>NC_134407.1:203068107-203401232 GCF_038048845.1 Mixophyes fleayi | reverse complement strand
GTCCACATTGCACGGGGAAAAAATGCTTCTACCCTGGGATAACATTGCACGTGTTCCCTAGAGAACTCAGCCGGATAAAGTTGTGGCTTCAGCAGACCGGCCAGTACTATGGCAATATTGACGCTTTCGCGGAAAAAATTCTGGAATCTTCAAAAATGGGTTCTTACCGCATGTGCTCCGCCCACTTTGACTCAGATTGTTACACGTCTCAGGGAACGAAGGTGGTGCTTAGACCGGACGCTATACCTACCATTTTCCCAGGCAACGTCACACCAGTCGCCATGGATTGGAAGCACCTCCCTCAGCAAAAAAAGCCTCGGCCGGAACAGGGCGACGCCGTGAAAAGCCCACGCCGGTCACGATCAGATGCCAGCACTTCCACCGTGCACATCCTTCAGACAGAGGTGGGCACACAAACTGAGCTCAGCCTGGCAACCATCAGAGCTCGCTCTGTTAAGCTGCCTTATTGGCTTACCTCCGACAAAGGCGTGCAGTGGCCGGAATATGAGTTTAATTTTTATGGAGAGTACTGGAAGGTACAACGTGACCATATGTATTATAATAGCAAGTTAAAATGCGCACAGGAAATATCTATACCCACTGATGACCAGGAAGAGTGTATGAAGGACGGCCTCCAGGTCCCCTCCAAAGCTCAGAAAGATGTCCCCGCTCGGTGGGACTGTGATGTCGCTGCCCAGAAAACCATCAAAGAGGAGTCTCATATCTCCTCTCAGACACCGGAAGGCTACTTCTTGTCAGACTGCACCATGAGAAACAGGAAAACACTCTGCAATCTACAGGCCAAACTGGTGAGTCTAAGTGATTTATTTATTTTTATTTTATTAAAGGAAAAGTTTTTTTATTGGTCAAATGTTCTAAATAGAACCTGAGGGCCCCAGTTACAGTTGGAGAACCTAGGGGTCTAAAATTAGACTCTCAGGTGAATAATCCATCTTGTTTTACAGTGCATGTCAGGCTGAGACAGCCCCGCTGTAACATGAGACCCACAATTGTAACATTAGGAACCAGTCCCAAACTCCTTAGCACATGTCTAAATTTAGTTGGGGGATTGGGCCCACAAAAACAAAGCAAAAAAAAATTTGTTATTTTCTGTTGCCATTTGTAGGTTGGGGTAATATCTTAAAGTGTAAAAGCCAAATTTGTGGCAGCCGTTGACTGCTTGGGCATGCTGCCACTTACAGAACTAACTATATGTGGGGCAGCACAGTGGCTAGTGGTTAGCACTTCTGCCTCGCAGCGCTGGGGACTTGAGTTAAATTCCCGACCATGGCCTTATCTGTGTGGAGTTTGTATGTTCTCCCCTTGTTTGCGTGGGTTTCCTCTGGGTGCTCCAGTTTCCTCCCACACTCCCAAAAAACATACTGGTAGGTTAATTGGCTGCTAACAAAATTGACCCTAGTCTGTGTGTGTGTTTGGGAGTTTAGACTGTAAGCCCCAAAGGGGCAGGGACTAATGTGAGTGAGTTCTCTGTACAGCGCTGCAGAATCAGTGGCGCTATATAAATAAATGGTGATGATGATATGTGCCATCATGCCCATGGTTAATGGTGCCTGCTAGAGTATGCTGGCACTTGTGGAACTAGAAGTGCCAGCATGCCCTGGCAGCCAGAACCTACTGGAACCAGTAGTACCAAACCGTAAAGTGAAAGTAAAAAAAAAATAATCCACACACCAAGTTTAAAAATATTTTTAATATATACTCACCCATGCCCAAGTCCATCTTTATTCTTTGGTACTCCGCTGTGTACATTTGAATATGGATAGATTTACATTAAGATATATATAATACATTACGTTCTATAGTGTAATGTAACATATACATATATCTGAATAGCCTATATCTGCTTTGATTTTGTTTTCTTGTTTTCATGTATGTTTAGTCATCTCATTAGATCATTTCACCCAGCTGGATATAGCCAAGGACAGGTCCCTAGAGAGCGGCAGATCTTTTTGTTTTACTTATTTTCTATTTTATCTACTAAACAACTTTTGGGGGAAGTGATTTCTTTGTAGTTCTGTTACTCTAATTTATAAGAAAGTGTTCTCTGACGTGGACCTGTTGCTTGCGTTTAGTGGAAGCAGCCTTTTGTAGGTTAGACCAGCCTTCATCTGAATGCAGCCTGTCAGCTCTCTGAGAACCATTTCTATTTGGTACAGAGAGAACCTGTTGTAGCATAGGTGCAAAATAATACTTTAGTGACATTGCCCAAAGGAAAATGACTATACACAGATTGTTATTAATTATATCATTTTAAAGAGAGAAAAAAATCAATACAATGTTTTGTTTTTGAAGTGATAGTACATTTTTCGAAAAAAAAGACATAAATTTAAAAAGTTTAACGTTTGTGTAGCATTATAACATGATCTGCTATGAGTCTCTTCTGCTTTTCGTTTCAGTTCAGCTCATATATATATATATATATATATATATATATATATATATATATATATATATATATATATATAGCAACAAAAAACAGGCATGGCGCCTCATTGTGTATTATCGGATGTATAGTATAAACAAATGTATTATGCTACGTACCGTAAGTAGAGTAATAATCGGTAGTCAATTCAGAAGTGGAGGGTCCTCCTCAAGGGCTGTTCCTCCAACTTTCCAACAGGTAAGACAATGCAGAAAAAAGCCAACATAGAGTAGTATTGTCATAGATTTAAACAACAGCTCGTGTGGGTATATATACCACCTGATATAACTGGGCTTCCTTATTGTGAATCAACACATAAACCCATAGTGAAGATGGATAAAATAGATGGAGCACCCATGTGAAACATCTATATATAAAACATATAGTCTGCGTACCAGATGTTCTTAGGGCAGCAACGTATAGAAAGCTCTTTGCAGGTCAAACATATAATACTTCCATCCCAGCCTCGTTTGGTCACAAATTGCAGTCTCTCAAAAGGCATCTGACCTGTTCCTCAGCCTGCCTGTTTTTTGTTGCAGTAATCACCCCTCTACGGACTAACCAACTGGTCGCAGGTTATCGTGGCTGCCGCTCATACTTGAGCTAACTATCCTTTCGGGACAATCCTTTTGTTTGGACTTTGCTATTATATCCACGATTGATATTTATATTGTGGTGTTTACGCTGTGGTTAATAGCGCCATTTTATATCTATTTCTTGGTTTTATTTATATATATATATATATATATATATATATATATATATATATATATATGAGAGAGAGAAAGATATTTTGCTGTTGATTTTGCTTCATTGTTCATAGTGCTTAACACTTTTTTTTTTTCTTTGTTTGAGTCAGTTATTGGTCGGAGAGCAAATGATTGCACATTAGGGTAATTATATCTGTTACCTTCCCATCCTGACAGGTGGCGCTTTTGAGGCACATGATCAAAGCACCACACATGGGCAGTTACAAGAGACAGAGAACAAGGAGACTCCTCCATCAGGTTGTGGAGATAGTTTGTCTTCTGGCCGGAGAGGTGAGAACTTATTGGAATAGATTTTGTTTTATAGTTGTTACCACTGTATGTGACCTTTAAATGATAACCGTAATCTGCAAGTCCCGTTCTTGTCCATTGTTAGGTATTAGTTGGAAGAAAATGATCAGGATGAATTTCTCACCTAAATAATTGTATTTGTCAGTGTCAAACAATGGCACGTGTATAAATGTAAAATAGCTTTAGGACATGAAATGCTAGGTTATGTGTTTATTCTCTGTTATTGCCTTTTAAATTGCTCATAGTGTATTGTGCTTGTGTTTCTATAGGATCTGAAGCTTGTGAAGAAAAATGAAGATCTCAGCAAGTATTATCAGAAGGAGGGAGAGGTGAGTTTTCTTTGTAGGAGAAACATATCCTCTTTCTAAATGGTAGGATAATGGACATAACAAATGTTACTGTGATCAGCCACCCCCGTGAAATCTTTAGATGTCGATAAAGTACAAAATTGAACCAATTAAATGGGTGCTTCTGCCTGGCCAATAATTAAACTTCTTGTGGTTTAGATCTTAACCCCTTTTGCGGCTGAGCCTATTTTGGCACTTTTCGGGTTGGTCACATTCCAACTTCAATATCGGTCATTTGTTTGTGCGGTACCCACACAAATTATACCTTGATTTTATTCAGAAGACTTTGAATTTTCAAAAAATACCATTAAATTGCTTATACCTCCTGTCACTGCAAAAATAACTACCTAAAATGGCCCTAAAAAGTGTTGTGTGTTTATTTTATTTTTTTATTGAATTTGCAAGAAAGTGAACTCAAAGCAAATGCGTGTTTTATTTTTCTAAACACCACCAAGAAATACTTTGTGATTCTTGCTTTGGCATCAATCCACCTTTCCAACATAAAGTCAGGATTCAATGCATAGGTTTTCACAATAAAATCTGCACTTGAAAAGGATATTTAATTTATTTTGCTAGTTTAAATGAAATACATAAAGAAGAACACAGTGCAAGACATGCACATATCTATGTGCAATATAAAGTCCCACCAGAATGCATGTATGCAAAAAAAAAAAAAAATTATTATTTCTAAACTTATTTATTATTTATTTACTATTAATACTATAATCATTAATAAAAATATATTTTAACATTTTTAAAAAAAAATACTTTTTTTTTACATGAAATATATCATTCAGGATGTTCTTAATGTATACTGTAGATAAAATGCATTGTTATCTTTTATTATCTGTTACTTGCAAACCTTTGTCCTGGCACGTATGTGTAGTCATCACTATCAGTCGGCTATCAGTCGGCACTTACACCTGCTCTGTAGTTGCTGTAACTGATACGGCTAAATAACTTGTACCTAAGAGGTGCCCAGAGCTTGTATAGGACAATTGTGCGTACGCTCGGGGTTAAACAGGAGAAATACAAATCATTAACGTCTATGGCAATATGTGCCCAATTATTAAGCCTATTTCTAAGACTTGCCGGGTGGTGGGACATCGCTGGTATTTTCTATCGGTGACTCTACAGTATTCAAAATTGCTTTATAAGGATCATCTCACAGGATGTTTTCTCCTGACTGGGTTCTGTCTGTGTTGATGGTTCACCGGGCAGAGTTTAGACCTAGACATAGTGCTACAGTGCTTTAGTAGAAGCTCATTGGAGAAATCGAGCACAAACACTAGTGAGTAGACCCTTTGATTTAGGTAAGAGGGAAATCCCCTTCAGTACACGTGTGCATGAGGTGATTGGTTAAGAAATGGTTGTCCAGTAATGGTCCTGTGTTATTGTCTCTGCTTTGTCTGAGTTACGTCACTCTCGCTCATTGTTTTGTCTTTCTCCCATCTTTCCTGTCTGAATTTCCACTATCCACCTTAGTTTATTCACAGTTAGCATTCCACAACATAACCCATGGAAATTGGTCTTACATTCAAACCAGTAGCTAATACTTGTATTGAACTTAACAAGTAGTCAAGTTTTTATATAAAGGGGATATCCACTTCGGGGTTAGTTTTGTATATCTTTCCACCTGACCCAAAATAGTGGTCCAGTTGAGAATCCCTGCACCCGTAGAACATCTATCCTCTTCCAGGTAGGTAGTACTCTATGCCCATTTCATCCATTTGTGGAAAGTCTAATGTTTAGTTTGTTTTGGGCCTTGCACTTTTGTTTCAGATACCTGTAAGGTATGAGGACGTGGCTGTATTTTTCACCAGGGAAGAGTGGAATTACATAGAGGGGAACGAGGACCTTTACAAGAAAGAGATGCTCAGCGATCCTAATGAACCAAAGGAAAGCCAAGCAGACAACAGTGCAGGTGACAGTACATTGTGACATGACGCATTTTACCTCTTATCCATTTTTGGGCTGCATTCCAAGCACAGTTGATAAAGGTTAATCAAAATGGGCCAAGCACCGTTATACCTAATCTCATGTGAACATCTACATAAAAGTTGTGGGTATGAAAAGATGCAGGTTCATGGCGGATAGGGGTAAAATAGCTGCAGTACTGCTCTACGGGTCTAACTGGGTCTTATCCACAGGGAAAGCAGAACAGGCAAAATATGTGCAAAGGACACCAACTAATCTCTGTTTTCTGAATTGCGTTTACATTCTAGATGTTTTCAAGGAAGACACTGATATTACAGATGACCATTTCTTCAACCTCTTGAGTGTCAATATGCGTTACTCACAAGGTACAGTAACTCCCAGTGGCAGTAAAAATTGTGGAGATATTACCTAATGGAACCCCCTGTCCTTCTTGAGGTGTTACAGCAAAACAGAGCGTTTACCATCTAATGGTAGAGTGTGGCACAGAGTATATATTAGGATAGGTGTGAGGGTGTACCAGTGGGAATAAAGAGAGAGGTTTTCAGAGAGTGTTTAAAGACTGAGGGAGAAATGGGAGGAAGTTACAGTAGTCAAGGTGGGACATGATGAGGGAATGGATAAGAGTTTTTGTTGCATCTTGAGTAAGAAAAAGTCATATTTCAGCAATATTTAGAAGGTGGGGGAGACAGGCTAACTTATATCATTACATTGTTATTGAGGTTGAAAAATAGACATGTTCATCAAGTTTAGGTTGTCAAACTCTTCACCATTATATTACTGTTAATAATAATAATAAAAATCTCTAGTAAAACAGTTTTGATTTCCCCATTAATCAGCAAGTACAATGTGTAATACTAAAAGGATATATCTAGATCTTCTGTCTAAGGGGGACACAGATAGCGGTTATGGGTTCAAGCTCTAACCACCGTTCTTCTTAAAGGACCTCTAAACCTAATATATATACACTACATGGCCAAAGGTATGTTGTCATCGCTGCTAATTAGCGTGTTTGGCTATTTCAGCCACAACCATTGATAAAATCAAGCACACAGCCATGAAATCTCCATAGTCCAACATCCGCAGTAGAATGGGTCGTACTGAAGAACTCAGAGACTTAGCACTGTCATAGGATGCCACCTATTCCATCAAGTCAGTTTGTCACCTTGTACCCAGGTAGAGCTGCCCTGGTCAATTGTAAGTGCTGTTATTGCATAGCAGAACCATCTAGGAGCAACAACTACTCGGCTGTGAACAGGCCCGGCGCTCCCATTAGGCAAGGTTAGGCAATTGCCTAGGGCGCCGGGCTCTGCAGGGCGCCTCAAAATGAAATTTTTTTTACTATGGTCGTTTAAAACTTTCCGAGAAATCCACGGGGAGGGGAGGGGGGAAGGGGCTATGAATCTTACCTGCATTAAGCTGCTCCTCTCTGCTCTGTCTCCTCCCCTCCGCTCACTGACTGTCCGGCGTGACATCATCATCACGGCCCGACAGTGTCTGTGAGTGGAGGGGAGAAGACAGAGCAGAGAGGAGCAGCTTAATGCAGGTAAGATGAGGGAAGCACCAATTTGGACAGGGTACCCGCGGTGGGGGGGCGCCGATTTTTAAAGTGGGCGGGGGGCGCTGATTTTCACAGTGTGCCTAGGGCGCCAAGGACCCTAGCACCGGCACTGGCTGTGAAGCTCACACAAGCTCATAGAATGTCCCGAAATGAAGTGACTAGTGCTTAAAAATAGTCTGTCCTCAGTTGCAACACTCACTAGCGAGTTCCAAACTGCCTCTGGAGGCAACGTCAGCAGAAGAACACATGCCGGGAGCTTCATGGATTGGGTTTCCTTGGCTGTGCAGCTCCATACAAGCCTCAGATCTCCATTCGCAATGCGAAACTTAGACTGGAGTGTTATAAATCATATCAAAATTGAGCACTGGAGCTCAAAAAATGGTTTCCAAGATCGGTGTGGAAGAACTTGACTGTTGTGCACAGAACCCTGACCTCAACCTCATTGACCACCATTGGGATGAATTGGAACGTGAACCATGAGCCAGGCCTTCTCGTTCGACCTCGCTAATTCTCTGGTGGCTGAATGGATGTGTATCTCTGCAGCATGTTCCATAATCTAGTGGAAAGCCTTCCCCGAAGAGAGGAGGCTGTTATAGCAGCAAAGGTCGAACCAACTCCATGCTAATACCCATGGTTTGGGAATGAGATGGATGTGATGTTTGGGTGTCCACACACTTTTGTGTGTGTGTATATATTTATATTAGTGTTCTATTCTAGGTAATTCAAGCTGTATTATTAAAGACGGGGAGTATTCATTCCACAAATCATGCCAAAGTGTTCCCCTTCTGGCCAGTCCTACACTAAATCTAAACATGACAGAGTCTAATAGCTGCTATTGCTTAGGGAGAGTTTGTCTTTAAAAGTTGTGTGCAGACAAGACTCAACCCATTTTAAATAAAAAGCATAGTAATGATCGTTTTATACAGAGTTTTCCATGGGTTGACTGAGATTGACTTAATTCACGTTATATTTACATTAGCTGAGTGTAAGCTGAGATTTCTGACAGGAAGCCTGCTGTGTGTACAAAAATGTCTTCCCCTGTGGTCACAACTTTTCTCTCTGATGTCCTCCCTTCATTTAGACCTCTGAAACTTTAACATACATATATATTTGTGAACCATATTAGTGATACTTTCAGTGATTTTGAAGGCTGTATTTAAAACAGCAATTTTATTAATGGCAAACCCCGCCGGGCTTTACTTTTATTAAAATTGCGGAGATTTGTCAAGACCGCAGATTGATGCATTTACCCCTAAGTCTCCTTTCCTCTGAACACAAATAAACACCCGTGTCTGACTCACAAATAACATACAGCGGATTTTTCTCTTTAGGTCACAGCAGAAGAGCGGCATCACAGGGGAAGAAACTGGGTAAAGGTTTACCTCTTAAAGTTGAATATTTTTCAGGTAAGACACGTCACAGACACCAATGTCTCGCAGTGTCCCTCAATGGCAGGAAAGAGAAACAGGGTTATTGGTGGGAGTTGATGTCACTATTGATATACTAGTGAAGTATCTGTCATGGAAAGCCCTGTTTTCTGCTCCTTGTGATTCATTGTTGGGTCCACACCTCCACTTTTGAAGCCATGGGGATGTGTACACCCCCAAAGCGACGGTGTTATCAATCCAAAAGTACCCCGAGGTGGGAAGACAATACATGCATGATAATAATTATAATTCACCATTTAAATTGGAATAAATAATTAAATAAGGGTTCATTTACCTGGGTGGTATTAAAACACATTAAAAGTATATGTGAAATAAGTTCCAGGTTAACTTGAGCTTTGCTTTTATTTTTGTGACTTTTTATTTGTTTTACTGAATCCTTTAGTACAAATAACAACATTCTGTGGGAAATACATATTACTCCATTTTTTTTCTTTCTTTGGAGAAAAATGTCACGTGCTAAAATGACAGTTCTGTGGCTCATGCTCCCTGTTTTTACCATAGATGGTATTAATGAGAGAGAGGGTAATGAAGACAGTGACTGGGACACGGCTGCGACCCACGATTTGGAATTTTTGTCAGGTAAAAAAACAAATCGCAACATAAACTAGTGGCTTCATAGTGTTCCGGACACCTATTTGCATTAGCGGCAGCCATTTTGTGGGCTGAAGTAATATACTACAAGGCTTATTCTTCAAGGCTCTACAGGCCTCAGTGATGTCGCTGGTTCTTAGTACGTGACTAGGTTGCAGTCCCATACCTTCAGTGATGTAACAGGTAATCCGTGTATTCATTGGTTGTATTTTCATAAATATTGGTTCAGGCCACAAAATGGCGGCCTCCAATGTGTGTAGTAGGTGATGGGAGGCGATACCACTTCATTAATATAAGTGGGGAGAATGAAGGTCTGCACTATTGGGCATACTGTATTTTATTCAGATGTACACCGTTTGCCTTTTACTTAACACATCACACTACTGTTAATCGGATGTGAAGAGGCATTATAGCGGTTATAAGCCATTGTAGATTCTAAAAGGTCACCAGTTTTTTTGGTAACTTAAATGCAGGGAGTTTAAGAGAGTGGGTTGAAAACCATAAAATGGTTTATTGTTCTGATAGGTAATGTGTGATCTTTACTGAATAAATTATTTTATCTCTGTCTTGTCTTTCCAGATAATGAAAGAGAACGAAGAGGAGACGAAGATGACAACTTTGACAAAGCTACGGACTTAGACATGTCGTGTCTCTCCGGTAAAGCTGTCTATACGCCGTCAGATCCACTTATTTGGGTCAATGACCAGGTGACCCGATGTGTGACAGATTTGGCTACATAAATTGTGACCAGGTCTTCTGCATGTCTGGTGGTTTGCAGTCAGGTCAAACAACTTGATCTGGCAAGGCCGAAAGGAATGTTCTTGTTCCATTTGGCTTGATGATACCATACAAGCAGTCATGTGCACCAACGGCAAACTGGATCTTTCATCCAATCCATGTTCGGCTGATATGTGATTGGATAGGATGGTCGCTTGGTAAGCCTAGCACACTCTGATGTTAACATAATTTGAACTTATAACGATTTCTCCCATTTGTAAAGTACCCTAAAATGACTTGTTTTAAGGGTTTTTCTCTGAGGGAAAAGGTTGGATAATTACTGAACCAGTGAAATACCTTTAAAGGGCAACTCTACCTTCAGAGGATTCTATTGTCCAGTTAGGTTTCTTTAGTTCCCTGGCATTAAGATACAATAACAGATCTGGGGGTAAATGTATCAAGCTGGGGGTTTTCTGGCGGGTTTGAAAAACCAATCGGATTCTAGTTGTCATTTATTTAGTACATTCTACAAAATGACAGCTAGAATCTGATTGGTTGCTATAGGCAACATCTCCACTTTTCAAACCCGCCAGAAAACTCTCAGCTTGATTTACCCCTTGATGTGTAAATATATTTTGTATCCCAGGCATCAAAGTTACTTTATTATCCTATCCAAGAGTGATGTAAATTCTCAGGTCTGTCTGGGTTCTTTATTTCACTTATCTATAGGAAATCCTGAAAACATGACCTGTGTTGACTAGTAAAAGGACCTGAGCTGAGAAACTGTGGATTACAGTGTGTTTTGTAAACCTCTTCCCACAGTGACTTTGCACCAATATAAAAAAAAATACTGTTGGGGACATTTCTGAAAACTGGTGCGAAGACCAGATGGTCTCTTTCACTTTCTAAACTGTATTAGATTACAGTTACAATCCAATGGCTGTGGCTTATAACACCAGAGGGTATATTTACTAAATGGCGGGTTTGAAAAAGTGGAGATGTTGCCTATAGCAACCAATCAGATTCTAGCTGTCATTTATTTTGTGCATTCTACAAAATGACAGCTAGAATCTGATTGGTTGCTATAGGCAACATCTCCACTTCTTCAAACCCGCAGTTTAGTAAATCTAGCCCCTTGTCCCTGTGTATCTGCTTTCATAAAGGCCCCACTGTGTTTTTCGTTATTGGCTGCTTGACGAAACAAGGATCGTTCCATGCCTCAGAATCTACATGAGGTTAGGTAATACTCTGCTTTCTTGGGGAAGTTTAATTTTATTCTGTACTATAATTTGTAGAGGAAGATTGTACCTCTCAATTATGTCTCTATTGCTACTCTAGGTTGTGAAAAATATTTTGTACCCAGTTTCTTAATAATCCCTGTTGTTGTCATGATTGTCCTAGATGTTGGGTATGAAGAAACGGTGAGAGAAAACCAAGACTCTGACTCCCCTGTCCACATGGAGACGGATAGTTCAACAGGTAAATGTGTTAAGAGCTTGGGAGCTATCGTTGTCATGCCTTACTGGAAACACTTTATAGATATATCTTGTACGTCGTCATCATCATCATCACTATTTATTTATATAGCGCCACTGATTCCGCAGCGCTGTACAGAGAACTCATTCACATCAGTCCCTGCCCCATTGGAGCTTACAGTCTAAATTCCCTAACACTAACACACACACACACACACACACACACACACACAGAGACTAGGGTAAATTTTTGATTGCAGCCAATTAACCTACTAGTACGTTTTTTGGAGTGTGGGAGGAAACCGGAGCACCTGAAGGAAACCCACGCAAACACGGGGAGAATATACAACTCCAGACAGATAATGCCATGGTCAGGAATCAAACTCATGACCCCAGCGCAGTGAGGCAGAAGTGCTAACCACTTCACCACCGTGCTGCCACCGTACAGCCCAATTACTAAATAGTGTGATATATTTGGCCAGACACTGTACCAGTAGTAGTTGCCCAGTAAAACGCTGGCAGGTATGCATAGAAATATGCCAGCAGTGGTTATATACCATTATTTGCCAGTTAGAAGCTGCTGGCACATCACACCAGGACTAGCTTAGGGCTGAATTGTAGATAAAATATAGCTCTGGGCAGAAATCCTGGTGTTGTGTAAGCGGCTCTCAGCACATGTCTAAAATCTAAAGTTCCAAAAGTTGGAATCTGTCACCTGCAGAGCCGTATCTAGTGCCAGGTATAAGACAGTGAGCTATACCCTGTGTCAATTATATAAAAGTAGACCATGTCTGGTAACGAGGTTAATGTACGGAGCCATGTCTGGTGCTGAAAACATAAAGTTGTAGCAATATACACTGCCCAGCATACAACGGTGAGTCATAGTTTAGGCTAATGAGTCTAATATACTAAGCCGGATCTAGTGCCAGGTATAACACAATAGGCCAATATAGTGGCCTATGCCAATAGTTTTGACTCTTGTTATGAGACCAAATTTTGCAATGGTGGTGGTTTGATGGCAATATTAGGACAACATGGTTAAAAAAAAATATCACTGTCTGACCCCAAATTGGGTGGGATCACTTAGGACCTGATTCATGTTTTGTATGTCCATTTGCTTAACGTATCTTGCATATAATAGCTCGGACCTTTTGACCAATTAAATGAATTGTACGCAGTTAATGTAACTGACACGGCTGCCGACAAATTGAGAGGCGGAATGGGGAGGGAAGGGGTGAGCTAACGTAGGCAATGTACAGTAAGGGGACGTGCTACACAGATACAGTTGATGCAAGTCCTGAGTTTGCCGCAAGTGTGCTTGGTTTCACCCATATAATGTGTACCGACTATAGGGCATGTGTAAATGCCGACTGATAGTGATAACTGATTAGGCATAGTCTTTGATCTAAACATTTTACATATGTTTACCCCTAGCAAACACAGAACATGTGTATTCAAGTAACATAGACTATTAAAAAAAAAAAAAAAAAGCATTGTGTGTACAAAACACATTGCAGTCATCTTTATTTATGTATTTAATTTAACAAAATGTAAATAAATATTTCTATAAATGATTATACTGTTGAGTTGTTCTTATATTTTATATTAGTATTGTTTTTGTGCGTTCTGATGTGACCGTATCTTGAACATACGCTTGTGCGCATACTTCAGTCTGTTGTGTGTGTGGCAAGTAACGTTTAGCCAGATTCAAACGGTAATATATCTTGAGATCTGGTCGGAACTACGCTCAAGTTCTGTGCTCGTTTATTAAAACGCAACTTGATGTTCTGACTTGAATCAGGCCCTTAATGTGGAAGTATTTGGGATTTGCCGTTTGTATTCTGCATCCAGCGGGGGGAAACAAACTAGAAATATTTAGGCGCAAGGAAAATATCCCTGGCACCATGATTGTTTCAGGCAGTTAGCAGGCAACAAGTAAACCCCCTTCCTCTGTGTATATTTCCTTCCAGCAGATGCGGGCATGAGATGGGATACGATGGGCGAGCCCCCTGATCCACCGGGCTCCACTCTCTGGATAGCACCAGATGGCACCACCTCAACTCAGTGGATCCCACAGTACGGCTCTACTTCTACCGGGCCGTTCTTAAAAAAGCCAAGAAGCCGTAAAAAAAAGCCTAAAGACCCCGAACTTTTGAATAAGTCTGTTTCCGCGTCACAGACCACGGACACTGACAGAATCCCGTTGGATGATCCGACTGACCAGGAGGAAGTAGTGAAAAATTCAGAAGATACAACTCGGGACTCCACAGCGCTGGGTCCTGTTGACGGACAAAGCCCCCAATTGGAGGAAACGCTGTGGTGCGACATATGCAACAAGAGTTTCCGTAATGAAACTGAACTGGAAACTCATCAGACAACGCACCTCGAGGAGATGTCGCTGGAATGTGAGGAATGCGGGGAAGCCTTTGACTCTGGACCTGAGCTTGAAAAGCACAAAATAAAGAAACATGGTAAAATGCGTTACCCCTGTGAGATATGTGGGTTGCAGTACAATTACAGGTCACAGTATATTATACACCAACGAGCCCACACCGGGGAGAAGCCGTTCCGCTGCCATGAATGTGGTCAGGCGTTTGGACATAAAAGCAGTCTGGTCATCCATCAGAGGAAACACTCCGGGAGTACCCCGTATAACTGCGATAAATGCGGGAAAATGTTTGATACGGAGGAGGCATTAGAAAAACACAGCAAATTACGCTTTTGCGCAAAGTGTAAAAAATGCTTCACACGCAGGGCGCTGAGACGCCACATGCAGACTCACACCTGAAGCCAGAGAAGAAAACGCCTCTCTTTACATATTCAAAACACTTTCTATCGCATCCGGGGCCGCCACTCATATCTGTGTTATGTTAGCCGGCTGCACCGGGACATTATGGGTGTATCGTGGTCTTGTGTGGCTCTTGTCCAAATGCCGCACCTTAAACCGAGAGAACCTTCTCTTTTTTTAAAAAATAGAGGAGAACTTGTGCAATTCCTTTGCAATTGGAAAATATGGTGCTTCTAAGAACTTTATGACATTTTGAAATAATGTCTTGTTACAAAGGTAAAGTCACTTGTAGCTTCTTGAAAAGATGTTCTGTTAGAATACTAGATAATCTGCCCAAGATATCTACACTCACAAACGAAAATGTGGCCTAGAGTGATTGATACCTCAGTATTAGCCCATGTAGGATATTTGTCATCACCCCATCCTGCCGCTCCTTGACCAAAATGTCACAGGCGGGTGCAAGATCTTCCTGAGTTAAGCTAGTTGTCGGGTCACGGTGCCATGCTTATGTGGAAAGCTTATGAAGTTATAGGCACTTAATGACACCCAGAGGAGAGGAGAATGTTCCTACATCCAGAATCTGCTGGCAGGAATCGGCTTTTTGTCTTTCTTTACAAATACAGTTAAAAGATATGTCCACCATGATGTAGGATATCCATTTGGTATTTCTTTCCTAATAAAACTCACTACCTAACGGCAACCATTAGCTGTATACAATCTCTAGCGTAACTAACATTAACTGTAACGTGCAAATAGTCTGTCCTGCTGGTATGATGGGACAGGTGTTGTAAGAGGATTAAATAGATTTCAATTGTACAGCCTGCAAGACTCATATGCAGTCACCCAGCCATCGACAGAGGAGCTTTGCTTGTTACAGAGAATGCTAGATATATTGACTACGCATACTACTAAAGAGTGTGCGTACATACTACTAAAGAGTGTGCATAGTCAATGATTAAAGATGGGTAAGGGGCTTAATTGGCAAAAAAAGATCCAATCATCTAAATTTTGGAGAGAAAAACAAATTGTACATTACGGATTACCTTTGATAAATGGTAATCAGGAATTCGAGCAAAGCTACCTTTAACTGAGAAGTTAAGCCGGAGATGGTAGGAGAGACTTGGGGGTATATTTACTAAACTGTGGGTTTGAAAAAGTGGAGATGTTGCCTATAGCAACCAATCAGATTCAAGCTGTCATTTTGTAGAATGCACTAAATAAATGAAAGCTAGAATCTGATTGCTTGCAATAGGCAACATCTCCACTTTTACAAACCCGCAGTTTAGTAAATCTAGCCCTTGAACTTTATTTCAAGATGCCGGCTAAGTTCAGACCAGCCAGCTGTTGAATGATATAGAGGGTGTTTTTTTTTTAACAAAGAGTTTGGTTGTAATTTCCTAATAAGTTTAAATTGCGTTTATAATGCAAGAATATTATTGGGTCATTAAAGAGATATGAAGACTTTTTTTATGTTGTGGTTTAGAAGTTGCTTTGTAGCAAATGTAGATTTGGAGTTGCGCAATCATATTTTTAATCCCCAATACTAGGTATAGCCAGAATGGGTGCTATAATAGGTGGAACATTAGAATTCTCTTATTAACAATTAACTCTGCATGTGCTAATTTGAAAGCCCTGCCCTCTAAAAGACACCGTTATTTTTGGAAATTTTGCAGTACCAATCAAATGTTACAAGGTACCACCAGAAGTTGTTATTATTAATAACAGAATGTGTCTCATTAATCCAGGGGTGAGAATATGTGACATCCTGCTGAACAATTTGCTAAAAAGTCAATAAAATTGAAAGTCATAAGTTGCTCATATAAATGTTGCATTTCAAAACTTTCTCATGACTCCAAATTTTTTGGCATGATTTAAATATATACACTTTGGCCTCACTGTCCCTCATTTCTACTTCTGTACATATTTATTTCTCTGAGCGTTCACCGTAGTTCCCCTACTTCTCATCCTGTACTGTATATTTAATTTTTACATGTTTACTGCTCTAACTGCATTGCAACATTGTTTCTGTATGATTGATAAAAGACCTGAACTGTATCTCTGATATGAAATGGGCAGTAATGTTTAAAAATAAAGCTGTTTTATATTAAAACCATATTTATAGCAGTAAAAATCTGCTTCGATTTATTTTGTTTCTTATTGTTTAATTCCTCATTCATTAAAGCATAACTTTTTGCGCTAAGTTTTAAACTCCTGTGTATCTCTCTATTTATTTTTTCTTGCACGCATAGGGTTTCTTGATCTCTGTTTTGATTGGCTGGTCCAGAATACATATTCAATATTGGTAAATGTGTCAAAATAAAATAAGGGTAAGTCCATGGTTAATTAAATGGGTCTGTTGTTTCTTATTTGTGGAATCTTTCCTTTACTGAAATGAAATAGAAGAACGATGTAAACTTGCTAACCAGGAAGGCGGGTGCTCTCTGTTCTAGACAGGACAATATGAAAGTGGAACAATCTGTTCTAGGCAGGAAGGGCTTAAGGTAAACATTCTGCATTTGTTGTCCTTGTTTAATATGACTAGACATATGCAATGTCAGTAAAAACCTTCTTTGTGGTGTTGAGAAATGTAACATGATTAAGAATCATCAACATTTATTTATATAGCGCCAGCAGATTCCGTAGCGCTTTACAATTGGGAACAAATAGTAATAAAACAATACTGGGTAATACATACAGACAGAGAGGTAAGAGGGCCCTGCTCGCAAGCTTACAATCTATGGGACAATGGGAGTTTGATACACAAGGGTAAGTGCTACATCATATCAGGGCCCTCTTAACAACTTCATGGGCCCCCGGGCACAGAAGTGCACCGGGGCCCCTATATACACATATATATATAAAAAAAAAAAATATTATATATATATGGGCCCTGCAGCCCAGGGGGGCCCGTCGGAGGCAGCAAAAAAAAAAAAGACAATACTTACCTTGCGGTCAGCTGGCGATCCGGCTCCCTCCATGGTCTCCTCCTCCGTCGCGCTCCGCAATGGATGTCGGGCAGCGTGATGACGTCACGCCTGACATGCACTGCGAGCGCGACAAAGGAGGAGACCATGGAGGGAGCCGGATCACCAGCTGACCGCAAGGTAAGTATTGTCTTTTTTTTTTGCTGCCTCCGACGGGCCCCCCTGGGCTGCAGGGCCCTCGGGCACCTGCCCATTGTGCCCAATGGGAAAAGACGGCCCTGCATCATATTGAATATTTCTCCAGCTAGAATGCAAAGGTTACAAAGTATTTAGTGGGCTGTATGCTTAGTCATACAACTATGTTGGTCAGAGGGTTGTTGCCTTGTGTTAGCTGTGTAGAGCGTGGTAATAGGGTAACCTAGGGAGATTAAGTGGGTGGTAGAGGAATATTATAAGCTTGTCTGAAGAGGTGGTTTTTCAGAGAACGCTTGAAGGTTTGAAGACTAGAGGAGAGTCTTACTGTGCAAGGGAGGGAATTCCACAAAGTGGGTGCAGCCCGAATAAAGTCCTGTAACTGGGAATGGGAGGAAGTAATGACAGTAGAAGAGAGACGCAGATCTTGTGCAGAACGGAGGTGTCGAGTTGGGAGATATTTTGAGACAAGTGAGGAGATGTATGTCGGTGCAATTTTGTCGATGGCCTTGTATGTTAGTAGAAGAATTTTATATTTGATTCTTTGAGAAACAGGCAGCCAATGTAGAGACTGACAGAGTGACTCGGCAGCTGAAAAACGATTTGCAAGGAAAATCAATCTAGCCGCTGCGTGCAAAATAGATTGTAGGGGCTGGAGTCTGATTTTGGGAAGACCAGTAAGGAGGGAATTGCAATAGTTGATGTGAGATAAGTGCATGAATTAAAGTTTTTTCAGTGTCTTGTGTGAGATATGTGCGTATTCTGGAAATGTTTTTTAGATGTATGTTACATGATTTAGATATAGAGTTGATGTGGGGAACAAAGGATAGTTGCGAGTCAAGCATTACACCTAGGCAGCGAGCTTGCGCAGTGGGATCTATGATCATGTTGCCAACATAAATAGAAATGTCAGACAGGAAGCTACTATTGTTGAATTCTCTCCCGAGGAAGCCCAACAAATCGATGATCTACAAATTTTATATTTTTGTAGGTTTCTGAAGTATTTCATTATTTCTTTTTTTTTTTTTTTTTCGTATGAACCTTTTTCCTTTTCCAAGCATTTGAAATGCTTTAATAGATCTTATCACAAGTTTTCCACCCTTTATTATGCCTGTATTTCTTGCTTGCAGTGCATTTGAAAGAACAGAAATTTCATTTGAAATATCAATCATCAATGGCAAATCAGTTATAAAATATATATTTTCCAGACGGGCAGCCATACCTAAGTACTTTTTATTGGAATAAAAATAGTGATGTAGCGCTGGATAAGAGCACCACATATTGGTCCCAAAACTCTACCTTTATAGTTTCAATTCCAAGTTGTTCAGATATTTTGGTAAGTTCAATTTGGTTCTTATTGGATTGATGAAAAATAGTATATATTTTATCAATAAATATTTCAAAATGATTTACTTGCTTTATTTCCTTTATCGAGTCATCTAAAATAAGTTGTAGAAGATGGTTTAAACAGTGCCATATTATTATGTTTGGAAACTCTTTTGCTATCCTAGTGATTATTCCAGATTTCAATCCCAAGCATAACGCTGGCACCATCGGAGCAAAATCCTATTCAATTTTTTTTCTAGGTAGTTCTTAGTAAGCCCAACATTATTTAAACTTTCCATAACTGAAGAAAATATTGTCTCTGCATCTTGTTTTTCCAATTCAACTAGCTCAACGAAAATCGTTGGTGATGTAACGGAGTCCTCAACTCTTAAGAAAAGTATAATAACTGGTTTGCAAGATATTGTTGAAGCTTTGTCAATAATCAAACATATTTTCAGACTATTTTCAGTAATTTTAGTAAATATTTCTTTTTTAATTTCCTTTGCAATTAAATCAGTTACTTTCACAGTGTTTTACATGAATGTAATCCTATTCCTATATCTAATCCATTTATAATTTGCACTTCAATCTCATCTTCTATGTCTGAAAATGGTTTACATATTTTTGCCAGACTATAAACTGTATTAAATACTGTACAAGTAGTACTTAAATAGTTTTCAATCATCGTGTCTATTACTTTTGTCATTGAATCCTGCTCACATATTTTGCAGTTCTCTTTATAAATGTTATTATCCTTTGATGAAACATGTTCTTTAATTTTTTTTCTGAGAACCTTGTTGTATCGCTTTATTTTTCCCTGATGCCTGAATCTGAAAACATTTCCATTCTTTTGACACATGAACACTTTTCTCTTTTATGAAGTCATATTTTTCATAATACTCGCAACCTAACTTTTTGTTAGAAATTGCCAGTCCATCATATTTTTCTTTAAAATTGTTATATTGTTTCACTGTCTAGCATTCAGGAAGACTATTTTCAATTTTGGCGTTATTGTTTTCTATTTCAATTATTGCCGTGCTGCTTTCTTCAGGTTGGATTGGTTGTGCGTGTGACTGTTTTGTACCATCCAAGGCCAATTCTGATACAACAGATTCCAATTTTGGTTTCTTACTGAAAAAAATCTGTGAAACCCAGTTGCCTTTTCATTTTATTTTAGAATGTGTAAAAGGTGTGCGTGGGTGTATAAAAGATTTCTTATTTTATGCTGCTAATATCGAGATAATAATAGTAATAAATCATGTTATGCCACACAGTAATGCCCCCAGTAAGTTCATATTATGCCACAGTAATGCCCCTCTTCATCACACTGTGCCATGCTGCCTTTGCCCCTGAAAACAGCCTGCCAATGCTGCCTTTGCTCCACCTTGGTTATGTTCCTTCACTTACCTTCTTCTATCGGCTTCTGTCTTCTCTTTTCTTCTCTTCTTCTGTTCTTGTCTTCTCTCTTGTTGCCGCCGACTCCTCTCTGCGCCGCTCCTCACTGAATGTCGGGCGTGACGTGATGACGTCACGCCCGACATTCAGTGTGGACGGATCAAGGAGGAGGAGTGCCGACGCCGTGGACAGGTGAGGTTTTTTTTTTTATTTCTTTCTCACGGAGCCTGCTCCCCCAACAATGATGATGGTGGACTCAGCCTGTAGTCACTGGTTCGCCAAACCGAGCCTAAAATTAGGTTATCTGTGCTGGAGAACCTGTGAGCACCGAATGATTCCCAACACTGCAATGGAGGCTTAGGGAAGGATTTAATTGTGACACCTTGAATATACTTTTGTTTCACATGCTATGGATGCTAAGGACTCACCTCCAGGAGATGCCGTGACGTTGGTACGGGAGCTTTTCCAAATATATCTATATTGGCCAAAAAATTATATTTTTGCATATGTTGACACATAGTGATTTAAATACTGTTTGTTTTAGAGCACCGGACTATCTTATCTTTAATTATATCTCTCCCCTGTGGGAGGAACCCAAAAATGATACCAACCTCGACGGAACTAAACCCAACTGCTGCTTCATTTACGCTT
Organism: Mixophyes fleayi; assembly: GCF_038048845.1. Classification (NCBI taxonomy): domain Eukaryota; kingdom Metazoa; phylum Chordata; class Amphibia; order Anura; family Limnodynastidae; genus Mixophyes; species Mixophyes fleayi. The sequence goes on along the minus strand of NC_134407.1, from coordinate 203,380,381 downwards.
ACATGTATATGTTTACCCACATGACAATGTCGTATAAATGTTTATAATACACTTGTATGTGCGTCACATGGGACTACTGTTGCGTGTCCCTGACAAAAATAGATATTTTTGGGTTTGCGGAGTTGAATTCACATGTAAGAGTCTTTTAAAAATAAAATGTTTCTGTTCATAGTAAATGACATAACGGCATACGTAGAGTGTTACATGTATTAAACAACTCCACCATTATGTTCTGCAAGGAATGCCTCCAGCTAGCAGGCAATAGGAAGCCTGTGCAGAAGATAGCATAGCCACCTCAGTAATTACATTTTTCATCATTTCATTTTTTACTTAAAAAAAAAAAAGAGAGGCGGTGATTGCACCCCCAGGTGGTGGCACCCCCAGGTGATTGCACCCCCAGGTGGTGGCACTCCCAGATGATTGCACCCCCAGGTGATTGCACCCCCAGGTGGTGGCACTCCCAGATGATTGCACCCCCAGGTGGTGGCACCCCCAGGTGGTTGCACCCCCAGGTGGTGGCACTCCCAGCTGAATACATCCCCAGGTGGTGGCACCCCCAGGTGATGGCACCCCCAGGTGGTGGCACTCCCAGGTGCTCGCCCAGTTGCACCATGACTTTAGCCATTACTGGTTTAATTCTTTCTTCCCTTCAGGCATCGCTTCTTTTTGGTCTTCTTGTGTAAGAAAAACCAATGGTATCCAATGTGTTTTCATAGTTAAAGTTATTATTTTTCATTTTATACATGACCCCATCAGTGAATTCAATGTCCATTATTACTGCAGGACCCATCAACTGCAAACAGCTTTTCAGTCCGATTGGTTTATCCAAATAAAACACTGTGGTCTATACTGATTTTAGTGTTTTTCTCTTTCTTATGTTTGTGGGGTTTCCATTCACTTTGAAGTATCCCAGTTTATTATTACAAGCCAGGTGTCTGGTTCTATATACATAATGATATGAAGGTCATTGTGGCACAGTGAGCGCGTGTTACAGTGAAACACTATAAAAGAGAAGACGGTTACATATATAATTGTACACAACATGTACAGCCCCAGCTCATACTGTACATGGACAAGAAGTTGGCTAAGACAAAATGGCGGCGTCAGTGGGGGACAATCCGATTCCGTTGGAATAAATCCACGGCTGCAATCCTAACGGGATTAGTTCTACGACAGACTCTCTGTTGATTGGTTAGTTTCCGTCGAATCACGTGACACCAGGGTTGCGGATGAGTGGAGGTTCTCCTGTAGTTCTATACTTTGAGAATGACTATATCAGAAGCGGAGACGGCACTACATTTCCCAGAGACCCCCGCGGCTCCCGTTTGTAGCCAATCGAATTCTTCACTGGTGTTTCCGGTCCTGTGTCCTGCAGCCAGGTATGTGATTATAACTTATTTATTACACATGGTTTGTACCCTGATACCATTTATTATATGGATGTGTGACTGCTCCAAGGCTAGGATATTTCCCTATGCTAAGAATATTTGTGTCCCTCTATAACAGTGGTGGCTAATCTGAGACTCCAGGTGTTGGAAAACTACAAGTCCCAGCATGCTTTGCCACTATGTAGCAGCTTATTGCTGGAAAGGTATGCTGGGACTTGTAGTTTCACAACACCTGGAGTGTCACAGGTTACCCAACACTGCTCTATATACTATGGACTTGTAGAGAGAGGAAACTGATACCTGGAAGGAGGAGGTGATTGATTGAAACACATGTGTAAAGAGAAATATACATGATGAGATATATCAGTGAGGAGTAATATTTGTAAGGAGAAAACAGCATTTATTAAATAAAACCCAGAATCTTATGAAGAACAACCACCCAGCATTGAGGAACAGGAGCAATTTGAGGATGAGCTTCCAGTCATGTCATGACTCGGATAAGCTCCTGAAACTTTAATATATTTATGTTGTTATTAGCTCTTTTACATAAGGTAATATTGCATTTAATGTTAATATTGTTTGAAATAGCATTGACACAGGATATTGTAGTCCTAGATTTTGAATGCTGTGTTAAAACTCTAGTATATTAGTTTCATCCACTGTAACAGATTTCGTAATTTTACTGTGACATATATTTACTGTTTTAAAGAAAAATTGTGATGCTTTAAGCTGATGCCACACACACATCACTTTGTTTCTAGAAAAATGAGGCCAGTTGATTAAACAACCAAATCAGTTTACGTGTCGCCCATTCTTTATAGATTGGTGTGCACAGCAAAAATAAAATTGTTTTCACCATTAGTTTGCTCTTCGTGATACAGGTTGGGGAACCATGCCCAGATCTAAAGAGATTTCTGAGGACCTGAGAAAGAAAGTTGTCGATGCTCATGAGGCTGGAAAGGGTTACAAGACCATAGCTAAAAACTTTGACCTCCACCTATCCACAGTGAGACAAATAGTGCACAGGTGGAAAAAATTCAACACCATTGTAACTCGTCCCAGAAGTGGTCGCCCAACCAAAATGGCTACAATACTCCGGGAAGTCACAAAGACTGGTAAGGGTATTGTGTTTACTACTGAAAGTCTAGGGGCTAGATTTACTAAACTGCGGGTTTGAAAAAGGGGAGATGTTGCCTATAGCAACCAATTAGATTCTAGCTGTCATTTATTTCGTGCACTCTACACAATGACAGTAGATTGGTTGCTATAGGCAACATCTCCACTTTTTTAAACTCACAGTTTAGTAAATATACCCCTAGGTATGGACAAACCAGACGCCGTTTCCCATTTCTTTCTCGCCTGACAATTCTGATCATCTCACCTTCTATGCACAGTTTCTGAGAGAACCTCATCCAAAGAGCCAGACATAGAATCGCTAATAGGGACTGAACGCAGCTCGGTCGGTGAAATGCGTGGGGTTTCTGTGACAGCTGATAAAGAGTTAGGTAGGTCATTGCCGGACACAAAATAGCTTGATTTGACTAGAATGCATGAGTATCATGCACGGGTTAACTTGTGTATGTGTATATATATATATATATATATATATATATATATATATATATATATATATATAAAATAGTCATTCAATTAAGCTTTGAATGTTCATATGTTGTTTTGCATTTGTTCCATAATAATTATGTAGTTCAAGATGGAAGATGGTTTAATAAGAAATCAGAAACTGCAAACAGATTAATTGTTTTATTTCAAAACAATAATAGAATTTTGCTTGCATTTAGATAAGTGTACACAAGCAGTAGAATATTTATACACTGTTCCCCAGTGGAAAAAAATGACACTGATTAATCAAGAACCCCGTCACGTTCAGCAACTTGTTTCAAAGGTAGATCCTTTTTCTTCAGGCTTCAGAGCGCAAGTGTGAGACGGGACTGCTACAGAAATACAAGGGGTCCTTCCTTTCTTAATTAACATATTCAATTGGCTGTGTTTCTAGAGAACCAATAAGAATTATTAAGTTCACAGAAACATAAGTTATCAAAGCAACAAATAAAATATCAAGTAATTAGAATCACAATGCATATCTATTGAAAACACAATAACATTTATCACGTAAAGGTTAAGATACATTAAAAGACCAGATATATTAAATGGTAAAAAAAAAAACTGAACATATAAAGACCTTAGGCACAAACTTATTAAGAATACCCTATGCATAATAAATATACAGCAAGATTTGTGCCGGGCATTAGTGCACAATTATTGTGTCCGGCTCGGATTATACAATGAGGAACATTTCTGAAAACTGAGGTAGACCAAAATAGTGATGGTCCCCATATCAGCCAGTCAGATGTTTGCTTTTATTTTTAACAATACACTAGGATAATGACAGTTTCTATGCGCAACACTAGTTTTTGTAAATACTGTTTTTGTGTTGTGTATTATCTGCAGCGATCTCACACGCCGGGTACTTGGGGAAGCTGGCTCCATGCAGGGTCTGAAAGCTCTCTTTTGTTGTTGTAATAATCTGTTCTGCTGCTGTGATTCCTGATACACATTTTAAGTTGACATTCATGTCTTTTTTTCTTTCCAGAAACAGGACACATAGGAGATGAAGGTGACCCCTCTGACAGAACTGTGGCTGAAGATTTGCCCTGTCTCTCTGGTAAGAGAGCGAGCTGGAATGTGGAGGCAGACCAGTCCTCCATACATCCCGTATTTACAGACATCGTACAACCCTGGGGCAATACTGACCGCATGCACTCATTACACATATATTGTTTTCTAGCTGCTTAAAGAAACAGAGGTAGTGTAGTAGTGGATAGAGATAGTTACACAGGTTAATAAGAACTTGGAATTTACCGTTATCTCAGGAAATTGTTCTTGTTTCCAACTTGGAGGTTGCCATTGTCTCTTCTCCCCAGAAATACCCTTTTACATTTTTATTATGTGGTTAAAATAACTCCCCCCCCCCCCCTACAACTTACTTGAATGCTTCTGGTTTTGAGGGAGCCCCCGATGGAATCCGACCAATCACAAAGGGGGAACCAGCTTGCAGGGTATAATTAATATTTAAAACAACTTTCTTAAAGTGAAATTAGCCTTTAAAGCAATTGCAGGACACACAAAATCTGACTACCTGTAATAGTTGCATTAGTTATTTTCTTGTCTGACCTCCCTGTGTTTCCTTCTCACAGATACAAACTCAAGCAGAAATATTATGGACCAATCCCTTTGGCTAACACAAGAAAGTGCCACCTCAGTACAACAAAATAGTTCCATTTTGAGAACTTTGTCAAAAAAAAACAGAGCCCGTAAAATAAAGGCCAGAGGCCCTGAACTTTTCAGTAAGCCTTTCCTGGTACCACACACGGCAGATACCGCCAGTATCATTTTTATCATCCCTAAGGAGGAGGTGGACCCCATTACATCGGAACCTGCAGATCAGCAAAGCTCCGTGACGGAGGAAGAGCTGTGTTGTGATATATGTGACATGTGCTTCCCTAACGAAACCGAACTTGAAACGCACCAAAAAACACACCTTGAGGAGACGGCGCTGGAATGTGAAGACTGCGGCAAAGTCTATAACTCTGCATCCAAGATTCAAAAGCACAGGGCAAAGAAACACAACAAAATGTGTTATACCTGTGAGATCTGTGGGTTACAGTACAATTATAGATCGCAGTATGTCCTACATCAGCGGTCCCAAATCGGGGAGAAGCCGTTCCGCTGCAATGAATGCGGTCAGGCGTTTGTTCATGAGTGCAGTCTGGTCATACATCAGCGGATACACACGGGGAGCGTCCAGAACACGTGATAATTGTGGAGAAATGTTCAGTGTCATTACAGAAGTGTATAAAATTACACTTCTGTACAAACTGTAAAAAAAACGTTTCACTCGCAGAGCTCTGAGACGCCACCAGCAACCTCGCAGACCTGAAAATATCACAAATGCTTCTCCTTAAACATTTAGAACACTTTCCATTCTGTCAGAGGTAAATACTAATATTGCTGGTGCATTATGGGTGCCTCAATGCATCATGGTCTAGTGTTGGTGCTGTTCCTGAATAAATGAACAGAATCGGTGTTAAATATGTAAGTAATCGTGTGATAAGAAGATGAGCTAAATTACTGACACGTTGAAATGGTCACAGCTGAAATCACAATGTAGTTTAATGGTAGTAATGCCCCCAAGTGATTTACACCCAAAAATGTAGGACTGTGTAATTAGTAATCCATTGTTGGCTCCTATTGTATTTTTTTAATGACGACGTAAATGGTATTTCAACTCCAGCAGTAATTCACATTTGCCAAATGCTTGCTTTATACATCCATATAAAGCTTTTACTCTGGCACTGTGCATAATCAAGTGGTAGTTTTGTGGTGCCACAAAGTTCTGCAGCATCGTACATGACGGTAGTGCTAAGAAGGCAGACATAGGTCACACAAGGGAACAAAACTTGACCTAGCACAAGTAGAACTGAAAAGTGCTGGTAAGAAATACAAATAGTAATACAAGAAGGGAAACATAAACCAAGTCATATTACAAAGGGCCATTGCAGGGACGATAAGGGTAACTGCAGATAGGGGAGTGGTAGGAAGCAAGTGGGGAAGAGGAGGGAGGAATTGAGAAAAAAAGAGGAGCCTGCTTGTGAGAGCTTACAATCTACAGGGAAGTAGTGATACTCTTCACACTGGGCGGCACAGTGGTTAGCACTTCTCCCTCACAGCACTGGGGTCATGAGTTCAATTCCCGACCATGGCCTTATCTGTGTGGAGTTTGTTTGCTCTCGTATTTGTGTGGGGTTTCTGCCAGGTACAACGGTTTCCTCCCACACTCCAAAAACATTATGGTAGGTGAATTGGCTTGTGACAAAATTATTGTTAGCGTGTGTTAGGGAAAATAAACTGGGACTGATGTGAATGACGAATATTCTCTCGACAGTGCTGTGGAATTTGCGCTATATATATATATATAAATGAAGATGAGGTGTCAGAGTACCTATTACACTCATTCTTCAAAGCTGCAACTTGTCCGTTTAATTACTAAAACACAAAAATTGTCTCTGAGGCTGTTTGGATTTAGTCAGTTACAAAACCTGGGTAGTTTACATGTGTCTGTAATTTTAGGGGGAATTTAGCGACCCTCTAGAGGACATGTGGATGAAATGGGAAACATTAGCGCAACAAGTAGTGATGTGAGACTTCCATCCAGCTGATTCTGGAAGATTATAGTGTCAAATGTACCTCTACATGAAATAATGTTCATGCATCTATCTGGTATTTACTTGACATCTGCGTTAAAGCGGCAATCCCATGTAGGAAGTTTCTTTTAAATAGCAAGTTAAGCGAAAATAGAGCTCTGAGGGGCGTGCCAAGCGTGATTGTTGTTGACATGGTAGTCGCATGACACTAAAATGTGAAGCATTGTCAATCATTAATAGCAGTCTGAAGAAACAAACCAAGAAAAAGGGTAATTACGAAGCTGCTTCTTATAGCCTGCAACAGTGATTTATGTTAAAAAACAAAACAAAAAAAATAAACCCACAGATTTGTTAATGGGATTGCTACGTTAAGTTATTGTAGAGGTCTTCATATTTCATATACTTATATATCTTATTTATTAAACTTGAAGTATATATGATATTAAATGTGTAGTTTTGTTAAACAAAGATGTTTATAATAAAACACAATTTATTGCAGCAATAGTCTTCTTAAATTCTACGTATTTCTGGATTTATGTAAGATTTCTGAATGTACACATTTCCACTAAAACCATAGTATGCAATTGCCACAGTTTAGATAATGAAAGTGTCCAGTTTGATGTGGTTTTAGTGCAAATTTTGACCTCGACAAGCCTCAATGATTGATCCATACTAACTACAGAACTTTCTATTGGATATATTTGCCCCCAAGTTTCCGCCTCTGACTTCCTTGCAGGGTTATCCTGACTTTCCTCTGCATTTCAGTTAAAATGTAGACCATTACCTCCCAACTACATTATGTCGGTCTCCTGTTGATTAGTCCCACTTGCCTTACTCGTACTGCTTACGAATGACTTTCAGTGGGGTACGGGCATTGAATTGACTACAGCTATCCCTGTTTTGAATCAGGTGAGTGGGACATTCCCTATTTATGTTCATATCCATATTCTCTTCATTAGTGTTGCCAGTAATAATTAGTCTTTACTGTGATTGGCTAACCACAGGTTGCTTTCTGTTGGTTATTATGACATAGGTACTAAGTCTTTTCACTGCAGCATACAGTATGCCCAAATGCCCACTATATCCCACTAAAACCATGTTACAATGCAAGGGGTGCATATTAGTATTCTGTTTTGCACATAAGTTAAATACTGACTGTTTTTTCATGTAGCACACACATATCAACTTTAAATTTCAGTGTACAAATAAGCTATCAAGTATTTGTGTGCTCCATGAAAAGACAGTCAGTATTTAACTTATGTGCAAAACAGAATACTAATTTGCACCCCTTGGATTGTAACATGGTTTTGTCCAGGAGACTTAAATAAGAAGTTTCTTAAGTTAAGATCCTTAATGAATCAGGCCCTAGGTTATCCAGCATGTTGGAGATGATATGGACGTAGTAAGACCACAATAGTATTTCCCGCAGTGCCCATCATGTTAGAGGATGTGTCTATGACATTTTAATTTATGGTATACTTTTTCAAATGGTCTTATTTCAATGTATTATTATAATGAAACCAAATAATCGCTCTCTCACACGCACCTATTTAATACATATATTTTATTATGACCCAAAATGCATATTTTGTCTCCCTGTAAACAATAGAATCTGCTGAATATAATTAGGGGTTTTAGTCTGTAAATTGACTTAATTCTTGAAAGTAGTCTGTTCCAAAAAAGACCCCAAGACTTTGCTTGGGTGGAATAAAAAATAAAATGCAAAATGACTGGGCTCTAGGGCATATTGGGCCTGATTAATTAAGGCAAAAAAAATGAGTACGTTTTCTCCTGGACAAAACCATGTTACAATGCAAGGGGTGCAAATCAGTTTATTATTTTGCACATAAAATACATACTGGCTGTTTTTCCATGTAGCACACAAATACTTGATAGCTTTATTTTTACACTGAAATTTAAAGTTGATCTAGGACATGCCCTACCCCAACTATAAATCTGTCCCCACATTTTAAATTTACCTCCCCCTCCAATGCAACATGCTTTTGCCAAGGTGCAAAGTTACTCATTTTTTTGCTAATTATTGAGACAAGCTGCAACATTGTGTACTGGGCACTGGGGCTCCCTGTAGTTTGAGAACTATCCTGAAATGGAACTTGCTGTATACTGGTGTGAAGACTGTGATGTTATTGCATTAGATATGCTTAATGTTTGTAGACACTCCCTTATATGTTTAAGCTTGGATCTTTAGTGATGGTCCCTAAGACCATGGGGAATGCTGGGAAGTGGGTGTGGGCAGTGTGCAATGTACCCGGAGTCTGCAAATGGCTGAATAAAGAGCTCAGCAGTGCCCACCCATGCTTCAGTGTCCTGATGAACTGATTTACAAGTAAATTAACAAAACATGGTGTCAGAAGAAGTTTTAACTGGACTGCTAGAGCTCAGAGTGTGAAAGGATCCTGCAGAAGTCTGTAAAGCTGTGACACGCAGTGTCTGAATATCTGCCTTGTGCTCTGGTCACATCAAACAGTGAGTAACTATGGATAGGCTGTCTCCTCCAGCAGGCATGCTCATGTCTGGCAACTTGTCCGAAAACTGGAAAAGATTTAAACAAAGGTTTAATATATATCTTGCTGCATGTGGAGCTGATGCAATGGAGGATAAAACAAAGTCATCCATCTTCCTCCATGTGATAGGAGAGGATGTGCTGGACATTTATAACAGTTTTCAGTTTGCTGAAGGGCAGAATATGGTGCTATCTTCTATAATGCAAAAGTTTGAAGATTACTTTGTGCCAAGGAAAAATGTGACATATGAAAGATATAAGTTTTTCACCTGTGATCAGAAGTCTGGAGAAGGATTTGATCAGTATGTTACAGAACTGCAATCACTCAGCAAAACCTGTGAATTTGGTGATTTAAAGGACTCGCTGATTAGAGATCGTATTGTCTGTGGAATACCTGATAATGGACTCAGAGAAAGATTGCTGAGAGAGCAAGACCTAACACTAGACAAGGCAATGACTATGTGCAGATCTGCAGAAATGACCAGACAGACATCACAATAAAAGTGTTACAAGACATCATTCTGAAAGGATGGCCAGCAGAAAAAAAATGCGTGCCCACTGTCTATTCATGATTATTGGATGTACCACACTGACCTTACGGTTGTCAATGGTATTATTTACAAAGGCAATAGAATTGTTATACCTGCACGACTAAGAAAAATTATGCTGTGCAAGATACATGAAGGCCACTTAGGAGAAGAGAAATGTAAACGGAGGGCGCGTGAAGTGATGTATTGGCCAAGAATGAACCAGGACATAGCACAGACAACAGCTACATGTGAACTGTGTCTTATGTACAGACCAAAGCAACAAGTCGAGCCGCTGAGTCCTCAAGCAGTGCCAGAGAGACCATACCAGAAGGTAGGCGCAGATTTGTTTGATTGTATTGGAAAAACGCACATTGTCGTGACTGATTATTATTCTAATTACCCTGAGGTGCAGACTCTACCTACAACTACTAGTAAAGCCGTAATCAGTTGCATGAAGTCAATCTTTGCAAGGCATGGTGTTCCTATGGAAGTGTTCACCGACAATGGACCTCAGTTTTCCAGCGCTGAATTTAGACAATTTGCTGAAGAGTGGGAATTTGTCCATACAACATCGAGTCCCCACTATCCACAGTCAAATGGGTTGGTGGAAAGTTCAGTAAAAACTGTAAAGAGTCTAATGAAAAAAGCACAAGACGGAAAAGAAGATTTCTACAAAAGTCCTTTAGTCTACCGCAGTACACCTCTACAGAATGGACTCTCTCCTGCACAAATGCTGATGGGAAGGAGGATTAGAGCAAATCTTCCGATAAGTGATGAACTACTTAATACGCATAACTCAGCATTGGTGAGACTGAGTAAGGTACGTCAACAGGAGAAACAGAAACTGTACCATGATAGGCGAGCAAAAAGCTTATCTGATCTAAGATCAGGTGACCAAGTCTGTCTCCGAGATCATGAGAAAGGCATTTGGATGCAGAAAGGTATTGTGCAAGCACAAGTAGCACCAAGATCTTATATTGTACGTACAGATCGTGGAACAGAAGTAAGAAGAAATCGGGTCGATTTAAGATCTCAACCCAACCATAGTGATGGCAACACGACTGAAGAATACCCTTCATCTGACATGTATGATGGACTTGATAATGGTGAACAAACCATGATGGAAGAAAGGTCCAACATGGTTGACGAAACACAGACTTTGTGTGAAAGACCCAAAAGAGAAATACGCAGACCTGAGAGACTCATTGAAACATGTTAGATGATGTTCTTAATGTTATATCGTTGAATTGTTATACTGAAGGATACAGGGCTTATCTTTAAAGAAAAGAAGATGTGATGTTATTGCATTAGATATGCTTAATGTTTGTAGACACTCCCTTATATGTTTAAGCTTGGATCTTTAGTGATGGTCCCTAAGACCATGGGGAATGCTGGGAAGTGGGGGTGGGGGCAGTGTGCAATGTACCCGGGGTCTGCAAATGGCTGAATAAAGAGCTCAGCAGTGCCCACCCATGCTTCAGTGTCCCGATGAACTGATTATAAGTAAATTAACAAAACAAAGACAATATTGTACACCATTTATGATGGCAATAATGCATATTTTACTATTTTCCTGGGCAGTTTTCATACAAATGTAGTGAGTTGTTAGGTTTTACCAAAATTAATGCTACCTTGGAGGAATGGAAACAGTGAGAGGGGTATAATCCAAAAATGTAAAATTCTGCTCAATGTGTCCTTCTGTTCCTCACGGAAAATAGTAACTAACTTTTAACTATGTGCAACAGTCTGAGTCTCCCTGATTGGAGATGGAGAAATGGGAATTTTGACCTAATGTTATGAATGACTTCTATTACAGTCAGGCCCCTATTTAACATTCCCAAATTTTAGATGTTTGTTTCTTCCCCCCACTGTTCACCCCATTCCCTAATACAAGAATGCCAATGTTGCAATGCCCCTGCAATCTGCCATGTATGTTCCTTCACATTCAGGTGTGGATGTGGTAGGCGTGCCCGATAGGTCGCTGAGCCCTGAGATTTGGATAGCACAGAAAGGCACCGCTACGTCCCAGTGGATATCACAGAAGGGTGGCAGAGGACGGAAAAAGAAACGCCCTCCACTCTTCCAGAAGCCCACACTAATAACGAGTTCACCGGATGCGGCAAGCTTCATGTTTGTCGTCCACAATGAGGAAATGGAGCCAGTGGTTCACGCGAAGAAAAAAAGAAAGGAGCGCAAAGAAGAGTCCCACGAGGCGTTGCTCTGGTGCGACATTTGTGATGACTGCATGATGACGAGGGCGAGCTGGATGCGCATAATAAAACGCATCTTGGTGAGGCCCAGGAGAATTACGATTGTGAAGAGTGTGGTAAAGTCTTTGACTCCGCCCCCGAACTTGAGCAGTGTAAGTCGTCGAAGCGCGGTAAAATGCGTTACTGCCGTGACGTCTGCGGCATACAGTACAATTACAAGTCTCAGTTTGCCATCCACGTGCGGGCTCATTCTGGTGAGAAGCCCTTTACTTGCGACGAGTGTGGGCAGGAGTTCGGTAACAAGTGCAGCCTGGTCATTCACCAGCTGAAGTACCACGGTTCTACCCCCCACGAATGCCAGAACTGCCAAAAAATGTTTGACACTCGAGCGGCGTTACTCAGGCATGAGAAACTGCGTTACTGCCCCAACTGCAAAAAATGCTACACCTCCAGAGGTTTCCCGAAGCACCTGATAAAGAATTGCCTTAAAACTTAGATGTTGTACAGTGTATTTTGCAGTGGCTACACTGAAAGTACCACACAGTGCCTCATGGTCACTGGGTGTCTGCACGGTGATCAGGAAATGGATAATGTATTGTATTGTCCTGGCAGGATTGACCCTGAAGACAGCTTTGGGGAGCAGTTTTCAGTGCAGGGAGGTTGTGATGTAGATATCCCTGTTTTAAATCTGGACTTCGGTAATAACACCAGGGGCTAGATTTACTAAACTGCTGGTTTCAAAAAGTGGAGATGTTGCCTATAGCAACCAATCATATTCTAGCTGTCATTTTGTAGAATGCACTACATAAATGAAAGCTGGAATCTGATTGGTTGCTATAGGCAGCATCTCCACTTTTTTCAAAACCGCCGTTTAGTAAATATACCCCTAAGACATCTAAAGTGCTCCCACCGTGTTTACACAATAGAGGCAGCCATTCTGTGGCTTGGACTCTTGTTCATGAAAAAGCAGCCTATCAATTCACTGGGAACCAACAACCTCTCTGAGGTACTGTGTGAATTGATAGGCCTTTTGTTTTTAGTTATGTTTCTGGTTTGTGGTAAATGGGTAGTCTGGTAATCTCATAAATATCGTTAAATTTTAAAAATGTATTTTGTAGGCTGCAACAATTGTCAAATGAAACCTTATTTATAGATAGGACTTTCATTTTCATATAGAGCATTTAAAGGCACTGTATCACAATAATATTTATCAAATGCTCTCTATTACTGAGGTGAATAATAAAATAATAAATAAAATAAAATACTCTAATTGGTGATTGTACTTATCAGTTAATCAGGCTCCTTTTCACTCCTCCGCACATTGCTATGTTAGTAGAAAGATGCTTCTCTGACAGAGCAGTCACAGAGTGACTGACAGCTTGGTAGTCTTGCTCTGCAAAAATAAAGCACTTTGTAGAATGGTGGATCCATACAATCTGCAGGGCCAGGGATATCACGGTAGCTCAGATGACTGAAATCTCAGCTTTTTGACCTGTTTTAGAAAGGAACTTATTCAGCTATTAGATAGTGAGTATGATTTCTTGCTGCTGGCTGTAAATCAATATAAATAAGATTAAAATGAATAAATAAAAAGCAAATCGAACTTCTCATTAAAGCAGGGAATTAAAATAATATAATTCACCTATTATAATTCCTTTTACATTGTGACATACATAGAGCCTGATGTGATTGATAAATGAGAATGTCTTGCATGTCACTGCAGGAAAAGTGTAATATCAAACATCTAAAGTTTTGTCACAGTAGATGAGCAAGTCGCATGTAATTGTGAATTATACCATATATTGCTTAAAGCTGATTAGTTTCTATGTTATGTTTAGTGGCCTTTTAAAACAATACTTATAGCAGGAGAGTTTTCTGCTATTATGTATGAGACCAGTATCTAATTTCTTTGCCTCAGAATAGGAAATTGTGTTACTAGCTTAAGTCCAGTTTCCATTACTAGCATAGATGGGGACTCGCTCGCTCTGTAATCCCAGATATATGATGTATGAATTGCATTATGTGGAGCAGTCTAATACAAACTGTGTAGGCAGCCATTGTGTGGAATAAACCAATAGATGAAGACAATTTAGCCTATCAATTCAATAAAAAACTGCAACACTCAGAAAATATCTCGGGTTACTGGATAACCAAAGCTCTGCTATATATTTTAAGTTTTTGTTTTTTTAATGTAGTACCTTAATTTACTAATTATTTATATACATGCATTGATTTTGAGCTGCTAATTTGAACTCACTGGAAGTGTCACCATAAAGGTTGGTAGAATCGTTGTACCAATCGCCTTCTAGACACATTTAAGTATTTGTACCCCAAAACCAGAGGTAGCCATACATCCCCGCGTTTAATCTAAGATGACGACAATTTGCCTGACAAGTCACTTCATACCCATTTATGGTGTCCCCTTTGTTTACAATAGTTTATTACTTACAATTCCTGGCTTCATTGTCAAATGGTATGTTATGTAGCAGACTGATGTGGGTGAGTTCTCTGTACAGCGCTATGTAATTAGTGGCGCTATATAAATAAATGATGATGATGATAACTATCGGCATCAATACCGCCAGGCTTGAGGAAGAAAGGTTGCAATAGCATGTTCTATATACATTGTTGAAACCTATAGCAACGAGTCCAGCAAGAACGCATTGGGAGCATGTTTTTTTTGCTGTGAATTTATGATTTCTGTATATCCAACCATCTTATTACGTAATGCCTTTTTGGGGGAAATGGGTATTTGTTCTGACAGGACAGAAAGATTCCAAAGACACAATACAGAAATTTATGAAATGCTGTATAAATAGATTCTCTCTCTTTTATTTTTTTAATACAATTTAGAAACTGTCAGGTTGCTATGGGTTTTATGTTATTTTGCATATTGTTGCCCAGTTACAAGTACACTAGCATTCATTGTGCACCTCTGCCTAAGCATTAGCATGTTGTTAACAGAATATGGGATAAAGGACATGTACACAGGCTTCTTGCAATACATTCCACAATGTTGCATTTACAGAGTTACACTTTCTTGATTTTTTTATATGTGCTTTGTAAAGGAATGACAGACTTTGCACGCTCATGCATTATAGGAGACACAGGACTAAGCAGCCCCGCAGACTAAATGTAAAATGTATTTGGTTATTCAATAAAGGCTTTTCTGGCTCGCTCAGTATAGCAAATAGAACAGCGCCACCTGCTGATATCTTGCGAGTACTATTAATGTGTTAGGAATTGTTCTCCCTCTATTGGGCGGCTATTTTACCGGAGACCGTAATGTATCCTGCAATAGAGACATGGATATAAAGCATTGTTTTCCTCCTCTAGGAATAACGATGTAAATAGAACTCGGTGTTTGTGTGACGTCAGAAGGCTAGTTCGTGTAGTTCTTAAGTGGGTATGAGACGAGCGCAGAACCTAAGATAGAACTACATCTCCCAGCAACCCCCGCGGTTTCCGACTGTACCCAATTATATCGGTGATTACACACTAGACCTTCCGCTCCTATACGAATACTGCTGTTACCAGGTCTGTTTATTATTATTATTATTCTTATTATTATTATCATCATCACAGTGTTTATTATATGTTCACGTGTTACTGTCTCTGTGACCAGTGCAAGGGATGTACTAAAAGGAATGACAGCTTCAGTCTGGTAAAAGGAACGCCAATAGACTTCTATGATAGCAAATGAAAATTTTATGTATATTTTAGAAAATCTTATACTTCTTAAATATATCTTCCACACACTTATTGCTAAGGTACTTGGTCATGTTTTACATGTGGAATGACAGCTGATTACTATGGAATGACAGCTCTTTTATACATTTTTCAATGCAAAAATGTCAAAACAATTCCTCTTCTGTCATGGTAAACACCCCTATTTCTCCCACACCCCCTAATCCCACACAGTATTCCCTTTGCATATGCGCTCGCCCACACCTGTACCCCACCACACAAGTCTCATAACGTGGAACGACGGAGGATTACTGTGGAATGACAGCTGTTTTATACGCCATGTCAATGCAGAAATATCAGTAAAAACTTGCATTTCTCCCAAAAAAAAAACCTATTTCTCCCACATCCCCTAATCCCAAATTCTAAATCCTTTGCATATGCGCTCCCCCACACCTTTACCCCACTACATTACTACAATTTGCACAGGTACATCAGTCATGAAAAGTCCCTAATAAAAAACATTCTTGGGTCAGACAGTCAGTGGGATTATATTACACTTGGGTAAGGGGTCTTATCTAAAGTAAGCACTACATGAGTTAATCCCGTTCACGAAAACATGGTTTGTACAGTCTCCTATCCCTTTTTTCCTTACTGTGCTTCTCTTATCCCCCTTTTTCCTTACTGTCCCTCTCTTTTTTCCTTTTTCCTCCATACTGTGCATTTCTGCGTTATTCCCCTTTTTTTTTTTTTTTTTTTTTTTTTTTTTACTTACCTTTCTTTTCGCTTCTTTCTTCTCTTCTCTTTTGTCTTCTTGTTTCTTTCCTGGTCCTCTCCGCGCTGCTCCTCACTGAAGGACAGGCGTGACTTGATGACGTCACACCTGTCATTCAGAGTTAACAGTGCAGAGAGGAGGGAGAAGGAGGGACGCCGGCGCAGCGACCGGGTGAGTATTGTATCTATTTTTTATTTTTTTTTACTGCTTTCCCCACCAACGAAGGGAGCCCCGAACCCGCCCGCCCACAACCCCCCAAACCCCCCCCCCCCCTCCCTCCGCCATTGAAAAAATAAAAAAAAAAAGAATAAAAAAAAATCCGGCTATGCCCGGCAGGCAATATAAATGTCCTCAGCGGGCTGCATGTGGCCCGCCGGCCGTAGTTTGAGGACCCCTGGATTAGGGGATATGGGAGAAATTATGGTGTTTTTTGGGGAGTAATGCAAGTTTTTACTGATATTTCTGCATTGACATGGTGTATAAAACAGCTGTCATTCCATAGTAATTGTCCGTAATTCCATGTCATTCCACATGTAAAACACGACCAAGTACCTTAGCAATAAGTGTGTGGAAGATATATTTAAGAAGTATAAGATTTTTTTAAATATACATAAAATTTCTATTTGCTATCATAGTAGGCTATTGGCATTCCTTTTACCAGACTGAAGCTGTCATTCCTTTTTAGAACATCACCCAGTGCAACCTTTGCATGGTTTCTGATTCCATCACTGCTTTTGGACACTATCATGAAGGTATTTTAATATGATCTCCTGCTTGTCTTTCTCCAGGTTTTAACCATGCCAAGCTGCATCGTCAAGGGATGTACACACTACACCGGCATGAAGACCTCCAACCCCCTGCTTACCATGCATGTCTTTCCCAGGGAGATCGGTCGCATAAAGCTTTGGCTCCAACAGACCGGACAGGATTTTGGTGACATTGATGCGTTTGCCACCAAAATTTTGGATGCCGCCAGAAGTGGGAAATACCGCATCTGTTCTGCACACTTTGGTCCTGGAAGTTATACCTCCCAGGGCAGTAGGATAGTACTTAAACAGGACGCGGTGCCCACTCTCTTCCCTGGGATTTACCCCAAGCCCCCTCAAGATTGGAAGCCTTTTCCGCCTCAGGCCAAGAAAATTCACCTAGATTTGGATATTCTAGGTAAACGTGACACTCCCCTCTATGTAAATGCCGGCACACCGAAGCAAACCACCCAGAAGAGAGAGGTGGCTACGCAAACGGACATAGGATGCCAGAAACCACAGCAAGGTGTACCTGGGCGCACCATAAACCTGGAGGGGGTGAGAGAAATCCCAACCGAGTATCCCTACCAGGAGCAGCTGTTGGACGCCAACGGGCGATGCGCCGGGGTCTTCTATCGCACAGACTCT
This sequence comes from Mixophyes fleayi, assembly GCF_038048845.1. NCBI lineage: Eukaryota > Metazoa > Chordata > Amphibia > Anura > Limnodynastidae > Mixophyes > Mixophyes fleayi. The sequence continues at coordinate 203,362,654 of NC_134407.1, read as the reverse complement.
GGACAAAATGAACTTAAGCCCAAACAGACCCAACACATTTATAAACTTTCCTCACAGATACAGAAAGAATGCTTTACTGCAGACTCCACGGCGGAGAACAGGATTGCGCTCACTTCTCTAGAAAACATACTGGTGAGTGAACTAGGTCACGGCCAGATAACCCAATCTCTTATTATTAATATTATTATCATTTATTTGTTAGGCGCCACAAGGTTTCCGCAGCGCCGCACATAGTACAAACAGTAGACTATACAGGGTATAACAGTACAGAACAATAAACAAAAGTACCAATACTTCAGAAACTCCAGGCAGGCAGATGCAATAGACACGGAGCAGAAGAACGGGTAAGGAGACAGGAGGGAAGAGGGCCCTGCTCATGTGAGCTTACATCCTAAGGGAGGGTAGACAGACCAGGCACAAGAGGAGCCAGATGAGGGAATGGGAGAGAGGTCCCATATGTGGTCGGGCAGTGGGTGGCTGAGTTTTATATGTATAACCTATTTACAGCCTCGTATGCACAAATGGAGATGTTACACCGCATACATAATTGGAGCTACTGGTGCCGTTTGGTAAAACATGCACAGAGAATATATACTAATTGCAGACCCTCATTCTACAGTGTTATCTACCTAACCTGTGTGTGTGTGTGTGTGTGTGTGTATATATATATATATATATATATATATATATATATATATATATATATATATATTTACACACACAGATCATGAGCATTAACCAGAGTTTGCTCTAATAATACAGCATGCTAGCATTGTAGCATTGCCCACCAGTAGAGGACAGTATTATCCTGATCCAGCTGGATATGATATTTACTAGTCCATGATGCCATTGTGCAATGGATATTAATTTAAAATATTAGTGTATACAGTAGTTTTGCATATACCTCTTTAAAATAATGCTTTTCTGTAGAAATCCAATTGACACTGTCCTATATGATGTATTTTAATATAGAAATGGTATCCTAAGGACAATATCACCTAGGACATCCCAGTTGACTGTAACACTTTTTAATTCCCAGTGATATTATAGGACATGCGCTCACTATTATGTTTTGTTTTATGTGACTGGGGTTTGTAGGTCTCCCTCTTGCAGCATCTGTCTGAAGTTCCTCTAACCAGCCGACCCCAAAAACAGAAGACCAGCCGACTACTGAACCAAGCAGCAGAGATCATCTCCATACTGACTGGAGAGGTGAGACTTCGGTTCAGGGGGTAAGGTGAGGTTGGTTAGCTGGAGGTTGTGGACATGAATGAGAGTTTGAGTAATGATTGTGTTGATTTGGTAGTCTTGTTCTCAATCGGAGGTAGAGAACATGTCCTGGATTCAGGGTCTTCAAGAACTGTGTGTGATATCACAAGACCTTCCGTCAGTTCCATAAACCATGCACAACTTGAAGAATACGTTACAGACTGATAATGACACTGATCTCAATCAAGAGAGAACTTTATTTTATGTTGCTCATTAATTTTGTCACAGTCGTATACCAAATATGACCCTTCACTCTTTCCGTTGGAAACCTGATTGTCGTGCTTTTCAGTAGATCTGTTTTGTCACCTTTTATGTCTAATTTTTTTTTTTTTTCTTGTCTGATTCACATTTTTAATTTTTGCTGGTCCATTTTCATTGTTAAGATCAGAACTTTGTGATAGGTTTCTAAATTGGAACGCTGTCTCTTCCCTGTGAGCCACTGGTGATCTGTTCCTCTCGTTGTGCAGGAGTGGACGGTGGTGAAGAAGAACGCACACATCAGCAAGTTCTACCAGATGATTCGAGAGGTGAGGGAGCTGGTCACATGATCTGTCACATGACGCGTCCCCAACGGCAGGAGTCCCTTACTGAATTATAATTATATTATGTGTGTTACAGGTACCTATCAAGTGTGGGGATGTTGCAGTGTTTTTTACGATGGACGAGTGGGACTATATAGAGGAGCACGAGGACCAGTATAAGCATGTGATGCTGGAGAACCCTTTAGAATCCAAGAACATGCGATCAAACATGAGCTCTGGTAATGTTATTGTTGTATTCCTGATACTGTGTGCGGAGTCCAGGATATTAACCTCAGTGTCCATCTATCTCAGAGCTGCAGGCTTACGAAAATTATCTAAACTATATGATGATGATGAAAATACTTTCCAGCTTACGTCGCCATCTATAATAAATACATATATATATATATATATTTTTTTTTTTTCTGGGATCCCACTGTTGTTATTCTTCTCTGTTTGAATACATTGTAATGCGTGTTGCATATAATATACTTTGTTTGCACCCCCCAAGTCCTAATTGCACATGTTCCAAAGATAATTAAAAATAAATTATAGTTAAATAAACATATACTTTGGATAAGAGTATCCTTGGCTGTCCGTAGACGCTGGGACTTGTAGTTACTCAGCAGCTGGAAAGCCCAAGGGGTATATTTACTAAACTGCGGGTTTGAAAAAGTGGAGATGTTGCCTATAGCAACCAATCAGATTCTAGCTGTTATTTTGTAGAATATACTAAATAAATGGTAACTAGAATCTGATTGGTTGCTATAGGCAACATCTCCACTTTTTCAAACCCGCAGTTTAGTAAATCTAGCCCTAAGTCTGAGTTTAAGAATGACAACATACACTTATCTAATATGGGGCTATTGTAAAGTAATAACAAATAGACTGAATTATACTCATTGATCACTTGCCTTCCCATTGCAGACAGCTCTAAAGAAGAAGTTCTAGAGAGTAAGTGTGATCAACGGCTGAACCCCATTGCTGAACGTCTGAACCCCATTGCTGAACGTCTGAACCCCATTGCTGAACGTCTGAACCCCATTGCTGAACGTCTGAACCCCATTATAGAGCAAACCGCAGGTAAAACTGGTGTCACAAGGGTAGAGAGCTTACTACTGATCTGTGCTGTGTCATCCATCTTAGGCTGTGGATAGACATTGACATATGCAGGTTTCTTATTTAGATACAGAAGCTCTTGTGATCACAGAGAGCCATCCAGACCCTCCGCTGATCCCCGATACATCCCTGCCGCTGAGTACAGGTGGGTCCTGACTGGAATTCCCAGCTTTAGTCACTTTCTGCTAAGTAACTTTATTTAAATCCAATAAACGATAATAAGTTTCTTATTGATGCTCTGCAGATGTCGGTCTAACCACACCCCTTGTGGGCGGGATTATCAGAATAATGGGTGGTGCTTTGGCCATTACTGGTGTGGTCATAGACAAAAGGAGTCAATGTGGACAGAGTTACCTTACATCCGCCTCTGTTAGAATGAAGCTTCCTGTACATGACAAGTTTTTGTGCATTTTAAACGTATCTGTTGACTGCACGCGGTTGAGACAGCCATTTTTGGTGCTGAACCAATGTTCAGCCTATGAAGCTGGTGGGAACTAATCACAATACTGATGTGTGAGACACAAAGTCCTTCACGCCTCAGTCATGTGACTGGTTCTTAGGGCTCTCGTTCACACTAATGCATTTTTAGTGTACTTATTAGCGCATGAAGAATGCATTTGCAAAGGTTTCAGTGGTGATTTTCACCCCAATGAGGTCTGTAAAATCTTTCCCCTTGTTTTTAGGATTTTTAAACACTTCCCGAACAGTTTGAATGCACTTACACTGATTAATTTAATAACATATGTAAAATGCATTGAAACGTGTCACTAAATAAATTATCATCACCATTTATTTATATAGCGCCACTAATTCTGCAGCGCTGTACAAAGAACTCACATCAGTCCCTGCCCCATTGGGACTTACAGTCTAAATTCCTTAACATACACACAGACACAAACTAGGGTCAATTTGTTAGCAGCCAATTAACCTACCAGTATGTTTTTGGAGTGTGAGAGGAAACCGGAGCACCCGGAGGAAACCCACGCAAACACGGGGAGAACATACAATGTAGTAAAAAAGAAATCCCATTTCTGAACTATCTCTTGGATGATATTGCCTGTTTTATGTTAGTTATCTGTACGTGTAGCTCACAAACAAAGATCTCATTAAACATAGACTCCTCTGGGTGTGTGTTGAAACATCTGCAGAACTCGCTTTGATGAACGGGTCAATCTAGTTTTCGGATGTTTTCTGTTTAGATGTAAAAACAAAACAAAAAATGGCTTTCAATTTTTTTATGGTTCGTTCCCAGATAAGTGCGAAGAAATATTTAGCAAAGATGAGGATAATGATGCCATCAACAAGCAGTGTTCCACAGGTAAAGGATATTACATATTCTGCTAGGAATACAAAGATCACTGTGATCAATTATCTCATTCTCTGTTGAGCTATAAAAATTCCAGAGCTGCCATTTTGTCAGAGTCCACAGTTTATTCACATGTGCATAAATGTACTTGGAGCCTGAAATCAAACGGGCAGAGACATTGGTATTTCCTATTGCAATGTCTATACAATAGACTGAGTGCAGTGCATTGTAGGAACACAATGTAAGGCCAGGTAGATTCAGGGACCTGAGATGATAAATGTATTTAGCATTGAGTTTCAGAAGGTCACCAGACATACTGAGCGACACTTAAGCTGGGTACACACTACACAGTTTTCATCCAATAATCGGCTAAATCAGCCGACATACGACCGCTCGTTCAAAAGTCGGGTCAGTGTGTGCAGTGACACGATGGTCGAAAGTCTGCCCAAATGGACGATTGTCTCCTCATTTGGTTGGTCGTACCGTTTAATATTTTCGTTCCAAACTCGTTTCCGCTTTGGAGTGTGTATAAACTTCCGACCGATCCACAACAGTGAGTACGAAATTACAGTCATTGCTCAAGACAACATGGCTGTAAAAAGTCGCTAAAGGGACGTCCGCTCTTCCCTTTATCGTTCTAAACAAGGCTAGTGTGTATGCAGTCCATGGACCGAGCGATCGGAACATCGATCGCATGTAAAATCGCTCTGCATAAAAAGTTGAAATTTCTGTAGTGTGTACCCAGCTTTACAGTCAGCATCCATTATGGTCATCGAATATAGTTTTGACATTTTAGTTTACATTAAAGGAATACAGCAGATTCAATTGGCAGTACTGTTCACCGGAAAATTGGGATTCAGAGAATTTTAATAGGAAACAAATGGTTTATTTTCAGCTGCAGTCATTACAGGAGAGTCCGCCACCTGTCTGAGCCGGAGGAAAGAATCATCCTCAGGTAAAAGCCAGCAGAAGATAGAATTTGACGGGAGATAAGACCCGTTTAGCCCATCTAGTCTGCCCATTTTTTAACCTGTGGTAACCTCAAACCCTATAGCTCCTTAGTTTTTTGTAAGGATATCCCTTTGTCTATGCCAAGCATGTTTACATTGCTCTACTCTATTAGTCTCTACCACCTCTGATAGGAGGTTATTCCACTTATCCACTACTCTTTCTGTGAAGTAGTTTTTCCTCAGATTTCCTCTGAACCTACTTTCCCCCAGTGTCAGTACATGTCCTTGTGTTCTATTACGTCTCTTCCTTTGAAGAATGTTTCCCTCCTGTACCTTGTTTCTGTCATGTCCCCCTTTCTCTTCTCTGCTCCAAACTATACATATTAAGATCTTTTAGTGGTATGACCCATGTTTATGGGTCATACCATTATAAAGGGGGTTCACATTTCAGTGTTTATTAACATAAACAAGACAAAGGAATAAGCGTTAAAGGAGTTCTCCACCCCTCAGATTACTTTATGGGTTTATAAACACCTTCCTGTAACTATTACTAGATACAATCCCTTATCTTTCTGACGTCTCTCTCTGTGCTTTACACCAAAGCCCTTATATGATCCAGACAGAGTTGGTTATTTTCGGTTCACTTATACCTGGTTTATTCTGCGCAGTTTGTATCCACAGAGTCTCTCTGTCTTTTGTCCGAGGCTAATGAGAATAAATAATTCTGCCTGAATAATAGAAAGTCACAGACAAGTTTTTCCTATAGGACAGGGGACATTGGCACCAGTGTCTGTTAGCTGCGCGGAATGGTTTGTAGGGTGATTGTCTCCTAGTTCCTTCTGTTCCAAGCCGACCGACACAAGACAAGTCGGTCAGCATGTGGAATCATGGAGATGACCTCAGCTGCTGTTGTGTTTTAATATTATTATGCAATGAAAGACTGAAAATGAGCGTTTGTGTCTGGCATTTGGTTGGCATGTGTCCGTGGTCTGCTATAGTTATGGCTTGTTTTTTTTTTCTTCTGTCCAACAGAGGAATGTACTAAATGGGACACCGTAGACGACTCCTGTGAATCGCCCAGCTCGGAGCTATGGATAGCACAAGACGGTACCACATCTTCTCAGTGGATCCCACAAGAGGACCCCAGGCCACCGGGATGGAGTTACTATTCATATCCTAGAAAACGTTCTTTAGTACAATGTCCTGTGAGTCTGTCCTGGGACACTACACATACTGTACAACTAGAGCACTCGGGATCAGACCATGCAGAATCAAAAAGAGCACCAACGGTACAGAAGCACCGGTGTGAACTGTGTGACACGTCCTTTCCTGACAAACATGAACTTCTAGTGCATGAAAAAACACACACTAAGAAGCAGCGATTGTGATCAACGCTTAATCACTCTTAATCCCGCCACCTGTGAGACAACAGGACGTCTGGTGCCTGCATGTGCCAATTGGTGTTTTGCCGTCCCAAGTATGATCACAAAATGCATTTTGTATTTCCTACCAGAGAAGGATCTTAACGGATGCGGAACGGAGTTTGGCCGTTGCACGGTTTTGTTTCACAACAGAAAGAATCGTGGAGAATCCCTGAAAATTAAATCGCACTATGAGAGATTTGGCCGTCGAGTAAATCTCCGGAAAGTGTTGTTTTGTCTTATGTGCACAAAGTGGTTTTAAATCTCAATACAGGAATAAGGAAATTCAAGGACATTAAAACATTTTTTTTATATCTGTTTTGTATTACATAGAACAAACTTTCCTATCTGGTCCTCTAGAACAACAGTCCTACTAGAATTTGATGATTTCAGTGTTTTGCTTCTTTAATAATTTACATATCGGTTAATCAACTGCTTGGTACAGGGAATGTTCAAACATATCTATTGCCATTTATTTATCTACCTGTGTTTCCTGTTTATTAGAACAGTTTGACACCCATCCCAGAGACAGCTGCTATTTGTGACCCCAGAATATTGGTTACCTCCTGGAATCCCTTATTGGAGCGTTAAAAAGGGGTCGAGCTCTAGGACCTTGGTGGCTCAGGATCGGACAAGTCACGTCACCCGGCTAGTGGTGTCCTCCTGAGATTGACCCCACCCACTTTTGAACATTCCAAGCTCGGAATATTGAAAATCTAAACATCTAAAAAGAAAATATATTAGTACTTGGAATTCCATTTAATGCTGTCATGTGTAGGATTAGTCAGAGCTGAGCAATTGTTACCCTGTTCTAGTGTAGTGCATTGTGGGTACTGAGCCCCACACTGGTACAGCAATTTTATCTGTGTCATATGAAATATTTTTGCTTTAAGCAACCGGGTAAACAATCAAGAAATTAAAAAAAAACAAAAATACTTGGCTACAAAAAGACAGTGATCATAGCTGGTTTATGTGGTTTACTGCGTACAACATGACTTGACATTTAGATTAGAAATATGATCATTTTCTTAGTTAACTTGTAATATTTTACCAAACTGTGACTGCAATTACAGTACTAGTCATTGCCTGGTGTGAGGGTGTGGTTATATAAAGGCTTATAGTGCACTTGTAAGAGGCCTATACTTCCTCCATATGGTAGCACCCTGGCAGTACGAGCTTGCTGGAATTTGTAGTTCTGTAAAAGATTAATTGCCGCAACCACAAGGTTAGAAACGTGTGGCTTATCTCCAGTGTTGTAGTCGCTGCCGGACACTGTTTTGTTCTCGATGGCACAATGTGGTTGTGTTTAATGCAATTGATATTCAAGTGTGGCCATTAAGTACATTGTGTGAAGGAGGTTGACCTGGGACAGTGGTGTGGATGGTGTGTAGTTGGTAAGCCCGTGTAGACTGAGAGAAGAGGGGGTCTGAGGTGTCTGCTTGCCTGGTGCGGTGTTAGTACAGATTAACACATCACCAGGTGACCAGACCCCCTCTTCTCTCAGTCTATACAGGAACACCAACAACACACTATTAACACCACTGCGCCACGGAAACCTCCTTCAAACCCTAAAACACAGAATGGGAACCACTGAAGCTTCTGTCAGGCAGCAACCACCTGACCAGACCCTCCATTAACAAGTTCAGAGGGTCCAGAATTTTCCTCTCCATTAGTACATTGTACCAGTGAATAGGAAGGAGTAGCTGGCAGTGAAAGGGTTAGTTTGAACCTCACCAGGGTCAAGTAACTAGAGCACTTATACCAAACTAGGAGATGGAAAGGTGGAGAACAACTAACAGGACCTAACCTTACATTTCAGTAACCAGTGACAAAACTAACAGGTCAGGCTTATACAAAGTAGGTCATTTCCTGTGCTGAAATCATCTGCTCTGCATTTATAAACTACCTTTGGAACCGTCTGTGCGTGTCTCGATTTGTACCAGTGCACATAAATTACCGTCCTGATGTATATGGAAATGAAAGATTCCCAGAGCAGTGTAGAAACCGGATTTCCTTTTGCAGGGTGAGATTCTTGAAATGAGGTAAGATTTTACGGGACCTTCCTTCCAGTGTAGAGGTGTGTGCGACCATTTTCACTCCGCAAAAGTAATTGAGTTTGGCACCAGGTCAAAGGTTTCAAGGTTCACACACACAATATTGCCACCTGTTAATTCTAGCTGTCATTTTGTCGAATGCGCTAAATAAATGATAACTAAAATCTGGTTGCTATAGGCAACATCTCCAATTTTCAAACCCGCCGGAAACTTGAAGCTTGCTACATTTACCGCCAGAATGCTACAGCTTGTGGGTTTGGTGAAGGAATTGTACAGTCTGTATGTTGAGAGATTCTATGTTGATATTCTTTCCTTATCGTTTTTTGAGGCAGATGAAAGGAGACCAGGACAATTATAAAAACATAAACTTATGTTAATATATATTTATGCCTTAAGAAAACCAACAATTGAAACATTTGTGGATCTTAGTGATATTACAAAATAAAAATTGATTATACAGCTATCATCCATTAGAAATGTTAATAGTGGCGCTCTTGAAATTAGATTGTACCTGTTGCTTAACCACACTTGAAGCAGCCATTTTGTGGGCTAAACCATGTTTATGATGACCGCTTATCAATTCACTAGGAACCTGTAATTGGGAGTAATATTCATAAGATACTTTTTCCCATTGGCACCGATACAGTGGCTCTTGTTTTATACAGTAGAACTTTATTTTCTTTTATATCTGGTTAACGTCCATTCCACTCTATCCTGTCCTAAATGAATTTGTAATGTAATGTCAAGCTTCTGCCATATCAAGTTGTAAAAGTAGTGAACGGAATTCACAAAATAATCATTAAACGATTTATCAGCTATTGCTCTCTGGCGTGACGAGATCAGCGCTCCCATCTCATGTTCATGTCTCGCTCTGGGAGCGTTTGATCTCTCCTGAGCGCTGCGGTTTTCAAAAAATCCTGTATGATATTGCCCCTTACAAGCCTTTAGAAATGGCAGTTTAATAAAATGATCTAAAATCAATAAAATGACGGAAATCTTCTGTTAATATGAAAGTCTTTCTCTGTCTGATCACGTCTCTTGGTTGGAGTGTACTTGTCTTCTACAGAAGGTGGAGGTAGCCATTTTGTTCCCTCGTGTTCATGAGAAATGTGGCTTGTTAGTTCACTAGAAACTGGGCCAATTATCATGAGATTTCAGGCTATGGCCTCACTAGTGACATCATTGAGGCATTAGATTCTAGGGAGTCCACAAGCTGCATTCCCACGAATGCAACCAGTTTGTATGTAACTAGTACAGAAAGAGATAGGTTTACTAAAGATTCTAAATGGAAAGTTGGAGTTGTTGCCTATAGTAACCAATCAGATTCCAGCTATCATTTTCTAGAATCTGGTTGCTATGGGCAACAACTCTGTTTCTTTTTTTTAGAATCTAATAAAGACTTTAACCTCTCCTTGAAATTCTTTATTCCTTGCTTGTTTAAATTGTAAGGCTTAGTAATGCAATATCCCTGTGTATAGGGTAATGAAACCTGTAGATCCAGCCCTGACATTCCCTGTGCCTGCTCACTATCGTTATCAGGAATCTATATGTCAACATTCGAGAGGATAAAGTGTCATTTAGAAGCCCTTTGCACCTGGGTTGACAACACCGTACTGGTTTTCTACTCTGTGAGATTTCAAGATTTAATACGTGTTGAAGCTCCACATCATGGCTTCTACTGATCTGCTAGAAGAACTGGACTGCGCTATCTGTTTGCACATGTACACGGACCCTGTAACACTGAGATGTGGACACAACTTCTGCCGAGTCTGTATTGAGGATTTTCTGAACACACAGGGAAGATCTGGGGTTTATACCTGTCCTGAATGCAGAGAAGAGTTTCGTGATCGTCCTGTGTTGAGGAAGAACACAACTCTATCTAATATAGCAGAGAGTTTACTTTCCAAGTCCAAGCAGGCAGAGAATGGTGTCTCTTGCTCTTACTGTGACTCACCCGTTCCTGCTTTGAAATCATGTCTTCAGTGTGACACTTCCATGTGTGAGCATCATTTACACAAACATAAGTCAGCAGACCATACTGTAATACAACCCACTACTTCCCCGGGGAACAGAAAATGCTCCGTCCACAAGAAGGTGTTGGAGTATTACTGCACTGAGGACGCTGCCTGTATCTGTGTTTACTGCAGGCTGGAAGAGAAGCACAACGGCCACCAGTTTTGGTCCTTGGACGAAGCCTTTTTGAAGAAGAAAGGGGAACTGAGAAAATATCTGGAGAAACTGTCCACAAAGAGAGTGGCGACTGAGAAAAGCAGCCAGAGTCTGCAGGAGCACAGGACTAAAGTACAGAAGAAAGCCGCCGATGTAACAGAGAGAGCCGCTGCCCTGTTTAGAGACATCAGGAGACAGCTGGAAGACCTAGAGAAGAGAGTCCTGAGTGAGATCTCCAGGCAAGAAGTGCAGGTCTCACTCTCCATCTCCGACCTGGTTCTGCAGCTGGAAATAAAGAAGGACGAGCTGTCCAGGAAGATGCGTCACATCGAGGAGCTGTGTAACATGACTGATCCAGTGACTGTCTTACAAGGACCAGATATAGGTGACTTGTGTAATACTGAGGAGCAAGATTATGAGGACAGAGAGGGAGGGGATAAAAAGATCCATGATTTAGGTGATCTGGATGAAGAATTGATCAACGTGACATTACACACAGGTTTATCTGATATTGTGAGTAGTATAAAGGACGGGATTCATGTGTTGAGGAGTTCAGACATACTATGTGATGTTAATACAGCTGGCAATAGAGTAGTTATTTCAGGTGACTTGAAAACTGCATCCTGGTCAGACATCAATCAGGGACGACCAAATACGGCAGAAAGATTTGAATATTATCAGGTTTTAAGCACCGATAGTTTTTCCACCGGGCAACATTACTGGGAGGTGGAGACCAGTGAATCAGTAGCCTGTAGAATAGGAATGTGTTACCCCAGTACACCCCGAAAAGGAGGTCAGTCTCTCTTCGGGAATAACAATATATCCTGGTGTTTGCGATGGTGTGATAATCAGCTTTCTGCAATGCATAACAGTAAAGTAATCCAGTTAGTGCACAAGTTTACTAGTCGTAAATTGAGAATATATCTGGATTATGAGGCCGGTCAGCTGTCCTTTTATGAGCTGTGTGACCCGATCAGACACTTACACACCTTCACAGCCACCTTCACTGAGCCCCTTCACGCTGCATTATGTGTATGGGTAGGTTGGATACGAGTACGGGGATAGAAAACCAACCAGAGAGACATTTGTGGGTCATAGTGATATCGCAGGAATAAAAGTGTTTGATTTCTGAGCGCTGTACAGCCATCTATGTTCCTTTAGGTTACAGCTGGGCCACTCTCTTGTGCAAGAAACTAAATTGTACCTTTTACCTACCCCAAGGGTAGGCAACCTGCGGCTCGCCAGGCGTCGTGGAACTACAAGTCCCAGCATGCTTTGCCAGTAGAAAACCAGCAGATAGGTGGCAAGACATGCTGGGATTTGTAGTTTCACAACACCTGGAGAGCCGCAGGTTGCCTACCCCTGATCTAGCCAAACTGGAAGCAGCCATTTTTGTGGGCTAAACCATGTTTATAAGGACAGTCTAAAAAATTGGCTAGGTAACTGGTCACCAGTAACGGAGGCAGTTCAGGAGTGATATTCATGAGGTACCGGATCTCAGTGACTCAATAGGCTGCAGTGTAATAAGCATTGGTTCAGCCTACAAAATCCACACCTCCACTATCTGAGGGGATGTGCACTATAAGGTTTAAGAAAAAATACGATTATCAGTTTCTGGCAAAATGCATCTAGTTCATATTAATTTTAGCCTCTGGGTGGCATTGCTCAATTGTTGTCCAATAGAGTATTGCAACTTCTACTTACACAAACAAGTTTAAATCTTTAAAAATGATATTGTGTGACATTGAATAGTGAGACCGCATGGGCGAAGGTTTGAAAATAAATCTCTAAAAACCCGTTGAAACATGTTCTAATTTTCTTTAAGTTAGTATATTTCTTTTGTAGAGCTGCTTACTATAAAAAAAACAAAAACAAAGAAAGTTCTCCCAATTCAGAGAAAAGATTGGTGTGATAGTTATTGCATAGGAATGATAATGTGAATTATTTACCCCCAAATTATAAGGATATTGGAGACCACTGAGCAGTTTTCTACAGGTCATGGAACTCCGAGGTTCTAGAATCACTTCTATTTTACAGTAAGGGTTACATTACTGCCACCGTCTTTGCCAAGCATTAACTGTTGAAGCCTTTACGGGCAATGAGCTCATTGCTTTGGAAAGTTATGGTTTCACATTTTTTGCATAATGTCACAGGATTGGTGGAATAAGACGGCATTCTTTTTGGTGGCACGTTGGTTTTTCTCTTGATGCTGTGCACAGAGAGCTATGCACCAGATCTGGCACAAACATTTCTATGGGCACTGACTGCATAGTTACACCATCTTAAATGTGGCGGAGACTGGACATTCTCAAACTGGGTGATCCTGGCTATGATCAGATGGCGCATATAGGGGCTGCAAGGGAGTGGAAATATGCACATTGGGGCTGAAAGGCAACTGTACTGTACTGTGCATACTGGGAGCTACTAGGCAGCTGTACTGTACTGTCAATACTGGGAGCTACAAGTGAGCTGTACTATACTCTGCACACCAAGGGAGCTGTACTGTACTGTGCACACCGGGGGTTTCAAGGGAACTGTACTGTGCACACCGGGGGTTTCAAGGGAACTGTACTGTACTGTGCATAGTGGGGACTGCATGGGAGCTGTACTGTACTATGCACACCAGGGGATCCAAGAGAACTGTACTGTACTGTACTGTGCATACTATGGGCTTTTAGGGAGCTGTACAGTGCTGTGCACACTGGGGGATCCAGCTCATACAAGAGTGTGTGTGTGTGTGTGTGTTTGTGTGTGGACAAATACAAATGACATACAGTTTATATATGTATCGTCATTATGAGTAAATCATTTTCAGAGTACAAGTTATTTTAACTTAAGCTGGGTACACACTACAGAATATTACTGCAGATGTGATTTATGTGTCAATTTTACCAGCGACTGAAAGTGCTGATGAGCATGCAGACTCCTGCGTACACACTTACATAATGTACCCTCAGATCTGTGCTCTTCATCTGTTATAATCATCCACTGAAAAGATCGTAACTCTATGCAGATCTGCCTGCACTGCCGGTCGTGTGTACACTCTGCAGAACTTGCCCGAGCTCCTTCCATTGTTTATAGAGATTTGTAGTCAGTTTATAAAATCATATCAAATGATACATTGTGCTTCGGTGTGATAAAACATGATTGCGGGAGTGTACACACTGTTATATCAGACCTAACCATTGTTAATCATGTGATTGGCCAATACTCGTGTAATTGGCATCCTCCAAGAGTTCCATAGGTCACCTGCAAGAATGTGGCTTTTTCATATAAGTCAAAATCAATAGACAAGGCAAAGTTTATTTAGTGGCCCAAGCAATTGTATAACAAAATGTCCCAGCATGCCACGGCTGTAGCTGTCATTGGCATGCTGGGGTCATGTGGGTCAAAGGTGAGGACATTTAAACTAGATTTTGCCAAAGCATTGAACAGAAAACACCCTTTGGCATCTTATCTCTATATTTTATACGCGTCCTAATTTAGCAGCTTGGCCATTTAATATTGAACACCGCACTCCCATCCATCTCAATCCATTCCCAGCTAGCCATGTATAAAATGCTCAAGTTGTTTTGGATTTTGCACAGATGAATGCTGCAAGAATGCATACAAGATAATTCCAGCGTTAACGTTCCATTCAAGTGTTACCCTTATCCTGCTCAGTCATTCTTGGAATGCACAGGGTTAACATTTGGCAGCTGAAGTTTAAATGACAAATACTGGACTAGGATTTAAATAAAATGAACACACCCTCCTGAGCACACACCAGCTTCAGACTTCCTGTTGCTGTTCCAACGATGGCAGCGTCAACTGAGCTGAGAGAGGAGCTGACCTGCTCCATCTGTCTGAGCATTTATACAGATCCTGTAACACTGAGATGTGGACACAACTTCTGCGGAATCTGCATTGAGGATACACTGGAGAGACAGAAGACAACTGGAGTTTATACCTGTCCTGACTGCAGAGCAGAGTGTCAGGAACGTCCCGTACTGCAGAGAAACACAACACTGTGTAATATTGCAAAGCATTTCATGTCTACTCAGCCAGAGCAGAAGACTTGGGTCTTGTGCACTTACTGTGACTTACCTGTTTCTGCAGTTAAATCCTGTCTACAGTGTGAAACTTCCATGTGTGATAACCACTTGAGGAAACATGACAGGTCAGTGGATCATATTTTGATTGCACCCACAATTTTGGCGGCAAAAGCAAAGCGCTGCATTCACAGTAGCGTTGGGGACGGTACAATCCCTATAAATGTTTGCAGAACCCAGAAACAGCCGTTGGAGAAGAACGCAGAACGGGAGAATGATAAGCTAAAATACATTCTGCAGAAGCTGACAGCAAAGAGGAAGAAGACTGAGAAAAGAGTCCAGAATTTGCAGGAGTTCCGGAGAAAAATACAAGAAAAAGCTGCCGGTGAGAGAGAGCGAGCCGCAGCCCAGTTTAGAGACATCAGGAGACGGATGGAAGACCTAGAGAAGAGAGTCCTGGGTAAGATCTCCAGGCAGGAACAGGAGGCTTCAGTCTCAGTCTCTAATCTGATCCAGCAGCTGGAAATAAAGAAGGACGAGCTATATAGTAAAATACTTTACATAGAGGAGCTGTGTAACATGACCAAACCATTGCCAATCTTGCAGTTGGAGACAGCAGAGTTGTGTGATATTGATGATGGAGATGAAGAGGACGGCGAAAGAGATGTTTTAAAGTTTTTTGTTGCAAGTGATGCGGACAAGAATATTATCTCAGAGACCTTACAGAGCGGATTAGTTGATATAATGACTGGTGTAAAAGGAGGGATCAACGTCCTGAAGAGATCGGGAATATTACTGGATGTAAACACAGCTGGAAACAAGTTAATCTTATCAGGTGACTTACAAGCTATATCCTGGACTGAAATCAGCCAGAATCGTCCAGAAACCCCGGAGCTATTTGAGTATTATCAGGTTTTAAGCACCACCCGTTTTTCCTCAGGACAACATTGCTGGGAATTGGAGACTAGTAAAATTGGGCGCTGGAGGGTTGGCATGGCCTACGCTAGTATAGAGCGGAAAGGGGGCCTCTCTCTCTTGGGAAATAACAAGAAGTCCTGGTGTTTGCGATGGTGCAATGATGAATTTTCAATCATGCATGACTGTAGATTAATAAAACTACCTCACAAACTTTCTAGTCAGAGGATAAGATTGAATCTGGACTATGAGGCCGGGCAGCTGTCATTTTATGAGCTGTGTGACCCGATCAGACACTTACACACCTTCACTGCCGCCTTCACTGAGCCCCTTCATGCTGCGTTCTGTGTATGGACAGGTTGCATGAGAATCCTGAGCTCGGAACGCTGATCACTGAATAACCGAGGTTCAGAAAGGTGAATGATTTATAAAATTGAGAAACTATAATTGAAATCACTGGGAATTACAGAGTCACAGAGTGACTGGTGATGGTGTATGGGTAGCTTTCCCTTTCTAGCAAGGTAAAATCTGTATTATTTGTATGTATTTTCTATATGTTCTATCATCAATACGGATGAAGTCCACAAGACTGAGATACAGATAGTGGTCACTTGAGACAATTTGTGAGGCAGCCATTTTGTAGGTTGAACCAACGGTCAGGACAACGCAGCCTGTAAATCCTCGAGGAGAGAAGTGATCTAACTGGCTGATGGTGGATCGGGAGGTGACGGTTTTATAAAGTAGGTAATTCCACAAAACGTCCACCTCACAAATTGTGTCCGTGATATCACTGGTTTCTGCTAAAAATCTGGCTGCATTCTCCTATATAAGGGAGTCTGGTGTTAAAATGAAACTTTCACTCTTAGTGCTAGATTTACTAAACTGCGGGTTTGAAAAAGTGGAGATGTTGCCTATAGCAACCAATCAGATTCTAGCTATCATTTATTTAGTACATTCTACAAAATAACAGCTAGAATCTGATTGGTTGCTATAGGCAACATCTCCACTTTTTCAAACCCACAGTTTAGTAAATATACCTCTTAGTGCCTAACTGAAATCACAAAGCTTTGACCTACTGAGGTCTTATACTGCCACCAATCACATTAGCTCTAATAACTGTATCAGATCCCAAGCCTGGGATCTGTCCTAATTATGTGGTATGAGCTTTGCCTTTCACCAGTATGAAATGGAGTGGGAAGGTAATATTTTGTACTGTTGCTGCAGATGGATGGCAGGGGTAAGATATTCATTCCTCAATGCCTCCCTTACACTAGATTCTCCTGCTACTGAAATGTGAAATTCCAATCTTCAGATCCATAAGGATTTGTAATGTGGTTAGAGCCCCAGTCAGTTCCTTCTTTGGACACAGCAAGCTGGTCATTCATCACAGGGTTCGATAGGATCTTGGATCGTGTTACGATGACAAAAGTGTTTAACACAACATTTCAAAATTCTCCTTGCACCAGCAGCAGGATAGTCAACTGGTAGAGGAATTGGACCCTCTCTGAATGTTATAAGTGGGGAAGGGGATTTCTTATTAAAACCTATGTTTTGCTCTATGTTACACAAAGAAGCCTATGTAAAGTCAATAATTAATGTACATGTTTTAGAGTGGATGACGGAAAAGTAAAGCAAAAAATTGTAATGGTAAAAAGTACTTGCATAGAGAAAATGGAATGGTTTCTGAATCATAAACCAATTTAAATCTGAACTCTTTAAAATACATTGTTGTTAATAATAATAATAATAATTATAATAATTTCAACCATTATTTTGTTCTGTTCCCTTTCTGCATAAATGAAGAGTAATGGTGCTGTTTTAAAACACATTTACTTGGTTGCTGGAGAATCCAACTAAGCGAATAAAAAAAGGCGGCTTTCAGCCCCCCTTCCTGCCTCTTTGTTTCATACAATACACTTACCCCTTGTTAGTAGTCATACGGAGAGGAACCCTAGCTTGGCACCCCTAGTCCAGTGGTTCCCAAACTTTTTCAGTACGCGGCACCCTTAGAGTCTCCGTCATTTTTTCAAGGCACCCCTCCAAAATAATTACAGAGCAGTCCCGTTTCTAAGTAGTTGGGTCAAAAAACGTAATAAGTATTTAGCTCAGGACAGAAATACTTATTTAGTTTTATGCAAAGATACACATAAATCCAAGGGAAAACAATATTTTTATATATTTTTTTCAATTATATTTCTGTCAAAGAATAATTTACAGCTAACTCACACTGTGCCCCCTTCATCTCCACACGCTCTGTGCCCCCTCTGCATCCTCACCCTGCCCCCTCCATCATTCTCTTGCCCTTCCATTGCTGTTTCCTATGACTATTCCCTCTGTTTCTTTACTTGCCATACTTGACCTTCTTTCTTCTGTTTCTTCTTACCAATTTGGCGGTGCCTGGGACCCAGAATCCTCTCTCCTTCCGCCTGTCACTGAATGTCGGGCGTGATGACGTCATGCCCGACATTCAATGAGAAGCAAGGAGGGAGGAGGATGCTGGGTCCTGAGTACCACTGGATTGGCAAGTTTTTTTTTTTTTGTCCCCTGGCCACGGCACCCCTGGGAGCCGCGGCGCACACTTTGGGTACCTAGGCCCTAGTCTGTGCTGCAGGATTTTCACCACACTGTAAGTGACAGGTCTGTACCTACCCGTGCCATAGTGCAGCTACAGACAGGCAATGCAGTTATTAGGGAGGACCTATATCAGGCAGCTGTTAAGATGGGAAGGTCATCCACATTAAACAAGGCTTAGGAAATAAACTAAAATGCTGCATGTTTGAGCAAGTAAATACATAATCGCATCCAGTGCTCTCTGCATCCAGATTCTGTATGGGATGTGGTTGGGGGCTATGCAATTTATTATGTGGGGCTTTACTGGGAGACATCTGTATTTTATTTTTTAATGGCTCAGTGGGGTCATTGGTTCTTAGCAATTTGATAGGCTGCTGGTTAGGACAGCCCACAAAAGAAGTAGACAGAGTTTTTCACTCACCAGACGTTGAACATTACAAGCCAAACAAAATTGCCTCTACAACGTATGCAAACTTTTCCAAAAGTAATAGATGGATACTAAAATGTTAGTGATTTCCATCCTTCCTTTTTGAAGCTAGCTTGCTCAGGTTAAGTTGATAATTTGTAGACTGTAGATTAAGACGTGCTTCAGAACTTTGTCCTGTTAATCAAATGGTGTCTTGAAAAAACTTGCTCACAATAATAACTTGTATCAAAATCAGATCGAGAGAACGTAACTTTCTTTATTGGTGCAAATTTTGATGGTAGTTCTTCCCAAATACTGGCTGTAATGTCCAGGAATCGATTTTTACCCCTCAAAGCTGCTGGATCTACATGTTACACTTCTGAAAAATCTATTCATTCCAATTCCAGAGATTCTATTTGAAGAAACTTAAAACAAACAGATAAGTGTTATGATCTGCCCTGTTTCTTTGTGTGCATTTTGCCCTGTGTTATTATTTGCCTTGTTTTCCTGTGTGCATATTACCCTGCTGTTATGATCTGCCTTGTATCGTTGTGTGCATTTTGCCCTGTGTTATTATTTGCCTAGTTTCCCTGTGTGCATATTACCCTGCAGTGCCTGTGATTCTCCTGGGGTACTGCTGTTCAGCCTTTCCGGTCAGGGGTTAACTTGCACTGCTAGTTAATCACTCCACACCTGTCTGTGGCCTATATGTGCCTGCTGATGCCTGTATCCTTGGCTGGTCATTGAAGTTTTCTTGCCTGTTCATGTGATGTTCCTAGCCTGTTCATGTGTCTCTCTGTTCCTGGATTACCTGCATGTTTCTGGCTGCTACTACAAACTGGTTTCAGTTAAGTCATCTGCTGCATTTCTTTATTATTTACTGCTTGTTTGCCAAGATCTGGAAATCCATTGTTCCATTCAGCCTTACCTGGACTTTACTTTACTGCAATAAACAGTTTAAACGTTTATATCACGTGTCTGGCTCCATGGCTGTAATTAAGGAAGTGGTTGTGAACAGAACCCTAACAATAAGTTCCAGGTTATTTTATGTTGCTTTCTCAGGGTTCAAGATACATGGGAACACAGGGCCATGAATTTGGAAAACTTGAAGCCTTCGTGTAAAATCCTATTGCAAATGACAAATGTACGTAGAATGTTTAATTCTGGATGCCCAACAATTGGAAAGTATGTCAGAGTACTTTTGTGAATATTATCTGCGAAAATCTGAAGTTTCTATGTAAATAAAGCCCAATCTTCATACATGTGTAGCACAGTTTAGCAGGGGAACCCGCAGCATGGGGTCCCCCAGCCATAATGGTAAACTAGGCTGCTCAGCACAGGGCTGGATTGGGTTCACACACACCAAAATAAATAAATAAAAAAAGGTGCAACCTCTCCCCAGGATACGTCATTTAGGTATGTGCTGCTGTCCAGAGTGTAAAGACTTCAACATTAATAATGTTTTCAGTCATGTCAATTATAAGACGTTGAACAGTTCGAGCCGAGAGCGGTATATCGCAAACTTGAGCAATATCATTTTTGTTTTGGAAAATTCACAAAAATATTTTGTAGAGATGCTCACCGACCCCCGTGAACTGGTTTTGGATCATGATTTGCTTCGTGTTTTGGATTTTTTTTAGAAAAAAATCCTAATATGCTAAAATCACATAATTTTGAGGTGTTTTTTTTTTACATTATTATTAACCTCAGTAACACTAACTTCAAGTTATTTGCAGTCAGTTTAGACCACCTCACAGGTCACAATATTATTTTCATACACTTTCGGACAAAGACTGCAGTGACCTGGCTGGATGGTAAGCGACAGAGCAATGACACAAACACACAAGGCAGTTCCTAGCACATCTAGGACACATTGGCACATTGCCTCCATGATATTGGATCTTTAAAAGGAATTCAAAACTCGCGAGATCAGAGGACGTCACAATGACGTTTTGCCTCGTTTTCAATTAAGAGGGCGCGCAACAGTAGCTCGGTACTTGGATCCCCTAATTTCGGGTATGTTCGGCTCTCGACGAACCCAGCCTGAGCATCTCCAATATTGTCACAAAAAAAATAAAATCTTTCAAAAACTCACCCTTAGTAAAAGGTTTATCTTTTTATGCAATATGCATATAGCAGCCATATAGCTGCTGTGTAGGAATTTCACATTTTATAAATTTAAAAACACTACTGTTTGTTTTTTCAGACTCAACACGCTACTTTAAATATGTCGTTCTTCAACACCCAAATGTACTGTGTTGTAATGTCTTTGAACATGGAACGTGCATGCAACAAGACTCAACACAAAGCGCAAACGGTACACTTACCTTGTTCTTAAAGCCATATATATTGTTGCTTAGTTTCTTGGATATTTTGCATGTGCTGGCAATTGTTGCACAGGTTGTCATCTTACTGAACAAAAGATTAGCAGGGAGAGAGTTTATCATGAATTTGTGCTGTAGAACATTGAGCACAATACCCATGGCAGCAGGGCCACATTACACGGGTATAAATCGTTATAATTCGGACATACTGCAGATGAGGTAGAGGTATTACGTCCGCTGCAGTTTAGGCTGCAGTATTTGCACTGGACGGAGAGATGGAAGTTTGAGGGTGCCCAAACACTGAACTATATGAGCACACGCTATTATCAGTGTAGTTTATTTATCCAAGACACTGTTGAACAGTTATTGACAGAAATATGGCAGTGCACATAGAGCAACTTCTACATTATTTTCTGAATAACCAGAATATTTGTTTTAACATTCAAGGAGAGCTCACAATGTACAACTGGTTGCGAATGGTTCATGTGATTAACAGAAATGTTCCTAAATAAGCCTTCATGGGTGGACTTTATGAAAGTGGTGTTATGGTATTTCTAAACTAATGAAGTCTTTAATTGAACATTAAATTCAATAAGCAATGTGTAATGTAAACGATCTCCAAGGTCAAGCTTGAACTTGAAATCCACAAAAAACAAACAAAACCCCAGTGGTTAACACTCCTGCCTCATAGCACTGGGGTCATCAGTTCGATTCCGGAACAGGGACTTATCTGTGTGGTGAACGCATGTTCTCCCCATTTTCCAGTGAGTTTCTTCCCACACTCCATAAACATAGCTGTAGGTTAATTGGCTGTTGCCAAAATGAACCCTTGTGTGTTAAGAGAATTTAGACTGTAAGCTCCAGTGAGACAGAGGTGAACACAAAACTATTCTCTATACAGCGCTGCGGAATTGGTGGCGCTATATAAATACTCAGCCAGAGTTAGGATGTCCAAGCAGTCATAAGTGCAAGAATGCGCCTTTTCTGGGGATGCTCAATATCAATTTTATGCAGGATGAGCTACGCTGACTGTGCATTGTCCACTCTGCATCGGAACCTTAGGCTTTATGTTAAAGCTGCTTAATATTTTTTTTTAATGCAATACTGAGCACCCGCTATTGTTTTTCTGTCTATACATTCTACATAATAGCTAGCCATTCTGGTTTATCTTTTTTTATTTTACCCCAGATATAAAATAAGCAAAAAAGAGTAAAACATAAAAAAATGCTTAAAAAACAAACAAAAAACACAATCTGACTGCAAATTGTTTCATATACATTATTTATAGATATATTTACACACATGTATATCATGTACAAAGCTACATTCTAACCTCAAAGGGTTGATGATGGAAATAAATACTTAAAATTCCCAAGTACCAAAATGATCTCTCCCGATCACAGAAGTTCTCTTTTACAATTTACCAGGCAGCAGTTGAGTGTTCCACTACCGATGGTCAGTTTAATAAACAATGTTCAAACGTTAAATGCCGTTAAATAATTAAAAAATAGAATTCAACGGAAATGAATTGAAATGTGTTAAATGGGTTTATAAAGCAGATTTGAGATTGTAAATTAAAATGATTAAATACACTGACAACAGGTTAGCAAAATTGTGCACAAAAATATAATTTTTTGCAAGGCAATAGTTTCCAGCTGATAGCTTAGTCCTACATTTTTAAATGACTCATTAATAATAAAAAATAATAATAATGTAAAACCCCACTGTAATTATATTAAATCCTTTGGTACATTTGGAGTTACAGTTGAATAAATATCAAATTGCGCAACAAAATCATGCAGATGGCTAAACATTTACATTGTGTGCCGCAATTGTGATCAAATTGAAGTTACAGCGGAAACCAGACTTTGTTCATCGTATAATAATAATAAAAAAATCTATTACATACAATACATTGTGAGCACATAAGCTTGTGAAATGTTGTGTGTATATATAAAACACACACATCTACACACACAAGTTAGTGACATAATTCAGACATATATAAAAGTTAATTTTAATATACGTATATATCTATATAAAATACAATTCAGCAATGCATGAATGTTCATTGTGATGTCTGAAAAGGACAAAAACGTAACAATGTTAAATATGAAATAGAAACGCAAGGGACAAATGTACATATACAAACAACTGGATTATTTTCTTAGGGACCCCTCTTATGTTATACAAGCTTATTAGGTTTAGGTAGTTGGCAATAAAAAAATCTTGATTGTATTAGTCTACCAAATTAAATGCAAATAGCTTCTGATGTCAATCTTCTTGGCAAATTAAAATATCAGTTTGTGGTGAGAGACAGATCCAGACCACACACACAATGCTAGATTTCATCTTGAGAACTTGAGCAGGTCCAAAACGCGTTGGTTTAAAAATCGCATGACAACAGTATTTCAGTGACGCATTTTTCCATTAGTGTCACTTTTAACGAATACAATTTATAGTGCTGGTGTATGTGTGTTAATGTGAGAAATAGGGCCTGCTGCGTTCCATCATTTGAAATGTGGCAATACAACTTTAGAAAGCAATGATGAAAACAAGCCCATACCAACCAGATCACCCCATTTTTTAACCAAGCTTTTCTGGTGTTTGCAAATGAAAGGCGTGTTACACACACACACACACACACACAAAAAACCAACACTTGTTACAAAAATGATTTTAGTGCAAAATAATTCTGCCCATATTTTGCAATTTTAGAATAATTGAACACTATAAAATATTGAGCATTGAAAGGATGTTCCACTAAATTATGCAGGAGTATGCCAAGTCTAGAGGAACCGCTGATCATCTTTCAATGCTCGCCTATAAACCAGAGTGCTATCTTCTAGCTGCTTGCATACAGACAACGAGCAATTTCCATGTATCATACAAATACTTGGTGCAAACCATTTCTCTAAACACTTTTCTCATATCAAAGTGCATCAGTAACAAAATAAAAAATAAAGACCTAAATGGAAAAGAAAAATAGTATATAACAGCAACTCTATATGAACCAAGTATGTATATAAATGTGACTCTTACCTTCTAAAACTTATTTATACATATAAATATTTAATGTTAAATTATATACCATACATTTCCTATAACTTTTTTTTTTTAAGTGGAATTTTGTTCATGTTGTGGGAGATGTTAATTTCTCAGTAGCAGCCAAAACGTATGTGTAGAGATGTGGTTTAGGGTTCTTTTTGACAACATTAGACATTTTTGTCATGGATATTGAGCATGTTGAAAATATAAGGCTAACTAGACCTGAACGCAAGTCATTACCCAAAAGAGTTACTAGCGAGTTCATACTCGCTAGGTCTGGGATGGGAGAGTGACCTAAGAATTCCAGGTTAGCGGAGGACTACCATGGCCTGGAAAAGTACACTGACAACGGTCAATTATACCCCATTCATACTGCACCAAAAACCCGGGTTTTTGCAGAGGCACGCTGAAAAACCCGGGTCTTGGTGCAGTATGAATAGTCCAACCACAAAATCCCGGGTCTAAAATCCCGGGACTTAGACCCGGGATTTTGCGAGGGGTAATTCCCGGGTTGGACCCCGCTCGCCTGCAGTATGAATGGTGCAACCCGTGTAATTCCCGGGTCTCACCATTCATACTGTAAAAAAAAAAAAAAATGGGGAAGTAAAGGGAAAAAAAAAAAAGATTTTAATTAATAAAAAATACATAACAAATGTTTACTTAACTTATTTTCAGCCAGCGGTGTCTCCGGTGCGTTGCCGGCTGTCAGGGGGGACCTCTGGGTACTAAAATGACGTCATTTCTAATGAACTAGAAATGACGTCATTTTAGTACCCAGAGGTCCCCCCTGACAGCCGGCAACGCACCGGAGACACCGCTGGCTGAAAATAAGTTAAGTAAACATTTGTTATGTATTTTTTTTTAATTAAAACATTTTTTTACACTTTTTTTTTTCCTAAAACCCGGGTCGGGCAGGTGCAGTATGAACCCGCCCGACCCGGGAATCTTCTTATCTATACTGCCCTGTGCCCCGGCAATATCCCGGGTAAACAACCCGGGATATTGCCGGGGTGGCAGTATGAAAGTGGTATTATTTAAAGAACACCTTAAGGTTAAGTTCACCTTTTGTTGGCTTTAGATATTAACATGACTAGCTTCTTGGGGCCATTCTCATTAATAAATACCCTTACTGGCTGAATTAGTTTATTTACACGTCAGCGGATTGTATACAATATTTTCTTTACTCCCAACATTTTTTGTTACAATGTCATGTTTTCTACTTCGAAAGCTATTTTCAGGGCTCACTCTTTCACTTACCAATAACAGGCTCTGGATTGGAGAAGACCTAAAAGACATGAAGTGCAATAGGCCGATCACAGAGCCTTCACCTTCGAACCCTGCTCCTTCCTATTGCCATATGTGTTTGTTATAGCCTGCAGCACTTGATTTAAATGCCTGCCGATATGTTATTATGGATAGGTGTCTCTTTCTTTGATTAATTGTATTGTTTTAACTTATTACTGAGATTAAGGGTAACATATGGCCCTTATGAAGGTCAGAGGTCCATCCATGTGGGCCCTGAAGTGTATCAGGTCAGGTCACCTATCATTGAGAGCTTCTATCTAGGCCCACTGGTGTCCTAGAAGGACAAGATACCCCATGGCTCCAAAGGGGAGAGTCTCTGTTTTCAAGTGAAACGTAAAGTTAAATTTCATTCAAATACTAGGCTCAAATGACATCTAAATAGTGACACTTACACGATCAACACCCTAAACCTGAACTTACATCAAACTTTGAAAAAAATATCCAAATCCCTAAACAAAATCTAACCATAAACTGGACCCAAGCTCACGCTTCCTACTCCTCAAATTGTAACAGATGTGAGAATCCCTCAAACAGACTTTATACCAATGGAAATGTTTGTTGCTCTCAGGTGAAAAATTGCAACTATATCCCAGATATAACAGGTGCTAGTTCTCCTTTGTGTTTTGCAATTGGAATAAAGTCTCACTAGGAATCATTTTGTTGGGCAAATGATGTAACGGTGGAAACATACCATAGATGTTGAAGACAGTTATGTCAGCTTATAGCTTGTAAATAGATGTAAATACAGCAAGTAAAAGGTGAAACATCACATGCACACTAGTTGAAATTGCCACAAAATAATAGCTTGTTAGTATGTATTTTTCGTAAAAAACATCAAAGTTTGATGTAGTGTTCCCTGAAAAGTTAGAGAACACATTGGTGTGAACAACAGTTGATGGTTCCAAAATAATTTGTACTGTGAATGAAATCAAGATCTGATACACACAATTACTGTTCCTAAACTGTTCATTAAAAGGCCACACAAAGAGACACCATACTATTGGCATTGGGTAAAACTACAGAATGTGTTTTTGTAAACCTGCAATTTATAACAAGTGCGCTATTTAACGTCAATAGGCAGGCTGTAAAGGTTTCATTAAGAATGCTCTCTCAAGACGCTATTTGATTGATCCCCGTGAGCAACCGGAGGTGTTTAAACATTGTTTTATCAAATATAAGCTTAATATATAAAAAAAGATCAGCAACAACAATAAATGCTTATCGTATAATGAAGTTGTGAGACGGCATCTACACTATATGGATTTGCATAGCAAGATTGGAAGCATGTGTGTTTTTTTCTCTAATATTGGGTATAAGAATATTTTGGAAACTAAGTGATAGCTAGGACACCGTGGTTAGATTGCAAGATTATAAAACTTTATAAATATAGTTAACCGATTTCTATCACACATTACTCCAGAACAGAGACCATCTAATATGGAAATGCCGTATTGAATAGCCACAGACGTGGGTAAGGGAGAAGTGACGCTATATTTGCAGGACAATAAGGATCAAGGATAGATGTCTAGTGTAATTAGACAATCACAACTTCCTCAAACATCAGTTCTAAAAAAAAGGCTTTTGAAACACTCCTATTGTGTGAAGATTACTGGTGACTGTCTTATTAGTATACTGCTCCTATACAGTCTGTGCAGCTTGCATTTACCTTTGATCAGTGAGCCAATAAATACAACTTTTGTAGCACGTTAACCAGTTTTATGTTTATAAAAATAAATTAATCACAAAATAAAAACTTAAGCTTCAGGCAGCAGACATTATGTGGCCCCCAGACCGAGCAAAAAACGTTTAGACGGGAGCTGGTGTATCACACATCCCTGCTCCTCATCTCTTCTCCTCTGTGTTTTCCCTGCTCCTCATCTCTTCTCCTCTGTGTTTTCTTGCAGAGTCCCACTTTTTCCCCTCCACCTGTGCGTGAATGCTGGGACAGATGAGCAAAGACTTAAAAGCAGGCCTGTCCAACCTGCGGCCCTCCAGGTGTTGTGAAACTACAAGTCCCAGCATGCCCTTCCAGCTATCAACAGGTTGTCTACTGGCAAAGCATGCTGGGGCTTGTAGTTTCACAACACCTGGAGGGCCGCAGGTTGGACAGGCCTGACTTAAAGCATAGATTCTGGCAGCCAAAGTCAGGGAAGACATGGCAGAAAGATCTCGTTCTATGGTTACATAGCTGCCCATGTAACACATATCCCTATAAACCAAAAGGATCTTATTGATTGCAGATCTAAGCAACCAATTGCTATACTGCATTAAAATAGGGAGAGACCAAGGGGTATATTTACTAAACTGCATGTTTGAAAAACTGGGTGTTGCCTATAGCAACCAATCAGATTCTAGTTGTTTTGTAGAATGTACTAAATAAATGACAGCTAGAATCTGATTGGTTACTATAGGCAACATCTCCACTTTGTCAAACCCAGTTTATTAATTATACCCCCCAAATGTAGCGCTGCTGGTCTTTTGGTTGTTACTGGGAAGGTGGGTCCAGCTTCATTACCCAGAGGGAAGGGGCGTCTCCCCTCCCCCCAAAAATGGGAAAGATTACAAACTTTGTTCGGAGTACTATTATATACAGTGCATGTGGGTTAGGTTACTTTTAAATCCTTCTATAAACACATACATAAAACTAAAACAAAAAAACACTTCAGATGTACACAGCAATATTAAATAACAATAAAAAGCTGTTTAAAAACAAAACTAATGAAATGAACAACCAGCAATATCTTGTAGATATTTCCTGTTACCTTCCAATCCTTGTTAGAACCGTTCGTCACAGGCAACTGATGCATGTAAAGGGTGCCCGCCGCCACGATGCAGACGAGGCGTCCATTTTGTAGCTGGGACCTATATTACACCAATGAATTTACTAGGAACATCACTGAGGCATAAGGCGCAAAGTGGCTTGGTGAGGTCACCGTTTACTGGCCAATCGGCAGTCTGCATTCCCAGGAATGCAGACTAAGGTCGTGCTCAGGGAGGACAGAAACCTCCCGTGGAGCAGAACCTGCCCTCCTGCTCCACGGGAGGTTTCTGTCCTCCCTGAGCCCGCCTTAGGACACCTGCGTTACAGTTTGACAGGTGTACCGCCCCGCTCAGTAAACAAAATGGCCGCCTCCTCTGAGTATCAGTGATGGGTACACTTTAAGCCTTGTTGTGCAAGCTACGTTTTGGTCCTGCTTTTTAATCTAATTCTATCCATAAATCTTAGACAATTAAGCAATTGATGAAAAAACAAAACAAAATTCGGCCCAATGGGATTATTACACGTAGCTGACATACAGCCTCAAATTCATATTAAGCCAACAACTGTGTATCGCAAACTATATTTTATAGTTACAAAACACATTGGAGATCATAACCAATATGGAGCATATGCAAGTGTCATAAGTCTCTTGTTTTATCACAATGTCATTGTTTTTCCTTAATGAGACTGGAAACGACGCGTGACTATCTAGCTTATTATAAGGAGAGCGGATTCGTTAGCAGACCACAAACTCTACGTGTGTGTATGCCGTACACCACAGTGCAAGATAAGTCAAGAACATTACGATGCCACGTGTTCCTATGGCAGAACGACGCATTTCGCCATGAGTGTGAAGAGAACATTTTTATACATTCGCTGAAGTGTTAAAATACTGATAAAAGAATACAAAATAGGAAAAAAAAGGGGGGAGGGGGGGTAATATATACACCATGCAAAATGTTTTAGAGTTCTGATGTTCTCCTGTTCACTCGTTGCTGTTGCACATGACCTGCCAGACTATTAGGTGACTTCTCTCCACTTTGGCCATGGAAGGTTCGAATTGTAAGGATTCCTCCAAAATCCCAGAATCTGCGCCGTCATCACCTGAGGAAGCACAAATGAGTTTAGGTAATGGTGTAAGCCCTGTGCGTACATGCGCCTTCCTCAGAGATCACTAGAGATGAGCGGAGGCAGCCATTTTTTTTGAGCTGGTCCATCATTCACAATTGTGTACGTCTCGTCTCACCGACGTCGTTGCTTACCAGTGAACTGATAGAGTCCTACCCTTGCACACAAAATACAGCTCTACATTGGATGGCACAGGCGTGATTTTACAACATCCGCTTTTCTATACTAATTATCATTTGTTTAATTCATCTTTTACACGGTATAAAGTATATTAACCTGGAAACCAATCAATCTGCCACAGTCCTATTCCAATAAGCCTATAGAACAAGGCGTCTCTTTATAGACTTATAATTTAGCTCTTACCCATTCTAAAATCAATGTATCCTTCTCCTCCGCTCATCACCAACATGGACTTCTGTGCCAGGCTGCCCGCTTCCTGCTGTGACGTGGCACCTTTATCATCCGACACATCTGGCGTGCTCCCACTGGATGGGTATATTACCTGACCTGGGCAAAGGACCAAACAAGCACGTCAGGATTGAAGATCTTCTTCTACATTCGAAAGTTGTGTTTATTATACGGCATCGGTAACAGAAACAACACACCTACCTGGTACCGCAACAAAGAATTTGACGGCATCGCGGTGACCATGGAAACACAGCTGAGCATGCGCCATAGAACAATACGGGATGAATGTCCCAGGGGTCACTTTGTCGCTGTTCTCATCGCCGTAGACACGGATGACGCTTCCTGGACGACTCCCGCCACCGGGCAGCGCTTTATTCGCTTGAGCGTGGAAGTAAAAAAAAATGGTTGCAGATTTAATAGCTGCACGGATGTGCATTTAGAAGCACGGATGACAATTGGCATCTAAAAAGGAAAGCTAGTGGGGAAATTACAGTCAGCATTTAGTATTTCAAGACATAGCTTCAAATATTAGCGCAGCATGCTTAGATTCTGAAGGAGGAAGAGAATGGAATGTGTTTTTTGCTCATCTAGCAACAACCTAGAACCCAGCATGCCCACAATTAGACGTAATCTAGAACCCATCGTCTGACCCACAATGTTCCTTATACACTAATGTACACATCCACCTACTTGTGTGTATAGTACGATATTAAGGAGGCGCCAACCTTTCAGAAGACCGTTTCGTTTGGTCATTTCGTATACTTCAAATGGACCAGTACCTTATACAATAAAGGCAGACAACTTGTGGGCTGAACAGAGATCCAAAACAATACACAAAATGTGCGCCTCTACTAAGTCCACTTTCATTGTTCAAAATTATTCATGGGTTTGCACAATAAAGAGCTTTCAGAAAGCATCAGTAGGTTGAATCTAGACATTAAGGTAGTTTGGATTATCTGAGGAACGAAGGCTTCATAGAACCTCCGCCAGTATTCCCGTCTGAAGGAGTCTATCGTACCATGATAAACTGACTGTACCCTTTAGCACTGTACGTATTTCATTAAAATGTACAGCAATTATCTAGGCACCTGAAGACAATTCAGGATTTGGGGAATTTTAAGGGCCAATCCGACCCCAGATAAAATAGTGTACCTATTAACAACAGCAATTTTCTGGCCCAACTGAAATTGATGAGAATGCAGCCTATGAACTCATCAGAAACCAGGGACATCCCTGACGCATGAGGCACTGTGGCCATCAGTCATGTCACTAGCCCCCTACTGAATTAAGCTGAATTATGCTTCAGCCCAAAAAACGTCTGCTCCTATTGCATTAAAACGTCAGGCAGGCTTAAACGCCTATCGAGTCGTATGGACAGGGTAGACATTACCAATATCATGTCTGTGAGTTCGTTACTTTACACCTACGGTAAGTGGGATTTAATCTTCCATGTGACATACTAGATTTACAAGACACATCCATTAGAATTAGGGAGGCCATGACACAAGGAGAGAGGTCCAAGGAGAGAGAGCGGTGTGCAGGGATGAGAAGCCCAAGAGCGGATGGCTTGATGTGGTGACCAGTGTAAAGGACAGCAACTAAGATTAGCTGCGACACGTGAGCGGACACTAAACCGCTGAGCCGTTTAGTAATACAGGACACTACTGCCAATTAGGGGGGACTTCCAGAAGAAGACGACACTCAGGAACATACAAGGGGTGACTCTACACAGCCAGAACTAAGTGGCTACTAAAGCCGAAGGGAAAAGGTTTTTTTTTTTGCTTTGTACCAGCACTTACCCCTTAACCCAAGTAACCGGCCCTGGTGCAGTATAATAGCTATAGTGAGACAGTAAGGGGAGGGTGGTGGACAGGGTAGAAGAGTGAAGAACAAGTTCTTGAGAACCTGGTAGGCAAAGATTAGACAACATCTACCAACTATACTTGGGTTCTAGGATTAACCTCTATCCAGTCATCTGACCGGTTTTGGATACATTAAACTGTGTACAGTGAACAACTACATAATTTGTCCATATGCCTTGGTGAACGTCAAAATAAAGAAATTACATTCAGCTCGGAGCCAAAAGCATGAAACCCAGAACAGAACCACCACCACCACCACCGGCTCAGGATGGGAGGAGAACGCCGAGTGACGAAGGCACCACACGTTGCTTTTCTCCAGATAGATTTCCCCATTGTATCTCAGTCATTAAAGGATTATCTTTAGCTTTCAGCCTCTCCATGATATGGCGGAGAACAGTGAATATAAACCAGAACTGAAGTCTGAAAGCTGATCAGATATTACTGTCAATGTGGCAGCAACTTCCTCTCCTCAGTCCAAGATTAATTTATGTGATACAGAACAGAAAACAAGTCATTAAGACTGAGTGGAGACAGGACCAACAACACATTCTACAACAAACAGATTTTATTTTTTTTAAAATCTATACAAGTGTCAATACCTAGCAGAACAGACCTTTATATGAAATGATGATTGATAAAAGAGGATTTGCAAACTGTTTTTTTTTCCTAACATCGTCTAAGATTACCACCTGCATAGCCAAGTTTGAGTTTGGGATGCATCCCAATGTGATATATGTCTAAATGTGTGTATATCATTGTAAACTTAAAGGGAAGTGTTATAAGTTTTTTTATTTGGGATTTGTCAGGAGTTTCCTCTTGCCAGCAGTAAAGGATTCAGTGTACATTGGGCCTAACAGCGCAGCATTTGTTAGATTCCATTTAAATGGATCGAATAGTAACTGGTACAGGTCCTCCAGTGGGGGAAGCCATTGTGACATCACTGCAGTGACATCACAAGACTTCCTGTCCAGAGGAGAGCAGTCAC
Source organism: Mixophyes fleayi (assembly GCF_038048845.1). NCBI lineage: Eukaryota > Metazoa > Chordata > Amphibia > Anura > Limnodynastidae > Mixophyes > Mixophyes fleayi. The sequence continues at coordinate 203,330,101 of NC_134407.1, read as the reverse complement.
TTCCAACACTATGTGTTGCACTTGTGGTCCCAAGAACTGAATGTTATTGACAGATGAGGATGCCAGTTTCTGCGCTCCCAAAACATGGTTGTCCAATCACTGTTGCAGTTTTAATACAGTGCACGGCTGCCAAATAGTTAAGGCACAGAGCAATTTCAATGCTCCGCTGCTGCATCCCAGAGAAGAGACACCAGTGGGCCATATTTATCTCATTATGAAGAAACCGGACACCCAGGCACATGGTTACCGCACAATGTAGGATAAAACGTGTCCTAGCAGGTCCATACCGGTCCAGCAATACGTGAAGACCCCTCAGCGCATGGGCTGCATTTTTTCCATAAGCATTAAGTATCCCTACTTCTCTTGGGGGATCTCTGCCTTCTACTGGCGCAAAGTTGGAGAACCACGCTATTCTAGTAAATGGTGAAGGGATGGCAGCGCGAGAGCCCAGTGTGCTATGGTTTCAAACTGAAATGATATAGGTCGGCTGAAACATCCAGCTCACAAGTAGATGGGTTACATTCCACGTAATGGTTTATTTCAAAACCAGAAGGCAGCAAAAAAAAAAAAAATTAAAAAAATTAACAGTTTGCAAACCAGAGACAACCAGTTGAACGTTAAATAAAGGACTTGAACCACTCAATATCGATATTAAAAAGGACAGTTCATCATCACAAACATTTATATAGCGCCAGCATAATTCTGTGACGCTTTACAATTGGGAGTTGTTGTGCACTGGTCTCTGCATAGTTATCACTACACCTATACACATGTCAAAGTTTCCCGTGTACTTACTTTCTGTTAAGGGGATCGAGATAATGACCCCGTTTCCTGTGCCTACCCAAAGTCGATTGCAAGACACCATCAACGCTGTTATTCTAACAAAGGAGAACCCAAGTTTTCCGGTGCCTAGAGACAAATAAAAGTATTTTTACATTACTTTATAAAACAAAACAAACCTGCATACCTCCTTTAGGTGTTTTTCTTACATCTCCTAAATAAAAGTCATTTGTCCCATCACTGAGAATATTCCAAGGAACCGCACCCAACCCACACACACAAATTTATACAAAATGACATTTGTTCCAACTGTGCATCAACATTCTTACTGTATCAAATGAAACCTCTTCTAATCTTTCTTGTAATCTCAATTTTGTTCTGCACAATTCAATATGGATTAATAATTTAGGATTTAATTCTAGCAAAAACTCACCTAACATTTTACTAACATAAGGTTCAATGTCGACATCCTGTAAGTGTTGGTATGTGTGCGCGTGGTAGAGCCGCAAGGTGGAATCCAGCCGGATGGAGACCCAAACGCCGTCACCCACCCAGGCTAGCTGCCTTACTTGGCTCTCTTTCCTTGGGTGGGCGTCAAAAGATTTCTGGAGAGCGCGAAAAACAAAAAGGAGAAAGGGAGTCACAAAACAATGGGCACAGCACAATAACGGGAAGTCTTCCGAGTGCCGACGTATTCCGTTGGTCCTAACACCACTACTACATTGACCAATCACAACCAGGAGTCTCAGCACTAGTTCTCCCGTACCTCTATCTTCATGGCCTTCGGGTGGACAATGTAGATCTTGTTCCTGTATCCACACCAAACCTTCTCGTGCACCACGGTCATACATCGAATAGAATGGTGGGGGCGGCCAAAGTCAAGAAGGTGGTAGTTCGACAGATCCCATTGACCATCTGCCGAGAGAGATCACAGAACTAATAAGGGCGAATGGATCTGTTCAGTTCCAAAACACATCTATTGATTAATAACCTACAATGCATTTTTTTTTTTTAAATTCTTATTTTATTAACAATTAAAAGAGGATTATGCTTTGCTTTTCAAGCAATCCGTCTAGAAGATTATTTTGACTGAGGTTGGAGTTCCCCTTTAAGAGCAAAACCCTTAAAAATAGAAAGGCTGCTTTTGTTTATATGAAACCTGATGGTTTTAATCATTAATCCATATTTATTTAGCATATAACCTCTCGGATCGAGACCTACCTACGCCTCGATGGAATATCGCCAGTGTCCCGTCAGCCAATGCCACCAACACAATCCCTTTCACGTGCCTGAAAAGGGGGAGGAAATACCACGACATGAGATTAAGACATAGGGGTATATTTACTAAACTGCATGTTTGAAAAAGTGGAGATGTTGCCTATAGCAACCAATCAGATTCTAGTCATCATTTATTTAGCACATTCTACAAAATGACAGCTAGACTCTGATTGGTTGCTATAGGCAACATTTCCACTTATTTAAACCTGCAGTTTAGTAAAGCTAGCCCATAATGAGACTCAAAGTGTGCTGCAAGCATGTTTAGGCTGTATAGCCTTGGTGCCGTCAGTGTAAAATACACCAGCTATTTTAAAAAATAAATAAAAGGGCCCCATTTAGCATATTTTTTTCTTATATCATTGATTCAAAATATAAAGCAAAAAAAAAAACAAAAAACCGAAACACAACCTAAAAGTGTTTTCTTAACTACAAATAATTAAAGAAAAAAATAAAAATAAATAAATTTACCACAAAAATATTGACCTTTTTTGTAAAGGTACAACCAAAACCCTGGTGCAATCAATTGTCTTCAGAGAGCACTTAATTGATTACTTGTACATAGGTGTACTCAAAAGTGTTCTCAATGGATTTAAAAATAAGTGCCGTCATCAGTGAACAGATGACTAGTGAATTTCTTATTAAGAGCTTCATCATGAAGATCAAAGAACATTTAAAGAAGTTATTGAACAGTGCAAATCAGAGGAAAAATAAAAAAGATTCCTATCCCAAGAGCCCTGTCAGGTCCATCATAAAGAAACGGAGAGAATAGGATACAACTGTAAATTTCTCTACAACAGGCCGACTTCCAGAACAACATGGCAGATATGGTAGAAACGGATCATTAGACAATAGCCTGCCTAATAGCAGATTTTCAAGCTCCCCCGTGTATCTTACTCACACAATACTGAGGATGGAGTCTTTCAGTTTAATCTGCAGCAGACACTTCTTCCATTGGGCGACAGAGGAATGCACATACAAACTATAACAAAACAAAAAAACAAAAAAACCTTGTACTTTAAGTTTATAACATAACAGAACAAAATCATGTTAAGGAGTCAGTGGCTGACAGTTTAGCATACAGAGTTGCGCATTTCTAAATACAGCTCTCTGAAACGATAGTCAATACATAAATGATCAACAGCGCACTCTACTGGTGAATAATCAAACTTCAGGTGAGCAGATTACTTACTATCCATTCTGTGCTCCCAGCCACATAGTAGGCAGCAGGCTATTCATCTTCTGGGCCTCCTCTCTCATGAGGTCCTGCTCGCTAGGAAGTGTCGCGACCCCATCTTTATAGAGGTCAGAGTCATTGCTGGGGTGGAATACAACACAAGTATATTTATTAACATAAGAGTTGCTACGTAATTCCTTATCCTCTGCGCTTTATCCTGGGAGCGGGTGGCAGCGGCTGATTATAATAGGGAGGTTTTGGTAGTAGCAGAAGACCCTTAACAGTACTGACCCCCCCTGTCTCATTAAATTCAGTGCTGCAGGTAAGTCCTTGACACAATATATCAATGAGCTGGGCGAGTGGGACTTCCTGTATATTTCAATGAACTTTGGAGTTGATATTTATTATATTACTGTAAGTAAAACACTAAGCGAGGAACATGCTGTGTTTAAACTTAGAGTACAAATAAGGGGATATTTCAGAACTATGGTGCGGTGTGTGAGATCAGGCACAAAAAAGTGAAGTGGACAGCTGTGGCTTCAGCATAGCCCAGATGCTCATGGGAGTTTAAATATGCCGCTGTCGAGTTGTAATATGGTGACAAGATACAATACACTATATACCCGTCAGTGACGGTAAAACGCGTCTGGTAGAGAAACTCTGTTTCAAATTAAAACTTGTGCATTATAATTCACTACTGCATTGTGTTAATATTGTTGGGGTATCTTACCTCCCCCACAAATCAATCCCCCAAAAAAGCCAATCATGACATAGTTGCAGTTTCCCTTCCTCTGGGTCTCTGCCCACTATACCACAGGGTCGGCCGCACACGTTCCAGAAACTCCGCCCACAGACCAGCGCATCACCTTGCTCCACCCACATCAGCAACACTACACTTAAGGCTCACCTAGGCTGGCAGCTGGTGTCCTCTGTCGTGCTCCGTACGCCTAGTGGGTCAGTGAAAACATGCTCCGTATAGATCCCTGCCTGAGAGATATCTGCCACTTCATCTGTGGATCCCTCACCCACTTCAGTGGCCTCTGTCGCTTCCTCTGCAGTGGGCACGTTATCGTCCAGCTCAGAACTGGCAGAGTCTGGATCTGTCACCAGGAACAAAATACACGGAGGATAATGAAGATAAAACTAGAAGTTATACAGCTTACATTAATAAAAGTAGTCATTTCGTCTAAGATAACCTTGTAAAAACCTCTCTCGCAAAAGCAACGCGGTGACGTGTTCATTCATATAAGCTATTAAGTTATGTTGTGTCAACCAGAGCCTTGTTACGGACTCCATCTTATTAACGTGCTATTCATCATCACCATTTATATAGCGCCACTGATTCCGCAGCGCTGTACAGAGAACTCATTCACATCAGTCCCTGCCCGATTGGAGCTTACAGTCTAAATTCCCTAACACACACACACACACACACACACACACACACACAGAGACTAGGTCCAATTTGTCAGCAGCCAATTAACCTACTAGTATGTTTTTGGTGTGTGGGAGGAAACCTGAGCACCCGGAGGAAACCCACGCAAACACGACGAGAACATACAAACTCCACACAGATAAGGCCATGGTCGGAAATTGAAGTCATGACCCCAGTGCTGTGAGGCAGAAGTGATAACCACTGAGCCACCATGCTGCCACCAATATTGCGGCAGACAACCAGCATTATCAAAGGCTACCGAAGTGTGAACGATTAAACCTCACCCTGTGAGATCTATTCGCCAATACGGCTTTCAGAGCAGCTGGTTTATACAAGCACGATACAGCCAGATATGCAGAATCACAAACCCAGGTTGCTGACAAGCTATTTCACTTTTGTAAGATCTCATCAGTGCAAGATATGAATCAATGGCTTCTGCGATGTAGGGCTTGAGGGACGCCCAAACAGGGCACCTATTTGCTTTTCAGGGGATGGCAGTCCCAGAAACCCTGAGAGAAGCTCCAAGATAAGTCACAGGGAGAACATTTAATTCTCCGGAAGCTGCACTCACTGCATGGAGTAATTTCATTGGACCAGACAAAGGTTACAGGTCATCTCTACCTGGACTGAGTTCTGCTTCAGGGGATATGACGCTTGGCGTTTGTGCTGCAGAGTGCTGGGTCTCTTCCACAGAGGCAGCGGTAACTTTGACTCCCGCTATGGCCTGGTCAGTGGAGGACGTGCTGCTCACTAGGCTTTCGGATAAGGAGGATCTGTCCGTCTGACCACAGTCTATGTCTTGTTTGACGTCCTCTCCAGTGGGGTAATCCGTTTCCATCACCCCTGTAACAAAAGCAACAAATCTGGTTACTTAGAATGTTGCTTCTAAACTAATCCATTCTTTAGATACTAGTAATAATAAATCTAATGTGTACATTAGCGATACATAGGATGTGGGAGTACTTAGTTGGGACTCTAGCAGTACATGGACCGTGGAACAAAGGTCTTACCTGGTACACTAGCGATACATAGGACGTGGGAGTACTTAGTTGGGACACTAGCGGTACATGGACCGTGGAACAAAGGTCTTACCTGGTACACTAGCGATACATAGGACGTGGGAGTACTTCGTTGGGACACTAGCGGTACAAGGACCGTGGGACAAAGATCTTACCTGGTACACTAGCGATACATAGAATGTGGGAGTACTTCGTTGGGACACTAGTGGTACAAGGACCGTGGGACAAAGGTCTTACCTGGTACACTAGCGATACATAGGACGTGGGAGTACTTCGTTGGGACACTAGCGGTACAAGGACCGTGGGACAAAGATCTTACCTGGTACACTAGCGATACATAGAATGTGGGAGTACTTCGTTGGGACACTAGCGGTACAAGGACCGAAGGACAAAGGTCTTACCTGGTACACTAGCGATACATAGAATGTGGGAGTACTTTGTTGGGACACTAGCGGTACAAGGACCGAAGGACAAAGGTCTTACCTGGTACACTAGCGATACATAGGACGTGGGAGTTGCAGACTATAAAACTATCCAACATTTTTCCCGGGTCGTTGGCATCGATGATGATGACCTTGGTTGAGGAATGGGTACTGGTGCAGATCCACGCCAGACTGGATAATTCATCCTGGTGTCTTAACTCCTTCTGCTGCACCTGTGCAAATAGCACACATTTTTATAGTCTGGTAATTGGCCCGGATTACCTTCTTATTAACTATAGTGAATGGGGTGGGTGGCATATAGCTTACCCAGAGGAGATAAAAGTAATATCCTTGTAATTCAGCTATAATACTACAGAACAGTATAATGCCGTCTATGCTTCTGTGAAACGTACCTTTAGCTCTTGTTCCAATTTCTCTAAACTGCTTTGGGACTCGCTTCTGGGTTTCTGGTTGTCTAATTCAGTGCCTGGGATGTCGCTATAGAAGACACTGGCTCCGATAATGGAGCCCCCGTCTCTGGTCTTTCCCCCGGAGAGGTTGACACCGACTGCGCACCACAGCTGCGGAGTAACACACGTTATCCAGTGAGCCGATAATATCGCACAATGTTCTTATTTCACACCAAGTAAGAACACAATAAGTGCATGCTGGACCTAATACTACCAGGATACAGAGAAGGTCTGTTCAGAGACCTTCCGCAGTCCTCCTGGCTCTCAGTTACAATTATGAATGATGCATTCTGGGAGTCATCAGTACTCAAATCAGCCACTGATCTATCAGGCTGTCACAACGGCCACCATTTGTACATGACCTGCATCGTGCCACCTGTAAATATTACCTTTATAATAAATACATGAGTGTGTAATAGGTCTAAACTCCTGTAAATAACGTCTGTATAACAGTGTGTTCCAAAATCAACATTTCAAAGTTCATGTGAAAAACTTGTGCATTATAAGGCTTAAAGCACCCCTAATGGACTTTTAGATGATTCCAGAACTCAGACTTCTAATATCCATATAATATACAGTAGGGAGAGCATTATCCAATAAATAATAGTATTGAGAAGACGCTAATCCAAAATAAAAATTATTTAAAGTTTAGCGGCCCTTCACAAACATGCAACGCTTCAGGAGCTGATCAGAAACGAAGATGATTGAGATCACGCTGTGTTTATGGTGGGGTTTCCCAATACACGGCGGACATCACCCTCTTCCAGTCTATTAGTGGATGCTTTGTCTGTAAGTGTGACTTGGTCGATACTACGCTACAAAAGTAAAAACAATGTCAGCCATCCACACACACACATAATGGGACATGGAGCAAGAGAAACTCTGCTTTATAAGAAATGCTCCAGGACACGATAGGTACACGTACATAATCTACATGAATGCACAATGGTGCTCAATAGTCCAATTAAAACACAGTAAGCAGAGTTTAGGGATTGTCAAGCCCAGAAAACCCATCAGCGTGACAATCCCCTTCCGCTATACGAATCAATTACCTCTGTTTTACCCAGCTGTTGTGGAACTACAAGTCACAGTTTAATGTCAGCCAATGCCGGGCAGGGCATTCTGGCACTTGTAGTGCCACAACAGTAAGACACACTCAGGTTAAATAGCTCCAGATTAAAATGAATAAAAACAGGGTAAACAAAAAGTAAATAAAACAATATATAACAAAAAACACACATTGTAAAATTATAAATTGTACTTTTCTTTTTATAAAATAAATAAATAAAATAAGAAAGTGTACTGACCTTCATGGATGTGTCCTTCTCATCCAGAGGCCTTAAATACACGGGAACTGGTAAATTCTTCATTTTGCCTTCATTTTGTCCACCGTTTGGCAACTGTCAGGTCGGAATAAAGATAAAATTTGCAATACAACAACATTTTCCTAGCAGTTTGCATCCTTCAGTATAAATGTTTGCGAGTATTAAGGAGAGAAACGTGTCCACCTTTGTGGCCCTGTGTTAAGCAGTTACACATATAAAGTAGACATGGTCCGTTTTACATATATCCCCGATGGGCTTGTGACAAGCTGGTGGGGAACGGCCATAGTCAGGGACAGCGGAAGCCACAAGCGGGGAGGTCACTCCAGCGAGAGAGTGAGGAAATAAGACAAACTGCTAAAAAAGTTATTTAAAAAGGTAGGACCAATCCCTGTCAAATCCCATTTAAGGATCCAATTTAAACCATTACTTGCAAACAGCAGAACCCGATTCACAAAAGTAAAGGACATTAGTTACCCCGGACCTAGAAGTCACTCTGTGACACGGACAATGCATTAGCCAAGGGGGCCTGGACTAGAAACTCTCCCTCAAGCTGAACTAGGGAAGGAGAAGAAGCCAACCAGCACAGCCACAAGCACCCAAACATGAGCGGCACTACATCTAATTAAATGGTAGATACACGCTATGAGAGAGCGTATCTAGCATACTAACATACATAAGGTATTTGCATGATAGACCTAAAGTGAAGTTCTCCTCTCATAGAGCACGTTCCCAGAAAACTAGACAGACAGTAAGGGGATTGGCCATAACTTGCGGAATGTAAAGTTACTTTTAGAGTATACTGGGACTTTTAGTAACAAAACACCAGAGTACGCTCTGAGGTTCTGTTACGAGAAAGTCATTGTCTGTGCAGTGGTTTAAAATAAAAAAAATAATGAAATATTGCACATGTGAATCATACGTTACCGGCTTGTACTTTTGAGGAAGACTCCAGCCAAACGCCTGCACGCGGCCATCTTCTTTTTGAACGTGTGCCTTCACTTGGCGGTACTGCTCCCGCTTCTGCTCCCGCCGGGAGGCTACAGCGGCTTCGTTACCCGTGGAGACACTGTCAATCAAGGACACACAACATTGTTTAGTCTGTTAAAAAAAAATAAAAAAAAATGCAAAAACGCAAGTGACCGCCTAAGTGTACAAGCTGCTTTAAGTAATATGTACAGTATACTTGTAACATTTACCAATAAACTAAGAAAGTTTATGTTTTTCTTCGTTAGAACTTGAGATTTGAGGAATATATTTGTGGTGGAGGCTTTTCTCCCCATGCACACAACACCGGCTGTCTTTGCCTATTCCCAGATACTAAGCGGTCACTCAGCTACACTAGTCGTCCATCATTTTCCAGTGTACAGTTAAAGGAGATAGATGTGTGGACACAGGACACTCACTCTTCACTGAGGAAGTCAAACGCTTTGTACTTGTCACTGGGGAGTTTGGCTAAGGCACCGCTCTTCTTCTTGATGGAGGGGGTGATGTGCGAGGTTGGAGCGTTATACTTGACGTTAACGGGGAGATCTGGTTTCTTAGAAGTGGTGCCCGAGGAACTGAAGAGCCGGCTGAAACTATACACGGTGGGGGGAAAAAATGGCACCCGGTTAGGTTTTACTTGTGGAACATGAAAGCGAGATCAGAACATTTTAGTCACAGCCCACAAATGTCATAGCAATAAGGGAATAGCTGAGAGAACAAACTCCTCTGCATACCTTACATGAGGATAGTTTAGAGTGTGATCTGACTTGCAGGCTTGTGATGGCCAAGTATCATGCGTTTTACTCCTAGAGACGTGGCAAACAATATATGCCTGTACTACTGGGCAAAGTGACATGGCCACGAAACTATGCCCGTACTACCACCTGGCATGGTGACATGACCACGAAACAATGCCCGTGCTACCACCTGGCATGACGACATGGCCACAAAACAATGCCCGTCCTACCACCTGACATGGTGACATGGCCACGAAACAATGCCCGTACTACCACCTGGCATGGTGACATGGCCACGAAACAATGCCCGTACTACCACCTGGCATGACGACATGGCCACAAAACAATGCCCATGCTACCACCTGGCATGGTGGCATGGCCACGAAACAATGTCCGCGCTACCACCTGGCATGGTGACATGGCCACGAAACAATGCCCACGCTACCACCTGGCATGGTGACATGGCCACGAAACCATGCCCGTACTACCACCTGGCATGGTGACATGGCCACAAAACAATGCCCGTACTACCACCTGGCACGACAACATGGCCACAAAACAATGCCCGTGCTACCACCTGGCATGAAGACATGGCCATGAAACAATGCCCGTGCTACCACCTGGCATGGCCAGGAAACAATGCCCGTGCTACCACCTGGCATGACGACATGGCCAGGAAACAATGCCTGTGCTACCACCTGGCATGGTAACATGGTTACGAGACTATGCTCGTACGTCTATTTTTTTTTTAAACTTTTGGCGAATAAAACCCCCCCAAAAACAAACAAACCAACAAACCATTCCCATCATGATAGAATACTAACAATTGCCAGATGCTCGACCTTTTCTTCTCCTGCATGGCAGGATTTTCTCTTGATGCCCTGGTAAGAAAAGACAGAAATTCCAGATCAAGTACGTACAAGTCACACAATGGTTTCAGCGAATAGAAAATCTGCTCCTAAAACGAAATATAAATCACCATATTGTTTACAAATAAAAACGTATTAAAATTTATAGGCAATAATAAATACCGGATCATTTCAGTCCACCGGACTGCCTCCTGAAGCTCCATCAATCTTTCTTTATACTGGTTCCTCTCCATCAGTACCCGAGCCATCTCCACACGTGTGAACCTTTTTCTCTGAGCCGTGGGAACGTCACTCTATACCAGAGACATGTGGGCGATAGATTACATCTATAACATAGTACGTTTAATGTGGATTCCAATCTGCCATAGATTGTTCTGAATTCCAGCTAAAATGTCTCTGAACAGCGGTCTTCACGGTCCAATTGTCAGAACGCACCATCCCCTTTGTTGGGGCCCGACTATCCAATAGGCTGACTAAGTTGCAGCCTAGCGTGCAAGGCTTTTGTGTAAGAGTGCAACATTTTTGGGCTGAAGACAATCTTAGGCGGACGCTTGAGGATAAGAGCGTAGAAGAGACAAAGATGGCGCCCGGCCCCTCCCCACTCAGTAGCGCTCATTCACGCCTCCGTTCCGCTATACAGTTAGGATTTTACTTAAAACTAAGAGAGTGACAAAGATTGGCGTGACCCTTAGTGGAGCAGTGTTTTGAAACATGATAACATTGGTGAGGTTGGAGGATGCCGGATTTACATTAAAGGCCAGTTCATTTGTGCCTACTGCGTGTTAGCCTGGCGTGAAAGGTCGCGGTGCTACGAGTATATTGACCTAGAGCGGCTTAATCAGGCCCTGCTCTTTATATTGACAATTTCCAGTCCAAGCTGACAGTCAGCCGTGAATCTGATGTGAAGAGACATTTTAGCTGGTAGCCAGATCAGCGTCACAGCCCACATCTGCGCAAAGGGTTTATTTTCTTTCAATGTTTAGAGCAAGGAAACCGAACAGGAAAAACTTCTTTGGTGAACAGCATCATTCATTCATTAAACACTAAAGTTGGTCACTAATTTGTGACGCTTATACTCGCTGAAAGGAAAAAGACAATTCTGTATTTTTCATTGTTTGGCGTATTATACAAAGGAACATTAGTCATCTGAAAACTAGAATGGTACAAACAGGATATCCAGGATCTTCCCTGGTTACAAGGCAGCAAAACCAGAAACTAAACCACAATTCAATTTACTTGCTATCCATTAAGAGAGTTCAACAAAACATGTAGCTTTTCAATGATTGGTCGTTTCTAGGTGCATGTGATAAAAAAAATAACAGATCATATGCAGAGATTCAAAACACACGGTGCAAAACAAAGAACGGTGCCAGCAGGAATTACTTAATACACGTATACTATGTAAAATATTCATTAAGGGCTGTTAAAATGCACCCCTTTAATTTGTCACAATATAGGCAGTCGCTGGAGAATGAAACCATCTTTGTTAGAAGAATGCAGTCTATCAATTCACAAAGAACCAATGAAATGGATGACTATGTGGCAGCCATTTTGTGGGATGACCAGAAATGTGAGGCTGTTAACTAATGTACCCATAAGGTACACACAGTGGAGACAGCCATTTGTGGGACCAATAAGTGGTCATGGGAACATTGGCTTACAATTCACTAGGAACCAGCACCTCAGAAGTTACAAAAATAAATAAAAAGTCATGGAGTGCCTCAGGTGACGTAACCATTTCCATTTACTAGGATAGGCTGCGATTTAAGCACACAAAATGTCTGCCTCCAAAGAACGCAGGTGACAGATTCACTTTAGTTAATTCGTGGCATAAGTTCTGAGTGAATTCTTAAGCCAGGTGACAAATGTCGGTTTAACACACAAAATGGCTGCCCCCACTGTGTATGAACATTGTGCGTCCTTTTGTGTGTGAATGGATCATTAAAAACACAAGTTATTATAGCTTATATTCTATTACAGAGGAGATAAAAATGCCAGTTTATAACAATCTGATGAGAGGATCAGTTACAGACGGCCAAAAACGTGAAAGTTGACCAACAACTCTGCGTTGTTTTTTGGAAATTTTCTATATTGAGATATTAACATTTGCATAAGAGGGTTTATATGTTGTGACAGTTATTCAGTAGGAATACTTGTATACTGCAAGGAAAGATTACATCCTGCTGTAGATTATAGGATATATAAAATATAGCATATATTAAAAGGGAAGTGTAATTTTTAATTTCTCAGCACCACTAATACAATAATATGGTAAATTACAGAATTAAACAAAATATTTATGATTAAATAGGTTAACAGAATATGTTAAACACAAATTCTTATACAACCATCTCTTCCGTTTCCAGAAGAAAATAAGCTTCTCCTGCTCAGCAGAAGTCACTTCTGGGAAATGCCAATTACAGGTCAGCACAGTCAAGAAAAGTATATAAAATGAATTTACATCTTCTTCGTCTTTTGATTTCTGTCTTGCTTCCTCCGTCTCTGCTCTCGCCCTGAAAGAAAATAAAAGATTTTCACCATCTACGTTATCCTGGGCGACTACATGGACAATTTATACCTCACAACATCCAACAAGTCACAATTGTCACAACTTCTAAATTTAGGGGAGTCAAACTTGTAACGTAGCCGCGTTTCCTGCGACTCCCAACGCTAATTCACACATTCAAGCCAGACCATTCTAACCTGCCGGACCACATTCAATCTCAGGTAATTTTATTTGCTCAATAGTTATAGGTGTAAGAGACAATTGTTCATTTGGAATGTTCTGCATTAAATTGGAACCATATTGGAATCTAGAGTGGGTACTATAATTTTCTGGGCATTACATGGTTACACTAGGGGGCGTATTCAATTGTCGGCGGAAACGCCGAAAATCCCGCGAGCTGAAATCCAGCTAGATTTTACCGTATTAACTGTACTAGTTTTAACGCCGCGGGACTTTTTAACAATTGAATACGCCCCTAGGTATGACATAAGAGTAGCAGCACAGGGAATAGGGGGCAGTAAAAGACTATAATTCACTACAGTAAATAGCAGCTACAATCAGATACAGGCAGAAACGTACTTCTTTAGCTCTTCCTCCAGCTCCCTGTTCTTCTCTTCCAGCTTCTGTTTGGCCTGTTTGATGGACGCAAGCTCACCCTGTAAGACATCCTTCTCACACACCAGCTCATCCAGCTTCACGATCAGGTCATTCTTCACCACGTTCAGGGCGTTCCTAGGTTTATACCAAGCACAAAAGCGGAAAATGCATCACAACACAACATTCCAGGTACAAAAAAGGACGGCAGCGTGTAATCTTATTTTACGAGCGTTTTCGAAGGTTGGAAGCACCCAAAAGATCCAGAATTAGTCAGCATATTACAGTGTCTGCACTACAGTGCCGAAATACCTCTCTAAAACCAATCACTATAGTATAACTTCCATAGACTAAATTAATTAGTATAGTGCATGCATTGTTATTTGTATGGTCACCTAGGATCGCCCATTAATAAATAAAAGTACAAAAGATTTCTCAAAAACAATATACTTGATGCAAGGCCTACGCCATCTTTGCTATGCACACCATGACTTCTGCCTTAACAGGAAGTCTTCTTTGTAACAGGAACGGGCAGAACAATGGAATGTTAGACATTTGAAAGTGGTCTCCGTAGACATCCTGTATGTATTTTTCTCTTGAAAGAATAACGGATGGCAACGCTGACCTACATTTGTATCAGTTTACAGTGATTATAGAGAGAGCTCTATGCCCAGAGGGAATACAAAAAGGGACGTACTTTGTTTCTAGAAGCTGCGAGTTCTCCAAAATAAGATTTTCAACCTCTCGCCCCATTCCTGAAAGAAACAAGCGTTGCAATAAATAAATAGTGTCTTACTGCCTATTAGCAGTAGATGAAATGAAAGGGTTAAGTGAGGCGCCAAGTGGGTGTGCCCAATGTAAACACATGAACAGGCTGTAGTGAGACTGAGCTCTGCACTCTGCTTTTGGACAATTATGTATGATCTAGCTGCCAGCCACGCCTTTTGGTCATTTATATATTTTTATAGGTAGTAATACATAAATATTTTTTTAAAACTTTAAGATAGCCTTCATATTTATTTCAACAATTGCATTCATAAATTTCTCCCCAATTTATTACTTTATTTCTATTCTTTTATTAAATACTACTCATATTTTTATCCCTATTAATCGCTGTGACTCTGTTAGATCCCCCCCCACCTCTCTACCACCCCATACTCTATGAGTCTGCTATACTTACATTCTTCTGCCATATACACATCAACATAGCTTTCTCCGTTCTACCAATATCCGCCACATAAACCCCAATCCAACAGCCACTAACCCTCACTTTCCAAAGTGCCCAGTGACCCGTTTCTGGACAGCCAGGAATACTGGATGGGGTGCACGGCCACGTAACAAGTGACAACAGCCAGCGGATCAAACCCCTCTATAACAAATTCTGTTTAACAGCAGTAGCCATCCCATCTTCAGACTTTCGCTCTGGTGGCAAGTCTCCACCTCAGCAGTCTGTCACGTGTTTAACATGGCCAAGGGACACGTCGTCTCCAGCACCTGACACTGTTTTCCCTTCACCACCTAAAATTCCAGGAGGTGCTATGTTTTTTCATTTAGTGTGCACTCGCTCCATCTTAAGTCCCTTAGTGGGGACATATTTGGGGCTCAGACCTATGTTAAACAGCAGGGTAGCCACCTACTTGGTGGGTCCACTTAATTATGTGCATAAAGCCATATTTAAAACTAGAGATGAGCGGGCTCGGATATCTGAAATCCGAGCCCACCCGAACGTTGCCGATCCGAGCCGGATCAGAGACAGATCCGGGTATTCCCGCCAATTGCAAAACTGAAACCGAGGCTCTGAGTCATAATCCCGCTGTCGGATCTCGCGATACTCGGATCCTATAAATTCCCCGCTAGCCGCCACCATCTACACTCAGGCATTGATCAGGGTAGAGGGAGGTTGTGTTAGGTGGTCCTCTGTCCTGCTATATCTCGTGCTGTGCTGTGCTGGGGAAATAACAATGCCCTTAGAAGGACACAGCACAGCACAATTTTTTTTTAAAAAAAGTTATAAAAAAAATTATAAAAAAAAGAAATTAAAAAAAAAACATCCAAAAACAATCCTGCAGTATAAGTCCATTGGTACTGCAATATTACAAAGTTCACTGATTCTGCAGAATAGACTGGGAATTAGTGGAAATGATTGTTATTGAATGTTATTGAGGTTAATAATAGCGTAGGAGTGAAAATAAACCCAAAAACTTGATTTTTAACACTTTTTATGTTTTTTTCAAAATAAATCCGAATCCAAAACCTTAAATCCGAACCAAAACCTTTCGACAGGTGTTTTGCAAAACAAATCCGAACCCAAAACACCAGACACCAAAAGTGGCCGGTGCACATCCCTATTTAAAACTAGTTGTGGACAGCTGGGCCCCTCTGTACTCCTGGCGCTGCTCCTATGTCTCAAAAAGAACACTCCGGGTATGAGACCTCTCAGGAGATGCTGGGGCCCGAGTGGCTCTGATGTCCACATTTACCACCTTCTAATCCTTCTCAGAACCAGGTCTGGTTCCTTGATTCAGGTTCTTGAGGACCTGTCAAGAGTGGATAATGCCCCTCTGAAGTACAAACACCCCTCATACATTTCTGTTAAAATTCTTGTTTCGGATGATTCAGTATTGGACAAGTAGGAAGGAGGAGGATCTGAATGGAGAATAAATTAATTCTAGAACTGAACAAAATATAAAAAATATCCCTCTCTCTTTACAGGACAAGAGACAACAGAATTTGGTTAATTCAATACGTAGAGCAATAAATAACTTGATGACAGATATGTCTAAACACGAGAAGGAGTAAATGTCAGGAAGGAAGCACAGCTCAGTAAGTGAGGAGACGGACTATAGACTGACAGGAAACAAGAGGAGTTTTCACTCCAGAGAAAATATGTCTGGTACACAGAAAAAGTAAATTATTCATGCTGTATTCCGGGAGATAGTCCCCATATTAGAATATAACTAGAAGGTGACCTATGTACCTGAATGTACTCAATACACATATATTGTTTATATACACGCATATATACAGACATATCACTTTTCCGCTGTGTTATGGGTGAAATACAGCACTTTCTGATGCAGGAAGTCCAGCCAAATTTACCAAGTCAATATAAGTGAAAACCAGGTGGGGATTGCACAGCTGTGTCATACATCCGTCACCACCCAGAGCTGAAAACAGTGGTAGAAAAGTGTTTAAAAGTCTGAACAACTACTTTCAAGTTGAAAAATTCTTAAGACTTCCTGCTGCAGAAATCCAGGACAGATTAAAACAAAATGAGCACTGCATTTTAACCACAAGGCTGTTAGCCATTTCTAAATAAAGAATATGAATGAAACCTAGGCGGAGTATCCAACCAACATTATGAGTAAGCAATGTGACCAGGCAACTGTCTGCAGTGCGTTTTTCAACGTTCCATTGCAGGAATTTTTGATTGGTGAGCAGAATAATATTTTTCAGGGGACCGTTTTTTTGGTCCTCAAATAACATCGTAATAATGCTGTACAACTAAAACAAACTATATGCACAACAAACAAATAAAAAAGGGCCTTGCTCATTAGAACTCAGTCTAAAGATTTCACTAATCTGAATTGCACAACTTTCAAATTGATTTATCAATTAGAGCTTTAAACATATTTCTATAGATGGTATTGGCTATACTACATATTAGTTCCTGCTACACACTGCAGCCCACATGAAGCACAATTGTTTTTGTCTTTTCAGATAAGACCTTTTTGTGTGTGACCCTTCAGAGTTTACTTCCCAAATGCAGGCAGCAGTATTTGTGCTGAGAAATCCACAGAAAGGTCTCTATCCATAAAACCAGGCAGAATTTCCCATTTACTTTCTTGCACACAACATACAGAGCAACATCCAAGTGGGTAGGTTAGCGTAGGTGTGTGCTCAATCTGCCCCCGAACAAAGATTGTAAATGAATTACCTAACAAGTCGGCGCCTTCATCGACATCTCCAATAAGGTCTGTTCCAGCTGACGACAATTCCTCAAATAAGGACTCTGTGTTCCGGTCAAATGCTTGATTTTCAATCCCTTTGGATGGGGTACTGAGGAAAAGATGAAACGTGTTCGTATTCAACGTTGCTAAGCAATGAAACAATATCCCATGGTTGGGATTTATTATAGGCTATTGATGAACAGCCCTTTGTGCTGGCATTTATATTACAGGTATGTGGCTATACATTTTTCACCTGGTAACCTGATATGCTCTGGGGTCTTTGTCCATGTCCAACTCCGGAGTGGATTCTATGATAGACTGGACCTCTGATTTTTCCACATTATCATTGGTATCTGGAAAACATTTGTGAAAATTCATCAGTAGTGTTGTCACATAAGCCCACTGTATTTAAGACTCGGTAGTCACATTCATATTGATTGCCCCATTGACTGTAGAGTAAAGTGGTCCTACTGGCCAAAATGATGATAAAACATATATAAATACATGTCTACTTTAGAAATAAATAAACTTCATCAATAGAAAGAAGGGGATGATTTGTAGTTACACTTTTTCCTACAGTGCTTTATATTCTACTGCTGCCCTATTGATATAAATGTGTTTTGCTTAGAGGGCCTCACACAAAGAAGATGGTCTGTTCTGGCAATTGTTAAAGAGTTGCTAAGCAGCGTTTAGGGCCAGCAGCAAAACACCAGCAGCTTTATAGAAGTCTAGGTATCCAGCATCTATCACACAAGTGATTAGCTGCTGAAAAACTACGTAGAACTACCAACAGGAAAAACATTAAAAGACATTGAGGAGCTTCTTTCCTTGGCTGCTTTTCCGCAAAAATGGGGGTCCCCGATTATTACAGTGTAACTACCATTGAAAACCTAATGGTGCCATTGTAACTAGCTCTTGTGTTATCCCATACATAACAAAAGACTTTTCTAGTATCCACCGTGTCTATTCAGTAGCCTCCCTTTCATTTGTAGACATAATACCAATAGAAAGACGATAGTAAGGTCAGACAAAAAAAAAAGCAAATAAAAAAAAAAAGAAACAAAGAGTTAATACACTGCTGACTTAGAGACCTGAAATCTGCTTCTATTTAAATTATGTTGCTTTGCACATTTTTTGAAAGCTGTAGCTTTCAACTCTGCCAAGTAAATCATCATCAATAAAATGTTTGGCTAATAACAGACACGGAACCTCTCCTTTCTCTCAAGATCCCTGCGGTATTCTCTTTACTGTAGACGTAATCAATACATTCAGTGAACTGTGCGATCCATTAGAAGGCACTGAGCATTAATAAATGAGCTGTTAGAAGTACTCTGGAAACCACAAGACTGTATGACTTCTATGAGCGTGCCATAACCTTGAGGTCCACAGTGAAGACTAACACAGTCTCCTCACTTGAGATCTAGGATGCTCGTCCTCTAGGGGGCTGCTCCAAAAGGAAGAATTTCATATATTTTTAAATATAGGGTAACATTTTATAAGCAGTTTATTTTTAAGCACCTCATTTCCACTTCAGATGGCAGAAGAAAAAATGTAAGTATCTTGGGAGTCTACATTACCACTTCTTATGAGTCCCTATACAAGGAGAACTATCCAGCTCTTTTCCTCAAACTTAAAACAGATATTTTCTCCTGAAAGACCCTAATCGTATTGTGGCTGGGCAGGATCATCGCGGTGAAAATGACTATTCTGCCTGAACTCCTTTATCTTTTCCAGACAATGCCTGCTAAGATTCCTCTCTCCGAATTATACTCTACACAACGACACTTAGCTAAATTTGTCTGGCGGGGCAGGCCTCCCAGGGTCCGACTGGCGCTACTTAAAAAACCTACGAGCCGTGGAGGTGGGACTTCCCCGACCTCATCGCTTATTACTGGGCGACCCATCTTAGTTCAGTGGTGACCTCATTTGCACCTCCCGCCTCTCACGCATGGGCAAACATAAAAGTTGCCTCTCTCTCCCTGCCTGACCTATCTGGTCTTTGGGGAATGCCTCCCGTTCCTAGGAAGGCTCTGATTAAACGTCTTCCAACGTTGGAATTTGCTGCTTGGACCTCGGAGACCTGTAAGCGTCATTTATCTGTTCACTCCAGCCCTCTCGCCATCACACCCCTGTGGCATAACCCCGCCTTCCCTCTGGGTAGGTCTCGATCTTTTTCATGGACAACAGCAAGTTTTCGATTCACCGGTAACCTTCTCGAGTGGGCAAAGCCCATACCCTATGACCCTCTCTGCTCCAAAATCCCTGACTTTCACCCACCTTTCTATTAATATCTGCAGATTCTGCATTTCCTCCAGTCTCTGTCGGATAACTCACCTCACCTCCCCATTTGAAACTCTCTGCCTCTCTTCCCCCTTGTGGAAAGGTACGATATCCTCCTTGTATAACCTCTTGCTGGAGAATATGCCGACTCCTGGGAATGCACACGAGAGGGAGTGGGAGAGAGATCTGGACCTTCCTCCGGAGGAGGACTGCTGGGAAACCATCAGACTGAATGTGGCCTCTAGTTCTACATCTACGCTGATTAAAGAGAATGCATACAAGATTTACTACAGATGGTATCTCACACCCGATAGACTGCGGTCAACGAGGCACTCTTGCACATATTTGGTGGTCGTGTCCTTTCATTTCCTACTTCTGGGATAGTGTTGGGGGTCTCCTCTCCTTCAATGTCCTATCAGGAAAGATCCATGGTCCTTCCTACTCTGCTACCCTATACAAGACCTAGATCCGCACTCAGTGAAATTAGCTTCACACGTTTTGGCGGCCGCTAGATGTTTGATAGCCAAGTTGTGGATGCACACGGAGCCCTCCTTCCCCATCCCTGCGTCTCTTCTCTAAGATCCTATGTTTGGTTCATTGCCAACATGGAGAAAATATCACTTCGCTACTAAAACAAGACAAATTCCATCAAATCTGGGCTCCCTGGCTGTATTTCTAGGGTTCCACACTTTATAATTTTCTAAATAACCCTCCCTCCGTATGATCCCCAGGCCTATTGCCTCTGAGTCCCATAATACAAACTTGACAACATCCCCTCCCGTAGGAGTATACACTCTTTTTAGCTTACCTGACGATCACACCCTTCCCTGCTCTAGACCACTTCAATGTCCATCGTCTCTCACCCACCCTTTATTCATTATTATCCTGTTTCACTGTAATATGTACTTTTACTATGGAAAGTGACACTGGCTGGTATTTGTGTTTTTAATGTTTCATTCAAGTTTTCTGTCACTTGTGTTTATATAATAAAATCTTGAGTTCAAAATAAAACACCTCTCCATAAAGGGTTGATACCAGGAATTAAACATATGAAACAGTTTTCCAGAAATTGCATTTATAGACAGAATCGATATACACAATTTTTGTGAAACATAATATAGTTGATGTATAGGTTTATAGTTTCCCAAATATAATACCACCATTCTGGTCTGCAAGGAACCATTCAGTGACCTCAGATGAGACATTGGTTTCTCAACAGCCTTAAACAGCCAAATCTGTGCAATATGAATATCCATTACTAATTA
Source organism: Mixophyes fleayi (assembly GCF_038048845.1). Classification (NCBI taxonomy): domain Eukaryota; kingdom Metazoa; phylum Chordata; class Amphibia; order Anura; family Limnodynastidae; genus Mixophyes; species Mixophyes fleayi. Next base: position 203,309,013 of record NC_134407.1, on the reverse strand, counting down.
CAAAGGACATAGCCTACTGCTTACTATTACCTACAATCTAGAGGCACCAATGCAACAAACTCTGCTGCAAGCCACACAACCAGGCACAATTGACCATTGTATTGGTCACTGAATTACAGCAAAAGGGTGTATTGGAACATTCCACTGTGAAATAATAACCATCAGACATACGTTTCCATGGTCTAACAGATACAAATTGAATGCTGATTGGTTGTTACGGTTTAGTACAAATGTGCACATCTCTCTCACATAAAAGATTCCGGGATGTTTACAAATACATGGTACAATATAGTCATTAATGAGAAAGGGAGGGTGTTTAATCATCTCTTACAGAAATATAAAGGGCCAGCATCATTGAACATGAAGCTATAACCTACCGGTAGACGATGGGGTGGTCTCCTGGTTAACCTGCTCATCTTCAGAATTCTTGTTTTTCTGTACATTGTTGTTCTTTAAATTTGCCTTCATTATGACCTCATCTTTTTGCTCTTTTGACGATGGGTGCACCATGTTGTCAGGGTCTAGGCTAGCAGTCTTACCTGCCCCAGACTGGCTGAGATTCAACAACTCATCCTGAAACGGCAGCAAGAAGGGACGTCTGTTAGACCCAGTGCCAATGACGTATTTACTACACCCAGGCGGATCTAAAAACATCTTTATCACAAACATACCGCAACGAATTTCAGCTGAGCAGGACTGAGCGTCAAGGACATTAGACCTCTGCCGTTCTGCTAGTAGGGGAGGGGGAAGGAGGATTTAAAATGTTTACTTTACGTGGCCCTCTCCTTTAAATATAAATGCTTGGCTTCCTCTGACAGTCCAAATACATACTGTTAGGTTAATTGGCTGGCGAAAACAATGTGTCCTTGTACATGTGTGCTAGGGAACTTTAAGCTCCAATGGGGCAGGAACTAAATATGAATGATTAAAGTAAAACTTCAATAGCCCAATTTCTGCAGAGGAAATCAAAGACAAACTAGTCTTAACATGTAATATTATATTTAAACAGTTTTGTAAACCTGTGCAGCAAAGTATCCCGATCTGGTAAGTGACGGGCATTAGCGGCTGCCGTGCACCACAAATCCCGCAGCACGCAGACAATATATAGTACCTTTAAACTGGTGTTGCAACGTGCATGTTTATGTTCGTGAAGTTTCCAGGGTCCATTTCCAGGGGTGTCAGCGCCATGGGTGTCTGGTAAAACCAAAGAGTCACCGGGAGACAGTGGGAAGATCCCCAAAGAGATGGGACGCTCTTTCCTGATTGGTAGATTAAATAAGTTACTTTCGCAGGGGAAAGACCACAACTGATTCAACATTATAGATCTATGGTTACACTCTAACAGTGTAATCCATTTCTGCTAAAATCGCTCATAGGTTTCAAGTCTAATTAATAAAATGGGTCACTACTAAAATGTACCAAAAATGAACATCTGGAAGAACCATACTGGTTTTGCACAATAAACACTGGGCGGAGAATTCAGGTCATTTGCGGGGACATCCAGCCTCCCTTATTTAGTTGCCGACAGTAGAAACTACCAAACAGTCTATGAAAAAAAGAACATTCATCCATAAATCTGGCTGGTGTGGGAGACAGAATGGTTATTCTGTCTACTATACTAGTTACTATGTAACAACTCCCAAAATCATCTGCCAAGTTAGAATATCACAGTCAACAATATCCTTCCTTCAGTGATTCTGTCACTACTACCCCAGCTAGGCAATGAAAGCAAATATCTAACCATGCTCGCAGTGGTGGGGAAATAGCTCTCCTCCAGCGGATGGACCCCGATTACCTGTACAGTCGTTAGTATTGAAGCTCCGACAAATCTCTTGTCCTCAAATTATATATATATATATATTCTAATGAAGCAACCAAAACTATTATCCGCGCGCTCATTCATCATTTCCCGGCTGGACTACTGTAATCTTCTCCTCACCGGCCTTCCCCGCTCTCGCCTTGCCCCCCATCGTTCTATACTCAATGCGGCGACGAGGCTTATCTTCCTTTCTCGCTGCTCCTCTTCTGCCTCCCCTCTCTGCCTTGCCCTTCACTGGCTCCCCTTCCCCTATCAAATCCTTTTCAAACTTCTTACCCTCACCTACAAAGCCCTCTCCCACTCTTCTGCCCCTATATCTCCAATCTCCGCTCCATCCACACTCCCGCCCGGTCCCTGCGCTCGGCCAATGACCGTCGCCTCTCCTCCACTCTAATAACCTCATCCCACTCCAGAATTCAAGACTTCTCCCGAGCTGCCCCCTTGCACTGGAATGACCTCCCTCGCTCCATCCGTCTGCTCCTTCAAACGGGCACTCAAAACTCATCTCTTCCTCAAAGCTGACCAGCCCTCCACTTAACCCTCTTTCCATGTTCGCTCTCATCTCCTGGATCCTCCTTTGAAAAGGGTGCGCTTACTCCCCTCCTCTGACTCCCTTTGTGCAGATTGTCTGTTTGCCCTCCCTTTAGGATGTAAGCTCTAATGAGCAGGGCCCTTCTCCCTCCTGTCTCTAAACCTTCTCTTCTGCTCCAACCTCAATATTTTTGCTTTTCCTGGAGAATCTGAAGCCTTGGTATTACTCGTTTATTGTTCTGTACTGTTATTCCCTGTACTGTCCATTGTCTGTACTGTGTACGGCGCTGCGGAAACCTTGTGGCGCCTTATAAATAAATATTTTATTATTATATATATATATATATCTCCAGTTTGTCAAGGCCTTCCTTATAATGTAACCCACCATTCTGTTAGCAAGTTAGCCACTCTCTGAACCTCCTCAAGCTCTCCTAAGTTCTATTCTATGCATAGGTGACCAAAAGTGAATCAAAGGCTAAGCCTGAAAATAGAGGAGCAAATTTTTGCACATTTTTATATTTTATATATATTTAAGTAGCAGACCATACACCTAGCCCCCATTAGATATTACACTCCCTTTAATCCATATCATAACTCATCTTTACTCCTTTCTATCTACGCATCAGACATCATCTTCCTGTAACTCTTCTATCCTACCTCAAGTCCATTCTCTACCCTACTCCCCCAAAACACATTCATCCCCCAACCAGAGCATTATCATTGACCTCTCCATCCCCAACTCCATCCCACCGTCCACAATAATCATCCTCTGTTCCCCAGAATCACCTGATCAACATATCTCTCTCATCAATTTCCATCCAATAATCTCCCCTCTATTGCGCATCAATACTAATCCCATTGCCAAGTCCCATTAGCTTCTTGTGCATCTATGCCCTGTTTTATTCATGGATATGGTAACTCTATATAGCAGAACCCATTGCTTATACACATTTTGTGGACTGAATATTCCGCCTTCCCATTCACAACAAATGGAACCAGTACCACCATCTAGGCATAAGGCAAGATACATTGGATAAACAATTAAAGAAAGAGGCTGATGCTTTAACACCAGATGCCACCCAACAGCAACCTGTAGTATTTAACTTTACGCGGTCAGCAAGAAATAAAACTTCTAGCACCTAGTAGGATAAAAAAATTAAATAGAAATAAATAAAATAAAAAAGGTCCATGGGCTGTGTAACATTTAATATTGTCAGATATTATATTTCGATTAAGATGTCTTTTATTGTTATTTATCATTAAGAAGAAAAAGCCCGAGCTTTTTCCGATTGTCAATACATTTACTTGACATTTGCAAGCGTCCTTCTAGCACTCTAGGGGGGTAAATGTATCAAGCCGAGAGTTTTCTGGCGGGTTTGAAAAGTGGAGATGTTGCCTATAGCAACCAATCGGATTCTAGCTGTCATTTTGTAGAATGTTCTAAATATATGACAACTAGATTCCGATTGGTTTTTCAAACTCGCCAGAAAACTCTCAGCTTGATACAATTACCCCTAGATGTCAGGAGCTGATAGGACCCAGAACATTGTGCTGAAGCTGGGTCATATTATACCGTATACTCTGCTCATTGCTTATCGGAACCTACAAACATTCAGAACTTCATAGTTATTCCAGTCCACTTTAAATGTATCCACTAATAATTTTTAAGTTATATGCATCGTACCATAAAAATATATTTTACTATTCTGTCTGCAAAAAACCAAAACATCCTACTGAAACAAGATTGATCGCTCAGCCGCAAACCTGGATGCTAAGCTTCACTTCCTGCCAATAATTCTTTACAAGAACCTTTTCCTCCCTTAAGTTCAATGCTAAGCACTGATACTCTGGTCAAGGGTTTTGTAACCTATAAAACAGCTGACTCACTCGGAGACAAGGATCACCAAGGCCGATCATTTTACAATACTGAGCTTTATGAATCGGTGGTGTACTGTACATCCCGTAATCACTGCAACACCTACTCAGTTACTGGGGGCACCAGCATTTTAGGATTTATTGAAAACACAGTTCTTATAGGCTACATCATATCCCCCTGCTACATACAAAAGTCATGATTGTAGGAAAACACCAAGTCACTCCAGCACCCTTCCCCCCAGCCTGACCTACAAGGTAGCTGACTGTCCAGCTTCAATGAAAGACAAGCACTTTCATATCTACGCATATACATTACAGTACACCTGAGCCGTGAATAATGCACAATTATGTCTCCCCGAGAAACAACCACTTAAAGCCAATTATACATTTTCCATTGCACACAAGCTGCCGCAGTAATGTTTTAGGTCTTAAAAAGCCAAAAGATCACACACACTTATCTCTTTAGCAAATATTTTCTATAAAAGCTAAACTTTGATATAAAACATCAACACAAATCTCAGACAAACATAGCAATATTTAGAGCAAAATAGTCTTAAATAAAATAAAAATAAAAATAAAAAAAAAAGCTACAATAAAAACAAAACAAAACAAAAAGTTTCCTTCATTGTAGAGAAAGGACGAGCAGGAGAACGCAGCAGTTGTCCTCGTTACCGGCTAATCAGAAAAGGAATTAAGGTCATACACAATTAATGATGGAACCGAGTCATTCCTCCTAATAAAAACAGACCTAGTTAAACAAGATGCTACAGAACCAGGACAATCAACCACACATAAAACCGGAATACCCACCCTCTAAATTACAGCAGCAAAAACACTATGCTACAACCACACATAAAATATGCTAAAAACTCCAAACTGCATGTAAACAAGTTCACCAGCCAGAAAATTAATATTAACCAACACAAAATATTATAAAATAATTAAATCCATCATCTTACAGATTACGTACGTTCTAGTGTGTAATAGGAGGTGGCAATGTACAATCGTGATGAACTACATAAACTATGACGTAAAGCTTCAGTGATAAACACGAATAACCTCTAAAGGCAAAAAGGGGCCTGGCTGGGAGCAGAAGGGTTAAGAAGAGGCAGGCACCCAAATACAAGGCCCCGAGTACCTGAGGATCCTGGGGAGGGTCTCCGTTAAGGCTGGCAAGCCCGTAGAAAAGGAGAAGTGCACGAGCAGCAGAACGGAGAGGGACACTAGGATGGCAGAATTAATAACCACCGCCCCGCCAACAAAGCCAAACACAAACAGAAGCATGCATCTGGGACTCATGGCGCTGCGCTGGCATGGTGGCACGCCGGTATCAAGGAATCCACACGGCTACTAAAGGGAGTATCTGGACTCTGCTGAGGGTCTGTCATTCAGCTGATGCCATGGACAGCCAGTGTGTACGCTCCTGCAGTAGCCCACAGCGATGACATCATCCCTGGCTCCCCCCCCCCTCCTCCCTCCGCCTGTCTCTCCCACAGAAATAAATGAGGAGGGAATATTCTCTTCCCCGCGCTGCAGCCAATCGCTGCACACTGATTATCTGGGGACTTCAGCAGGGATAAAAAAAAAAAAAACACATCAAAAAAACAACAACAACCATGCACTCAACCTAGAAAGACTACAGACCCAACAATTAAACAATGCAGATAAAATTGTCACATTAACTCTTTGCATAACCACTGAACAAGAGGAATTGTCATTTGCGACTTTAAACCAGGCTGTGGAAACCTGTGGCGGAACGTCAAGCCCCAGCGTACCCCGACATTCATAATCAGGCAAAGCACACTGGGATTTGTAGTTCTCTCACAGGTTGCCCATCACTCCTTTAAAGAATAGGCCAACAAAATATGTTATTATACAATTTTCTTCTTCTATTGTTTAAGAAAAAAAAATAAAAAAAAATTAAAGCAATGTAATTACAATAAATACTGTAACATAAATAAAAATAAATACCCCACACACTTTTTAAAAACAAACAAAAACAAACATACATGTTCCAAACAAGAGCATAAATTAGATTTAACACCAGCAAACACTGTGTGGTATGACATTTTCTGTACATTTCAGTTCTCTTCTCCTACAAAATTCCAATCATTCAGCCAGCTTTTCTGAATCAGCCCAAGCATTGTTACGGGATTTAAATACAATGGCTGCATTCTCTCCAACAGACAAAAGCAGCTTTGGGGGTGGGAGGCGTCCTTCTCACTGCAAATTAATTTATTTTTTATTTTTTTTCACCTTTTATTTTAAAGCCAAATTGATCTTACCTAATTTTGCTGTGCATGGTGGCTTCCAGCTGGTCGGAACCCGTCAGTTGATGAAGCTTGGTACGTTCCAAGTGTTCCATGTAATTATGGATCATCTATTGAAAGATTTGGAAGGATCGCCTGTTAATTCTATAGCCTAAACTATACAAACCAAACGGGAAAACAAAAAAACATTGACCATTGCAGACTAAACATTTACAATATATTTCAGATATTTAAATACACTACACAGCCAAAAGTACGTAGACAACCAAACATCCTATCCCCATGCGCTGATTGAACATCCCATTCCAAAACCATGGGCATTAATATGGAGTAGATCCGACATTTGCTGCTATAACAGCCTCCCCTCTTCGGGGAAGGCTTTCCACTAGATTCTGGAACATGGCCGCAGAGATTCACATCCATTCAGCTATTAGAGCATTAGTGAGGTTGGGCACGGGTTTTGGGCAATGAGGTCTAGCTCACAGTGAACGTTCCATTTCATCCCAAAGGCATTCAAGGAGGGTGAGGTCAGGACTCTGTGCTGGCCAGTCAAGTTCTTAAAACATCAAACTGAGGAAACCATTTTTTGATGGACCTCGCTCGCTGTGTGCATAGGCGCAACGCTGAAACGGGAAAGGGCCTTCCAAAAACCGATGCCAGAGATTTAGAAGCACTTAATTCCACCGAAGGGAAAACTTAATGCTACGGCATACAGTGACGTTCTAGAGAATTAAGGGTCCAAGGGCAGTACGCATTCACGTAGGAAGCGTTATCCCAGCATCCTCCAAACCCAATTCGCCTGTCAGATGGTGAAGCATGATTTGTCACTCCAGAGAATGAGTTTCCACTGCTCCAGAGGCCAACGGCGGTGCGCTTTACACAACTTTTCCAAGACATATTTATACAAAGATTTCACAGAATTTAGTCCAATTAGATTATAACAACGTTCATCTATTGCAGGGGTCGGCCAACATGCAGCTCTTCAGCCATATATGGCTCTTTAACTTAAAAATTGAGGCTGCTTGCCGGCTCGTTGATACTCGGTGGCTGTCAGCCACAGATCTGACTGCTCGGCTGACTGACGTCAGTCGCGTCATGTGACCTTCTCTGCATAACGCAGGGAGGTCACGTTATGACAGGCTATCCAATCAGGGAAGAAGGAGAAGCGTCTGTGTGAGAGGCGTGACAGGTAAGTAAAGGGAGCGGGGGGAGGTCTGGTGAGAATGTGAAGAGGTGTGAGTGAAGAGTTCTGAGGGAAGAGCCAACATGTGTTGGCTATTCATGACTTAGGCTCCGACTGGTTGGCCACCCCTGACCTATTGTAATAATCATTTAGCAATTTAGTAAGTCATATTTTAAATCTGGTGTGTATGTACGTATAAAATTATCCGTTACGCACCCACCATGTTTTCTAAAACAATTTGTCATCTACTGTTCAATGGTGGAAATAAAACTATTCTACACACAAAACTTTTTTTATTTATTTATTTTTTTTAATACATAATTTTTTTTATTTTTCATTTTTATTGGAAGCATTCAATGTTGGTTCAATGATTACATCCATGACTGGGCATTAACAGATGTAGGATTAAGTATCTAGACTGTAAGCTCCCTGGGCAGGTCCCTCTCTACCCTTAGTTTCACGCCTGCACCTCCTTAGTCCACCTCATCTGTACATGTTCTCTTCTTATGTGCGATTGTATTTGCAGTTCTCTGTGGAATCTCGTCTATGTGGGCTCGCAGTGTCCTGTGGGCTTTTACCTGCTGGTATTTTTAATGAAATATTTTTAAACATATAGTTTATTTCCCTAAGAATGTTTTGGTGAACCAGTTGCCGAATAACCAGCCAATCTCTATCTCTGAGCACACATTTGATTTTTAACCCACTCAGAATGGATTTCCCTGACTCCATTGCATGTGATCAGTTACTTTCCAACCTGCACACACAGGGGGTACAGGACATCTACACATTATCTTTTAAAAAACACAAAAGGTTTTATTGGATTCCAGGGCCATGTAACGGGGTTCAATATAAACTCAGGAATACATTTGTTTATACACAATAGACATAGATTAAGGTCTCGTACAGATGGACATTGAACAACAACAACAACTCTGATTAATAGAAGCTTGTACTCTGCCCTATACTTAATGAGCATTCCCACAGAGCCCCATTGTACACTATCAAACAAAACATGTTTTGCAAGAGCCCTCCCTTCACCCAACTTCTAGACTTTTCAAGTTACAGGTAGCATGGGGCAAATTTTACGAGCATTATACCGTGTGCCACAGAAGACGACCAGACAGTATTGGCATTATCGGTTCGAATAATGCTGGGGGGAGGTGGAGGGGTGTCTCAAACCTTAAATAAGTATCTGTGCATCCTACACAACCCTATCACTCAACAACCCATCCTTACATCAAGGTGTGACCACCACTGGTCAACGGTAAGTACTGAAAACTGAACAAGAGTAGGTCTGCTGACCCCTGACCAGTGCTGACCACGCCACTGTCTCCCTCGGTCAGTATGGTGGATAAGAAAGGAAGGACACAAACCTGTCACCATGAGGCGTTAGATGATGGTGCCCAATTATAGTTATAGTCAAGGTGCTGAAATAAGTGGTTGAAAATGGAATACAGAAAATTTGTCACTATTTCAGGTGACTGCATGTAAGCAATATAAAAGCAATGAGGAAGGTAAGTCAGATGCTTGGTTGCATAGGGAGAGATATCGGTAGCAGAAAGAGAGCAGTAATAACACCACTGTATAGGTCATTGGTGCGGCCTCATCTAGAATACTGTGTTCAGTTCTGGAGGCCGTGTCTCCAGAAGGATATAAATACATTAGAGACTGTAGAAAGAAGGGCAACTAAAATGGTGCATGGCCTACAGCACAAAACGGAAAGACTAAAGATCAGGACATGATAGAAACTTTCAAATATATCAAGGGTTTTAATAATGCTGCAAACATTCTTCAAAGGAAGAGAAGTACTAGAACAGGAGGACATGTACTGAGACTGGAGGGAAGTAGGTTCAGAGGAAATACTACTCCACAGAAAGGGTAGTGGATAAGTAGAATAGCCTCCCATCAGATGCGGTAGAGGCTAATACAGTAGAGCAATTTAAACATGCTTGGGATAGACACAAGTGGGCAGCACAGTGGCCTAGTGGTTAGCACTTCTGCCTCACAGCACTGGGGTTATGAGTTCGGTTCTCGGCCATGGCATTATCTGTGTGGAGTTTGTATGCTCTCCCTGTGTTTGCGTGGCTTTCCTCCGGGTGCTCCGGTTTCCTCCCACACTCCAAAAATATACTGGTAGGTTAATTGGCTGCAATCAAAAATCGACCCTAGTCTCTCCCTCTCTGTCTGTGTGTGAGTGTGTGTCTATAGTAGGGAATTTAGACTGTAAGCTCCAATGGGGCAGGGACTGATGTGAGCGAGTTCTCTGTACAGCGCTACGGAATTAGTGGCGCTATATAAATAAATGATGATGATGATGATAAGGATATCCTTACAAAGAACTAAGGATCAAATAGGGTTTGAGGTTACCATAGGTTAAAGAATGGGCAGACTAGATGGGCCAAGCGGTTCTTATCTGCCGCCACATTCCAGGTTTCTATGTTAAACTGGATAAACGGGTTGGAGCAAGGGAGCATGCACTGAATATGCAGAAGGAGGTAGTAGGAAGGCAAAGGCAACCTCAAATATCAGATGTTGTGGGGTTTATACCGTGGGAACACAAAACAGACACTGGATCAGCTACAGACTCAGCACATGCCCACACTTCCTCAATTCTCTGCCATTAGGAGACTGAGTCACTATATGTAAGCAAACAATTATATGCACACAGAACCACATTACAAAATTACTTCTAACAAAAACACTCCACATTCTCAGGATAATGAACATCTTAACAATAACTGCAATATTTAGGATGATTTTGACTCTGAAGTGCCATGAAATGTCTTTTAACAGATTCTCTGCCAGGAATACGTGTGCACAGGACACAATTATTCCCCAGAACCAGATCTTTATTGCCAAAGTCTTTAGTTACTTTTGAGAAAAAAACAAAAAACATTTTTGGATATATCTGTGATAGTCAATAGCAGCTATATTACCATCTGCCTCTGGTATTACCAGCTCACTATGTGGCTGTGATGGAGCCACTCGTCCTTCCAAAGTGGAGGTTAATAACGTTTACAAGTGGGTCCGGTATATCGTTCATTGATTTACAGCTGTAGATTGTAGTTGGGAAAAGCTCATAACCCATGAACAAAATCTGATGTTCTCAGCCCCCAACCTTTACACTCAATAGTGACTGAAGATATCCACAGGATGACAATTTTGCACCCAATATCAACGTAAAGATGAATCCACACAAGGTTACAGGACCCCTTCCAGGTCACAAGCTAATTAGAGTGGAGTTATTACTTGCAATTAGAAAGAACATCTTCTGTTTGCAGCCAAACATTGAATTGGGGGGGTATAAATCCGCAAATCTTTTCTATCGTTCTGCAGTGCCAGAAAGGACCTTAGCCCACATGTCATCAGATTGTGCAAATATGGTGTGCAGAGCATCGGTGCTCGATGCAGCCACATAGGCACCTGCACAAATTGGACATATCAGATTTTCTGGCGACCAAACTGAACGATAAAGTCCCATGGGGATCGGCTATGCTGGTTAGCAAATGGCGATGCCGATAGACTATAGTCATGCCCAACTGGTTTAATGCCAATCAGCCCTAGATCAACCCAGGTTTTCAGCTTGCTGAAGAGGCAAACTGGGCCCACAGACACAGGGCGCAGTGTAAAATACAATTATTCCTCTTTACATAAACCACAGTTAATAAAAGTAGGGAGCTACAAGGTTATTGCACTGTAGTACATTACATGTGTAACCGCTCAGTCTTTGCGCCTCCATTGTGTCAGACTAAGTAGAACGAACGCTGTTGCCTATTCCTCCCAGAAACATCACTAAGTTGCCCAAATACACAAAACACTATAATCTCATGCTACAAGGTCTGCTCTGGACACCAGGGGGTAAATGTATTAAGCTGAGAGTTTTCCAGCGGGTTTGATAAACCAATCGGATTCTAGCTATCATTTATTTAGTACATTCTACAAAACGATAGTTAGAATCTGATTGGTTGCTATAGGCAACATCTCCACTTTTCAAACCCGCCAAAAAAACTCTCAGCTTGATACATTTGCCACCATGAGTTTGATTTAAACATAACAGTTGAGATCTGTAATATATCCATAATTCCAGAGAGCCTGGTTATATTAGGTACTTTTTATAGTTCTTACGTGCAGTAAAGTCATTTACCAAAATAATGCATTTATGTTTAGCTGCTTGTGCACCAAATCCATATTTAGTACTGGGCGGAATACAGAATCACTTCACAAGAGACTTCCGCTTTAATGTCATTGTGAGCGATTTGTAACATGAGGCCCAGAATGTACATCGTAGCGCGTTTGCACATTATAAAAGTTAATACATAAATATTAGCTGCTGCATACTGAACAGAATTAACCCTCCTCAATCTCAACGACAAAAGAAAGTGGAGCCACATGTGATAAAATCTTACTGGTGATTGTAGGTCTTGGCAGTGATGACTGTGTGGATGACAAAACCATAAACAAATTTTGATGTTTCAAACTTTACATTTATTAAATCAGTTAGCGTTTAGCTGAATCTTAAACCAAAACCCGGATTGGGCGATATCCACTTTCAATTGCAGTTTTTCCATTTTTAAAAATAAACAGTAACCTCTTTTTTTCCCCCACCCATTTCACCACAACACCAGAAAACCCCAGAGCGCGAATGTTCATCAGAGTTAAAGACGTCCGACAGCCGCGCCGTTCTATGCTATAGAACACTGGCACCTACCTCTGAATGTCTCTGGTGGAGGGAGTTGTATTCCTTCTTCAGCTCTGCCTCTCTCTCTTCCAAGCGGCTGACTGAAAGAAAACACAGATTCACAGGTTAATAAGCACAATAAAGCTCATTTAAAAGAAAATGACATCTATTTCTGAAAGCATTGCTATGATTAACCCGCTGCGAGTTCATAATTTGTATCGGAGATGAGCCGAGAGAAATGAACAAAAGAATATAGTTTTGTTTTCACGCAAAGGACTTTCCATCAGAAAAGATTAAAGAGTTTAACGCATCATACAGAAGTGCAATTTTTCTGGATCACCGTGATAGAAGCCTCACACCACCTCCCTCTGTGCTGCAGGAGGATCCTGCACCTTCCACCAGCTAACTCCTTTCAGTCTGTGACCTCCTACTGCCCTCTCTCAAAAGTACCTTCAAAATTTTATATAACAAGTCTTACTGGAGGCAATGAGATAATGTGAAGCCTTCCAGGGCAGGATCTGACTGTCTGTTGGACAAGTTTCCTATACTGTGTAATCAGTGCATGAATATCTAAAATTAAAACCACGTTTTGGATCAGTAATGATATCTTTACCTACATGCAATGTAGGCAGCTGTGGACTGATCCAAGATGAAGCCTATAAGTTTGCTAGGAACCAGTGACATCACTGAAACGGGGTAGAGTATGGCTGAGGGTGTACAAAAACTATGTACGGCCACATTAAGTTCTTAAGTATGCAAAATTAATAAAAATATATATATATTTTTTCCCTTCACACAGTAGTAGACAGTCAGAACAACATTTCATATTTAGTGTAGTCGACGTTTCAATTAGCATTTCCATCAGGACTAATATACAAAGAGTGGGACGAAAAATCCAGATACAAATATCAGAAAGTTGGAAAAGCTGAGAGCAGGTGCCCCACGCTCATTGGTCAAGACGTGGTTATACTAGCAATCAAATAAAACATTTATATGTGATTGACTAAAAATAAGGCATCTATTGTATAAACACAGCCGATTGCAGAGTTGTACAGAAACTAAGTAACGGAGAAACATTGTGGTAGACACCAAATAATGCAGCAATATAATTGAAATAACTGGCATGTTGTTCCCTCGCGGCCGACTTTCTTTGTCATGAGGCTATAACGTGACTCATGCTGATGTATCGTCATTAGTGTTCCCTATATCGTATGTAACACAAGGTTCAACGGTATTACCGATTCAGTATTCCATTGCGACTTTGTAGATTTACTCTATTAGGTAACAGTATATGGATTGTTAAAAGTTTTATTCAGCCTTGTCACTCATTTATCTCTATTGTGATATATATACTGTAAGTGTACGGCATTGGGTTATCTTTCTTTCATTAAAAAGATATTGTATAGAAATATCTTGCATGAACTGATGTTTACATTCAAGCAGTTAGTTATACTGTATTACAGATGAACACGTAGAACCTATAACAATATATATAACCTTAATGAGCTTTTGTCTTGAAGAGTAAATGCCATCATCCATTTTTTTAATTATTTTAATACAACGCTTGATTTTTCAACTGTCTGATACTGATGTAAGTGATTAGGAGAGCCACTACCATGGTCCATTCTTATATATAGATTTACGACCCACAAACAATTCATTTAACATGAGCCATACCAAAGAACTGTAGTTTAAATACAGTTTATGCTACACTCACTGTAGGGTGAGTAGCAGGCCTCAATGACTCATGATTAGAGACCAATGCCTCCAAATATACGTACTAAACCGCTGATAGTTCTTATGTAAAATTAGATAAAATTCTTATACAAATGTAGAAAATTAAATATTATAAAGAGAGTACTCCATTATGAAATTATCAACAGATACAGATGAATTGTGGAGTGCCCCCTAGATAAAAGAATCCCCCCCCCCCTTTCCAGTCAATTTGCGATTAAACCACTTCTAATCAGCAGGACAGACTTTTAGGAAATACCATGAATCTATGGCTGTCCTTTAAGTCAATGGTGATAAAATCCCATCTACACACCGTTTCTTGTAAATTGGTGCGCATCAGTGTAGGGTAGCGGTGGTCAACTGGTGACCTCCCCAGCCGGCTGCTCCCGATATGATCAGAACGGGAGCAGCAGACTTTCGAGTCACATGACTTCTTCTGCACAATGCAGGGAGATCACGCAGTATACTCTGAGGATGGAGGGCACTGTGCTCTACCACATTCACTGCGTGGTCCCTTTGAAGGCCGGAAGTCCGCTCATTGCGCTCCCCAGATTCCAGTGTTCCTTAGATCTACCTTGTCTGGAAGGGTCCCCAACATATACATTAATCAAGGGAAGCTGTCCTCACTACTGCCATCTGCATGTGGTCCATTGACAACACGCTACATGCAAGACTATGGACAGCCTTCTCTGACTGTGCTAGATCTTGGGGACTCTACCAGACCAGATGCATCTGAGGAACACTGGAATCTGAGGAACACTGGAATCTGAGGAACACTGGAACGTTCAATTGTGCATTTATATTTAATTTTTTTAATTGCGCTCAAGAATGAATTTTCAGTTTTAGATTGGGTTATCATTTAAGATTTTATGAGAATCTCTAAGAATCGGCTCCATCACGGCTTGTCAATGTTTTTGCCACTGTAGCCGGACACTGCCAAATGCAGAGGAGACCACATTGCTTATCTAATTGTTCGTTTTAACCCACAATGCTTTATGGAATTTGTAACTTCTCAAATGAGGGGGAAAAAGGAAAAAAGAAAAATAATGTATCCATGAATGAAGCATTTGACGAGTACATCAGCTACATCCTTACTTTGATCAGCATAATTTTTCGCTTTAAGTTCAAGCTGTCTGGTTTGAGATTCCAAATTTTCCACATGCACCTGCAAGTCTTTCTTGTCCTGTTCTTGTAAATCTTCAAATTCAATAAATTTCTACAAATAAAGAAAAAACAAATAAAATAAAAATGATTAAACAAAAAAAGTTTGTAAAGATTAACAAAAAACTAGAAATAAAAGGTTTTGTATCTGGATTGTTAGGTTCTAGTACCAATAATACTTGAACACAATACAGATATTTTTAATAGAGAAATGAAAAGCTATGTACTCCCTTATTGGACAGTAATGGCATTACACATCCCTGAGAAGACAACAAGCAAATTTTGTTCTAAGTTTAAGATTAGCACAGTAGAATAAGTTGCAAGAGAAAGAAAATAGACACAAGGAAAGAGTACATATGAAAATACACCCAACAAAAACAAATGTGGTGCTTTAGCGGCAGCTGTATAAAGAAATGATCCATTGTTCTCATAGCCACAGGTAGTTCAGTTTATCCCTATCTGCTGAAACCAATCTCTATACCATACATAGAAAACTAATCTACCTGTGGTGATACTCATACTATAACATCACAAGATAAATAATACGTAGAGGCCACATAACACAACAAACAAGATGGGTATATGAAACTAATTCATACATATCCACTCTCCCAGAATTGCCAGGAGGCTGCTGAATTTTGGGGAGACCTAGGCACCCTATAAGATCAGAGGGGTCACTTGCACTAATAGAAGTTTTTTTACTACAAAGACCAAATTATTACTTACAAAGAAAGCTCCTGTAACTTTACATTTTCCAACAACAATGTATAGCTATAAAGTTAACATAATAGTGCTAATATACAAGCGGTCTAGTGAAGTCAAATAATAATATAAAAAAATATATATATAATAAAAAAAAAAAAAAAAAATTAGAACTCGGCAGATTTTAGACACCAACATAACCAGATCACAAGGCACAAGGCCCCATGACCATCACACCGCGCCTCCGGCATACTCACAGGCCTAGATATATATTCACCCACGTCACATGAACCATCACTTGATATTTAAAAAAAAAAAAAAATGTTTCTAGTAGGAGTTTCTAGGGCTTGAAATGTGTAGTACAGCAATGTGACAAGGAAACACATGGCTTCATTGTCATGTTAATCATGACAGCTGGAGATCTTAACAGAATGGTCATCAGAGCTCTCAGAAGCAAGGTTGTCCAACACGGACACCAGTCAACAGCTATTGTTAAAAGCTGGAGGTTAAGGGACAGTTGTGGGGAATTTAAATTTTGCACCAATATTAAGCACCAAACTGTTCACAATTATTAAAACTGCCACACAGAATCTGTTTGCAATGGACTACACCCGTTTTCTAATTGCAGTTTGCATAAATGTTTCTAATAACCACACCCAGCACATAAGTTACACTGAAGGGGGGGGGTGTTCAATGTGGGGATTCTCCCATGATGCATCTCAGCTGCAAAGTCCACGTTCAAATCTCCACACATTTGTGCACTATGAGGTGCATGCAAAAATGAGCAGAGATTCATCTACCGTAATACCTGTGCTGGGCTCCTAAGAAGGGCTGCATTCAATCTGAGGGGTGTTCTATAAAAAGTGGAACAAAAACTACTTTTAATATTTAAAGATTCTATATTATAGAACCTTTTTCTACAGTTTGTATACAATGTGGAGTCTGTCTTGCTAAATTACCAAACTTTGCTTCCAAAACACAACACAAACAACATAAAATTGTACATACAACTTTGAAGCTCTAAAACAGCTTATTCAACCTAATTTTTGTAGGCAACAGGAACAGGAGTTTTTTGCCAAGTCATAATTAGATTCCCCCCCATTAAAACAAGATTAATGTTCACATTTTGGCAATGTGTCCATGTCACAGGAAATAATTACTGTTATTTCTTACACAAGTAAACTTGATCTTAATTTTCTTGGGTGTGTAATATAACCTTTATAAGCATAGTGTAATAAAATATCTTTATTTATTTTAAGGCCATTATATAGTGGAAAAATAAAGAATGTGCAGCCCCATACATTTATCCCCAAATTATGATCAGCTAACGCTCCCAAGTATAGGGATACTAAATATGTTCACTTTATACATCAGGTCCAAGAACAAAGCTTTCAGACCTTTAGGGTGGAAACATACAGGGGGTGGGGGGTGAGTACATTTTTCGGGGTGCTGGGCTGGCATTATTTATGATGTTCTGATGGGGGTGACCTTTACATTACTGCACAATAACTGACATGGGTTCATTAAGATGGAGAGGAGCGTAGGGAAGAAAGACGCTTGTGCTGATATATTTACATTTTTAAATGCAACATTTTTTTTTACATTAATTTGTATTCCATTCAACATGTAAACTGGATCTTAAATTAAGTGTTGGTGACATCCGATCTCCAGCTCACCTGCACATCTATTTAATCCTTCACAACTGGAGGAATCCTACCACCATCATAGTGTAAAATTGGCAGTGTAAAAGTGTCAGTAGTGTAAAATTGGTGCCAATTTTACACTACTCACTGCCCACAGGTGACTGCAATTTCAGCCTGTTCCATTTTCTACAACACTCCCCTAAAGAGAGAGAGAGAGAGACAGAGAGAGAGAGACAGAGAGAGAGAGAGAGACAGAGACAGAGACAGAGAGAGAGAGAGAGAGACAGAGACAGAGACAGAGAGAGAGACAGAGACAGAGACAGAGACAGAGACAGAGACAGAGACAGACAGAGACAGAGACAGAGACAGAGACAGAGACAGAGACAGAGACAGAGACAGAGACAGAGAGAGAGAGAGAGAGAGAGAGACATCATCAGTATATATATAGCACCACTACTTCACCTTGACTTGTTGAACAG
This sequence comes from Mixophyes fleayi, assembly GCF_038048845.1. NCBI lineage: Eukaryota > Metazoa > Chordata > Amphibia > Anura > Limnodynastidae > Mixophyes > Mixophyes fleayi. The sequence goes on along the minus strand of NC_134407.1, from coordinate 203,290,938 downwards.
AACCAGGATGTTTTAATGCACACCCACCCATCAGCACACACAAACACACACTGGCATCAGGGTCACGGGCGAGGCTGAACGTGACATGACCCCAGTACAGGGCTCTGGAAAGTCCCAGGCAGACAGACATTTGGCCAGAGCTGAGCTGTTCCCCTCCCTTTGTGAGAACAACTGACTGAGCTAAAATATCCCTGCCAGCAGTATCTCTACCCCTGTACCGTAATCAGCCTGGTTTACGGTGTTAGTCACTCCCATGTCTGTGCCCAGTCTGCTCGCTTCAGTATCCTATTCCTCTGCTTTTATAACCATGTAGCGTATCTACGAACCCTTCACGTCGTCACTGAGTCTTCCAGTGTCTGCTCACGTACTAACCAAACTAAACCACCCTAACAATTCCTGGCACCAACTAAAGCACAAGATGACCGCCCGCTCTGGCAGCCACAGGAATGGAAGAGGTTGGACCACCAGATAAGGATGAAGAACCCAACTCAGGGCTGCTGTCAGGTACCTCCTTAATGGGCATAAGTGTAAGAGGCCAGTAGGAAGGGAAATATATTTTTGTTTGTGCTTTTAAATATTTTTTTCTGAGAACTATGTGAAATATTGTGTGATGGTTAAAAGAGGAGACGATATATGTAGAAACGCCAGGGCAGAAATGCATCCATTGTTCTATCATAGAACACAGATACAATCTATAATAATTACTTAAAGAACTCATCTCCTTACAACTAATATCCCAGGCCAGTCAGCCACGGCTCATCCAATCAGCTCCAGCTCTGCATGCTCCACCCATTTCTAATATGCTCCAGGTGCGGCGACCTGGAAAATAGTGGGTTGTGCACAGGGAGAATAACTTGCTCTCCAATTTACTAGATGATGCTGGGTGTGGAGGCAGTTAGGAGAAAAGGAGTTCTCTTATGTGTCAAATAGGTTTTACAACCATTAACAATGTAGACTGACACATGATGGAACAGACACGTGGAGAAGTTTTCAGAAAACATAGCGAGTGCCCAAAAAAAAAAAAAAGTGTAACAGACTTAAGAATATGACCCACTATGGACCAGAACTGGCAGAAGGAGAGGTGAAAAAATACACTGTAATTTCCTTAGAGTTGCATTTTTTATAGGATCTGGTTAAAGCAAAAGTGAAATCTCAGCAATAAACCCAATGGAACAGTGCCCCCAGTGGCCATATTGTCATGAATGAGAGATTGCACTTAAAGCAGCAATACCATTTTTTTTTTTTTTATTTATTTTTTTTTTAAGCATAAATCACCATGGCAGGCTATAAGAAAAACAAGGTTATTTACAATTGTCTTTTTTTTTTTTTAAATTCAGGCTGCTATTAATTATTTATGAACCTGTACTACCATGGCAACCACAGTCAGATGACACAATGTAGGGAACAGAGGTAAATGTTCTCTTCATTTTCTGGATCAGTGTTTCTCAAGGTGTGCTCCTCTGAGCTCTGGGGCTCTCCAAGACCCCTCCAAGGGTGTTACCCTGTGTTACCGTTAGAAGATTTTTTTTTCTAACGTTTTCGGTGGGCAAGAGAATCATTATTTATGCTGAAATATTGATTACATTTATCTCTGATTTCAATGACTTCAGCATATCGTTTGTAGGGAAATAAGTATATTGGATTAATTTTGATTCCACTTTGCATATTCTTAAATGGCGATCAAAGTGAATACAGGAGCGATAGAAGTACAGAGAGTAGTTAGAAAATCTATTAGTTAGTTATTCAAAAATATACTTTGCTATATTGTTTTACAAAATGTTTTTACATCTTCTATTAATTTGAAGACTTATTACAAAATACTCTCATTTTGTTTTAAGGGATGAAACAATTGCTTAAAGGACAATAGTAGACTCAATCCACAGCAAGACCTACATCCATAGATGGATAACACGGATAAATTGAGTTCTGCAATTCATGATAAGGAGGAATCTACTATTTAAAAAAAAAAACAAAAAAACAACACTAAAAGAAACAGTAAGTAAAAAAGAAAGTTACTAAAGTTATATTATATGGTAGAGCCACAGTTTTGCTCCCTCAGTCTCAATGCCTTGACATTTCACTGCTCTGTGAATCAATACTTAGCTTTTGTAACAAATGACCCCAAGTACATGGAGTAAAAGATATCAAGTGAGACACGATTGCTGTAAGAGACTCTTAAAGAGCCACCGCGAACCAGCTCACACTATACAAAATGAACAGCAGTGAGAAAACCATTAGCTTGATACCTTGTAACAATAATTACACACTATAAACATATAGAGGGAGATTCAATTCCCCCGCTTTGTTCTTTAAACAAGAAAATGCACCAATCTATTCAATAGGAACCAGCAGCACAGTGGTTAGCAATGCTGTCTCAGCTCTGTGGTCATGAGTTCAATCCCCGACCAGGTCACTATCAGTGTGCAGTTTGTATGTTCTCCCCGTGTTTGCGTGTTTCCTCCGTGTGCTCCACATCCACATTTGTGTGCTCTGATGAGATATTCCCCAGCATAAGCAAATGTTTTTTTTTCTGTATATTACAATTTTCTTGCAGAAGTGAAATGAGAAAAAGAATTTATTTCGCCTTACCAGACAAATTTAAACAAACATCATATGCCATGCCTATTACCAGACAATTGCAGACTATAAAAACCATATATATTCATTTACTTGAAGGGACTTTAAAGAGTCAGGTTAATAAACAGGCATTTTAAAGGGAAACAACACAGCCAAGTAACAGGTTAGTGGGAGAGCTTTACGCTCCTCCACGGAGAGATTTCCGGGACACCTCTCAAAAGAGACAGATGGTTGCGGATAACGAATAGGACAGATGTGCTGTCGCATTAATAGGCCGATTCATTAGCCCTCCATGTTACAGTCACAGCAAATGCACTAGGACAGCAAGAGAAACAAATCTGTGGGATGTATATATTTTATGCAGGACAAAATACAGAAATGTTTACAACGTGCCATCAACAAATACAATTTTAATGCCATGATTATTTTCATTGCAACATTACAGGTAAATATGTTTATAAAGAGAAGTGAAAACAAAAAATATTACATTTCAAGTTACCCTCACTGGTGATAATCAAATCGCTAACTCTAATTGCTACGTTAATTCTTAAACACGGGTCACTAATGACATCTTCAGCCAAGGAATCCATCACCAGTTTGTGGCCCTAAGCCTATCCCACATCAGCACAGAGCGCTAACTTACATTTTATATTAGCACAAAATGATCTTATAAAGCAGCTCACCCTGGTTGCTAGTATCTACCCTTGCAAAAAAAAGGTTCTGTAACCCATGGCAACCAGACAACTTTTTTTTCTAGCATCGTTTAGAAAACAAAAGCAAATAATTTGCATCTATTTATTGCAGATACCAGAGCATCACTTTTCATTAATCTCACTTAAGACTTCTCTCTCTTTACTTGGTGTCTAGTATCCATATCCAGAAGCAATCCTAACAGTACTGAAATGCCTGGATGACTCGATGCCACATCAGTATTAAGGAAAGGCATTCTTGTATTAGATCAGCCACAATGAGTCACATACAGGGAAGTCACCTTGGCGTACAGTCAAATTTAACTCAGGCGAGTGAGATTTAAAGCAAAAAAAACAGAGAGGAAACGGGAACAAGAGCGATGCAAAATATAAAGTGAAACGAAAACCCTCTTCTATACAGAGTGCACAAAAGGCCTCGTATCAACTTGCAGTTTACAATTGCACAGCTACCTAATTTATATTTGTGCTGTTGCTGTAGCTTCACAAGTGTTTTGCTCAGGAGTTTCAATAGCTTGTTAAAAAACAACATATACTATAACCAATTAGGAGACAGTGTCACAAGATAATTCAGAGGCAGCAGACGTGAGTGAGAACAGCCAGAGATACCAACAAGACTATCCAGCAACACAATAAGCAAATTATACATCAATAAAACAGTGAAAAGACATCACACGGACAATTTTATGTTTGTAGATAACAGAACACCACAATCTATTTTAGAAGACACTGATCATTCATAACGCAAGGGTCCGGCTTATCCCAGGCTGACAATCAGGCAGTGAGAGCTCCACATTTAGGGAGGAATTCAATTGCTGGCGAAGTGGCGTACGGACATCGGGGCACACAAATTGCCGGCAATTATGGCAAAAATCGCCGGTCATTTTTCCTCGCACCTCTATGGTGAGCGGAGATTTCTGTCAAATCTCTGCCGCGAAGGGTCTCGTAGACGTTCGAGAGACTTTGGGGCATATTCAATTGTTGGCGGTTTCCGCCGCGGAAAAAATATTACCGTTATTACGGTAATACCAAGCCGGATTTCAGCTCGCAGCTCCCTGAGCTTTTGAAATCCAGCGAGAAAAGTACCGTAATAACGGTATTTACGCGCACTATTACCGTAATGACGGTAATAGTGCGCGCGGCGCGTTACTTTAGGCAGTAACGCCAACCATTCAATATGCCCCTTCGCGTCTAATTGAATTCCCCCTCTTAATGTGTGTCATATAGTCCAATTCCTTATGTTCTGATGCTGCACCAGTGATCCATACAGATATATACAATATAAGTAGACCGGTCACCTACACGCAGTGGGAGCAGCCATTTTGTGGGCCGGACAAATATTCATTACAATGCAGCCTTTAAATTCTTTATTAAACAAGCAACAATCACTATAGTCTCACGAACATCAGGGTTTAAGAACTGTGTCTATAAATCATTGATAGTCAAATACTTTTATGGTCCGGTTGCCTCCAGCACACCCTTATGTTATAACTTTCTTTTAACAACTATTTATAAAAATACGGGCCAGCAGTCAAACTGCTCTTTGTACCCTACTCCTCTAGCAGATAAAGCCCTGTAATTGCACCAGTCACTGCCATTAAAACATAATTCGTAGTCTTATGACTTTTTACACTACTAGAATGCCGGACGATCTGCCCCTCTCACCAATCGAAAGATGAGATCATTACAAGAGTCAAAGTATGAGAGCGTGCACACAACGAGAAGTATTTTTATTGCTAATTACACAAGTATCAGGGAGACGATGTCGTCATAGATCAATGTATATCTGTTGTGACTTTGCGCTTTTCATCAAATCATCTGAAACGAAGTTGTCCTAGGCAAATATTCAGATTAAATCACCTTACTGCAAGGTGTAAAACTTTCACAAATGCCCATTTCGCACGCAGACTTTAATTTTGGCTGCGCAAGACTCACAGATTAACTTATCGCACTGGGAAATCCTCAAACATAAGAGATAAGAATATATCGGTTTGCCCAAAACAGGAAACAAGCTAAAAACTTTCATACATTTTTATTTAGAATGACCATTTAAGTCTAAAGTGATCATTTGCCCCTCTTGTCCTGTCATCACCACCCCCTGTTGAGCAGATCAGCAGTAATAAGTAATAGATAGACCATATCTGGACAGCTTAGCAAGTGCCGTTCAGCAGCCCAGGTCAAAGTGCATGCCCCTCTTTGCATTTATTTTTAAGCTGAACGGGGAGGGTGGGGCCGGGGGGGGGTAGCAGTTGTGTGACAAATGCCACAGAACCTCTCCAGAGTCGTACAGTGTTAGGATGACATAACCTGCCCCTTTGTAGCATAAATACTAGAAAAGGGGTTGGCTCTCTGTGCCTGCTCAGTATTGTGGAATTGTACATGCAGCCGACCAGCCAAACATGGCTTCCTTGTCACACTGGGGTACCAGAGTTAAACACCGATAGGAGAGGGAACAGGAAAGAGTAGTTTATGACAGGGACAGAGAGATGGAAAGAAAATAATGATACATTAGTGATTTTAAACTTCTAGTTCACTTTTTGTTTTGTCGCACATGTACAGAACGAACACATTGACCTAGGGATCACGTCGCCTATTCACACCATAAACCATGCCTGGAAATCAATCCTGCTTCTTAGGCCCTGCAGAAGGAGAAATCCAGGGGAAGAGGAAGTCTAGAAAAGAATAGTTTTCAAAATGACTGGTGGATATTAAAAAGTATATTCCTCTTCCCATTTCACAAAAGCAACAATTAAAGCAACGGAGTCATAGTACAAATTCTGAGAATCCTTCTAGTCACAAACGGTCACTTGTTTAAGATCACCTAAATAATTGAAAACCACAGGCTTAATATAAAGTAGTGGTGAGTGAGATGACACGCTCATAGAGTCGTGCGAGGGGAGCAACCCGTTTCAAAGAGGTGTGAAGTTTTAGCGAATCAATCGGGGTGTGATTTTACTAACACAGTGAGCAAAGGCAGAATTCACGTTCTATTGGTAGAGTTGGATGAGGACAATTCATCCCGCTGCGCAGTGAGCTTCGTCCGGTACCCAATTCAGAAAGCAAAGCATGGTACACTTCTCAGTCCAATGGGAATGAGGCAGATATGGCGGAGGACTCCAGCGGATTTAAACCCGATCTTGCCGCCGTGACGACACCAGTGGGATTTATGTTCTTGACATTTTTATCTCGGACGTTGGCATTTTGCATTTAATAATGCCAAAGTGATATATTAAAAAAAGAAAAATAGAATAGACAACTGGAGGTAAATATATCAAGGTGAGAGTTTCCCAGCGGGTTTGAAAAACCAATCAGATTCTAGCTATCATTTATTTAGTACATTCTACAAAATGATAGAATCTGATTAGTTGCTATAGGCAACATCTCCACTTTTCAAACCCACCGGAAAACTCTCAGCTCGATACATTTACCCCCCCGATCTTAAAATATACTTAACCCCACCACTGTTTCGAGGCTGGAGACATTTGAAAGTTAATGTTACAGCTTCAGATTTTCTTACATATAATCCATAAGAGGGGCAAGTGTGTTCTAGATCTAAAACTCATTCCACTAGTTGGGGGAGGGGAGGGGGTCAGAAAACAAAAACTTTTTTGTTGAATTTTCTTTTAAGACAGGAAGCCCCTACAGTAAAGGAATATATTTGTTCACAGTTGCTTGCCACCAAGGTACATGCCAAATACAGCTGTACCTATCACACCAAATACAGCTCCCTCGCAAATTAGATGTGAAGAATAGTTAGGTTTAACTTTAAAATGCAATTTGAGCAAGCAATATTGGATTTACCCATACTTCTAGAAAAGTTTCCAATTTTGCAGAGGATTTGCTTACAATAAGGTACAAGAACGACCAAAATTACAATAGCCAAGTGGGAGGACTTACTGAAAGTGCACATTTTACCACAGTTTAATAAAGCTGTACTTTTAATTTTATTTTTTTTACTTCCCTTTAAGCAGACTGGTTGTTAGAAACCTACACAGATCAGTCGACCTGGAATAAAACATCTGACTTTACCACTTCATCCCAAAATAAATCATCTAAAACTTAGGTTCTCAGCTTTTGGGAATCATACCAAGAGGAAGATTGTTAAATTGTCTGTTAACCATAACATGAGTAAAGAATAAAGTATATTCAAAACTAATCTAAAGATATATTTGTAAAAACACTTAAATGCTTAAGAGTGCCTTAAGATGGATTTACTTAGGTTAGGTAACGCTTTTAATACATTTACACACATTAGGAGGCAATTGGTATAAACGGACACAGTAAATAGGGTATACATTTACCATAACAAGTGGGCACAACTGGTCAGACTCTACCCAACCCTTAAACGCTCTCTAAAAACTAACCTTTACTAGGGGCTAATGTTGAGATTAGTCATCATATGCAAATGTTTGAGACACAAACACTGAACACGTCTTTTGGCAGCGAAGGCCAATAAACTTTAATTAGAGAGCACAAAGAAACACCTCTTCATGTACATCATTACAAACTATGTTGACACTACACTACATACAGGAATTTAATTATATGAAGAAGATCTTTAGAATCTTGTCATACCATCAATCTGAAGTCAGGGCAGTAACGGGAGCCTCTGTTTGTACTTTTGGATTAAAATAAAGTTTGCACTAAAAACTTTTTTTCACAATCTTTTCAACCACAAACTATCTGGGAAGGACAGATTTGAACCTTTCTGCCACTTGCATGCAGATTAAGAGGGTCTTTGTACAAAAGGTGAGGGGACGAGGTATAAAACTATTATATACTAGATACAGCAGCACACTGCTGATGGACAATGACTGGCTGCAGAGCACATGACATCCCAGCGTAGGAGTAGGAAGACAGGACATAACAGTACTGATTACAAGTGGGGCAATAGAAGTGGGTGGTCATATTATACACTTTCCTGCAGATCCCTAAGTGACAATAAAAACAAGCAAATGCAACACTACCTAAAACAACTAAATAGCTGAAACAACACAGAAGATACAACAAATCACTCACAAAATAATCCCATTATGAATCCTAACAGGCTAAAATGTGAGAGCGAAAAATAAACTTTCTATCCATATAAAACTAATCATCAGACTCAAGGGGATCATTCAAAAGGATGGTGAAGAGGGCGCAGTCTAAAAAGATGGTCAAGCTGTGAGGTCTATTGGAGTACCTGTTACGTCAAGTCCATCGTTATAAAAGGGGTTGGTGAAGACTGGAGGAAAGGGGTACAGCATTATAGGAAAAGGAGAAATTAGCAGCAGCAGATATATTGCAAAGGAGAAAACCTTTAATTAAAGTTAAATTGGTTCCACTAGTAGCAAAGAAACAAAGAAAGAAAAAGGCAATTAATAAATACAGTATAGTCCACCTTTCATTAGCAGTGGGAAATGTGTAATAGGTGCTGTAGAATAAATTGTATGTGTTTTACCATCATAGGGGTAAACATCCCGATACGTGAGATTGAGGTGTATAACTATTAAATGTGTGAATGTACTGTGGAGTGTATTAATAATAAGGTGGAAGAAATTGGGGCTTATTGGTATTAGAGGGGTAAACACACTTATATCAAAGTTTGGCGAGTATAAGTAATCGTGGACAGGATAGAGATGTACTGGGACTAGAGCCAGTGGTTTGGAAGTTTTAGAGGACAAGGACTTTGGGTATATTAGTATTAAAAGGGTAAATACACTTAGGCAAGAGGTTAAGAAGTATAAGTAACAGGGGGATGGGATAGTGGTGTAATGGTACTAGAGTCAATGGTTTAGGAGTAACAGGACAATGAATTGGGTATATTGGTAGAGGGATAAACATACTTCTGTCAGATGTTGGGGAGTTTTAGTAATATGGGATGTGATGGGGGTGTATTGGTATTAGAGCCAGTGGTTTGGGAGTATCAGTAATAAGGGAGGGGGTTATATTGGTACTATAGCCAGTGGTTTGGGAGTATAAGTAATAAGGGAGGGGGGTATATTGGGACTAGAGCCAGTGGTTTTGAAGTATCGGTACTAGGGGTCGGGTTAGGGGTGTATTGGTAATAGAGCCAGTGGATTGGGAGTAACAGAGGACAAGGAATGTGGGTATATTGGTATTAGAGGGGTACACACACTTCTGGCAGAGGCTGGGTGGTATTAGGGAGGAAGCAGAGTCAGCAGAGGGGGGTGCATACACCCATATGAAGATAGCACAGGGGGTGCATACACCCATATGAAGATAGCACAGGGGGGTGCATACACCCATATGAAGATAGCACAGGGGGGTGCATACACCCATATGAAGATAGCACAGGGGGGTGCATACACCCACATGAAAGGTCGGGGTGCAGAGGGAAGTGTCCCCCCCCAGGCCCAGTGTCCCCCCCACACCTCCTCGGCGTGCTTCCTCAGCGCCTTCTCCCTCTCGTACTGTGTGATGAGCTGCTCGTTGTCCTCCTTCAGCAGCTCCAGCTCCACCTCATGCTCCTGGTTCTCGGCGAACACGGCGTCCAGGTTCTCCAGCACCGCCACCACCAGCGGCATCAGCTCCTTCACCACGTCCTCGTCATACTTCCCGATCAGCCGCTCGAACTCGCGGTAGATGGAGCCGGCCAGGCCGGACACCCGCTCGGACATGACGGCCGAGCTGCCCGGGTCCTCCTGGTACACCATGCCGTCTTCCAGCTCCATGTCAGCGGACTGAGCGCTGCAGGCTCCCCGGGCCGAGCACAATCCTTCAGGGGACAGGCCCCGCCACCAGCCGTGACGTCAGCGGCCCGGCTAAGATGCTGGAGGGTCTCCTCCTCCTCCATGGACATCCCCTCCTTCCTGCATGGAGATTCCCACCTCCATCTCCATATTCCCTCCTCACTCCTCATAAACACCACCTCCATCTCCTCCTCATTGCTCCTAGTCACCACCTTCATCTCCTCCTCATTACTCATAGTCACCACCTCTATCTCATTGCTCCTAGTCACCACCTCCATCTCCTCCTAGTCACCACCTCCATCTCCTCCTCATTGCTCCTAGTCACCACCTCCATCTCCTCCTAGTCACCACCTCTATCTCCTCCTCATTGCTCCTAGTCACCACCTCCATCTCCTCCTCATTGCTCCTAGTCACCACCTCTATCTCTTGGTTACCACCTCTATCTCCTCCTCATTGCTCCTAATCACCACCCCCATCTCCTGGTCACCACCTCCATCTCCTCCTCATTGCTCCTAGTCACCACCTCCATCTCCTCCTCACTCTTCGTGGTCACCACCTCTATCTACTCACTCCTCATAAACACCACCTCTATCTCCTCCTCATTGCTCATAGTCACTACCTCCATCTCCTGCTCACCATCTCTATCTCCTCCTCACTCCTCATAGACACCACCTTCATCTCCTCCTCACTCTACCTAGTCACCACTTCCATCTCCTCACTGCTCCTAGTCACCACCTCCCTCTCCTCCTCCCTGTTCGTGATCCCCACCTCTATCTCCTACTCACTCCTCATAGTAGCCACCTCCTTCTCTTCCTCACTATTCCTAGTCACCACCTCAATCTCCTCCTCAATCTTCATGGTCACCACCTCTATCTCCTCACATTCACCACCTCCTTCTCATGGTCACTCCACATAGTCAACACTTCCATCTCCTGGTCACCACCGGCACCTTCATCTCCTCCTCACTCCTCCTGGTCACCACCTCCATCTCCTCCTTCATGGATGTCCCTTCCTTCTTCCATGCTCAACTCCTAATCTTTCTGTACCTAATCCCCTCCTCAAACTACATGGTCACCTGCTCCATATACCAGCCCTCTTTTATCATCTCTTCTGCAATAGACATTTGTTCTTCTGTGGATCCCATCTACCTTTCATGTTCTCCACCTCCTTAGTCTTCCTCTATCTCCTATATCTACTAACTGATAGATTTACATCATCTATGTTTATCTTCACCTACTTCTTACACGAACTTCTCATCCTCCATCTATATGACCACACCCTATGCATTATCTCCTCCTCAGTCTTCCTTGTCACCTCCCCGTCTTCCTCATAGTTTCCTTCTAACAACCTTCAGGAAAAAATATGGATAACTTATTATAACTACACTAGTCGCCTCCTACACAGACAGAGACCAAACTCTTTTCTTCCTACATGGGCAGGTCCTGCCAGGGGAATTTTCTCCCCAATTGCCACCTCTTTCCCCATCTCCTCCTCTATAGGCAGACTCTTTTCCAGTAGCACCCTCCCATGCCACCTCTTTCCCCATCTCCTCCTCTATAGGCAGACTCTTTTCCAGTAGCACCCTCCCACATGTTGTGCATAAGTATCACATGATATTTCACTGACATGTTTACCTTGATGAATTGTGTAATTTTCTGTCTGGTTTTGGCATTCAGTAACAGTTTCTCTTAGGTAGCAAAGAACTGACTGCTGATAGCAGGAGACACGTTTGGCTGAGAAGCGATTGGTAGGTTTTTATTATTGTTTTAGTATAGCTTATGCCCAGCAGGGACATGAGACACAGCACTGTATTTGAATAGCTAAACAATTCAAAACACAGCACCTAATGAAGTAGATCAAGTTATGCAGATACACTGCACCAGCTGCAATTTATATAATAACCTTATTTATTTATTCTCATCATAGGTAACTGCAATAGTAAATTGAGATGGAGGGGTATGTTTACTAAACTGCTGGTTTAAAAAAAGTGGAGATGTTGCCTATAGCAACCAATCAGATTCTAGCTGTCATTTTGTGGAATGTTCTAAATAAATGATAACTAGAATCTGATTGGTTGCTATAGGCAACATCTTCACTTTTTCAAACCCGCAGTTTAGTAAATATAACCGGGAGATTCTGGAGGAACGCTTTTCTGACAGGTGGAAGGGGTTCATGCAAAATACCTGAGAGGTGTCATTCACATTAGGGTCAATTCAATTAGCAGCGATCAGATAATGACCTTCGCTCATTTTTTGCTGCTGCCTCAGAGGTACTAGCAGAAATGAGAAAAAGTTTCTATTACTGTAATTGCTGTTTTCTCTCTCATCCAATCTGGGGGACACTGCTACCATAGGGTTGTATAAAGGGGGCTCAGGAGCTGGGTTAAACTGTTAATGTAAATGTTGACGGAAGCTCCTGTTCTCTGCAACCTCGGTAGCTTCTCAGTGTTCCAGAGCCGTAACTTAGAATTCTAGCGCCTGGGGCAGGAAAGACAAATGCCGCCCCACTAGCCCTCAATTTTAACCAAATGAACCTAAAATATTCCTAAACTGCGCCCCCCTTCAGTGCTGCGCCCTGGGCGGTCGCCCCTTTCGCACAGCCCTAGTTACGGCCCTGCCAGCGCTGCCGTTGGTGGCATAGGGCGCCGCGATGTCAAGATGGAGCAGCCATATCTGTGGTCATACCAAGTCCCTCTTTCAAAATAGAAGAGGAGGACTCGGAAAGATCAGTGCCATGGAAGGATAAAACAGGCACTAAGGAGACAAGGAGATGCCATGTTGCTGGCTTAAAAATAACCGTCGCAGATGGTTTGCCTGGAAGCCAGCAGAGGGGAGGGTACCCCTACTCATCAGTGGACTTGGTACATTCCTAAGGCGGGAAATTAAGTTACTGTGTCGGCCGTACAGTCCTGAGAGGATTATTCAGGAGTGTATTCTGCTACTATCCTTACTGACAGGATCCTCTCCTCCTGACTGTACTTAGATTACCATAGAGGGATAAGTGCATTGTTGAATTCTTGTATTACTGTCTACTGGTGTAAACTGTATTTATATGACCTTATATATTCATATATCAAACAGTATTACACATAGTTTTTATAACATGACAGATACAAGTACTATTACATACATATTGTCACGGGCACTAGGAGTCTTTACCCAGGGATCACCAGGTGATAGGCTTACCAGAGCAGTATAGGTGGTAATATGGTACTCTGGTAGCAGGGTGATCACGGAACAGAAAATAGCAGATGATGAGATGCACAGGAAAGTCTATGACTAGCAGCACTGGCAATATGGAGGTAGTAATACACGAGGAACTGTATGGACAAAGGACACGTGAAGGTAGTCAGTGGTCTGCGGTAGCAAGTTGTACCACTGCTATAGTGAGGAGGAATGTCCAACAGAAACGAGGAGGTGATGAGAGTCAGCGGTCTGCGGATAGCAAGTTGTACCGCTGTCTGAGTGAAGGAATGGAATCCAAGTGGAGGTATCCGGGGAGTCAGTGGTCTGCGTTAGCAAGTTGTACCACTGCTATGTGAGAGGATACTGGAACAGGTGAAACTGTAAACAGGGGTCAGTGGTTTGCCACTAGCAAGTTGTACCACTGAATATATATGTGAGGAGGTGCACGGGGAGAGACTGCAACACAATATATACACGGGCACCTTGACTTTGATCCACAGTAATATGCACAATATAAATGTATAAATGACTGAACAACACTGCCAATATAGAAAGTCTCTCTTGAAGTAATCCAGCATGAGATAACACAGTCAATGATGGCAATAGACTCAGCGGATAGTACACTCCAGAGGAGAACCAACACAGTCCAGCAAGGTATGCAATACACAGCACAGTCAATGGGAAGTATGCATACCGTGGTTCAGGAGAAGGCAGTCAGACAGGAGTGCAGAGATACCTGAACGGCAGGAGACCGGCAGGATGCAAAGTCCCTGGATGGGTGAAGCGGTGGTCTAGCAGGTGCAGCGCACAGGTAGGTAGACCAGCAGGGAACACAGGAAGGCGTGGAGAGCGGATCAGCAGTAGATGGATGAGTAGCGCTGAGAAGTAACAGCAGCGGGTCTCTGCGGGAACACGGAGGTAGCCAATAGCAACCAGCAAGTGCAGTAACGATGGGACACCGGAGCAGAGTTGAACTGGAACAGTTGATCACGGAGAGTAGCGGGTAGCAATAGTGGCAGCAGACTCAAGGAAACACGGGAGAGTTGACAAGGACTGAAGACTGAAGCGCACAGAGGCAGCGGATAGGAATCAGCTAAACAGTCACGATGAAACACAGACGGGTTGCAGGTTGAAGACTGTAGTGCACGGAGGCAGCGGATAGGAATCAGCTAGCAGTGACGATGATGAAACACAGACGAGTTGCAGGTTGAAGACTGTAGTGCACGGAGGCAGCGGATAGGACTCAGCCAAACAGTCACGATGATGAAACACAGACGAGTTGCAGGTTGAAGCCTGTAGTGCACGGAGGCAGCGGATAGGAATCAGCTGGCAGTCACAATCATGAACAGGTGAGTGGATGTGAATGAAAGACTGTAGTGCACGGAGGCAGCGGATAGGCATCAGCTAACAGTCCCAATGATACATGGTAGAGTTGAAGTGGTTAGAAGACTGTAGTGCACGGAGGCAGCGGATAGGAATCAGCTCACAGTCACGATGATACAGTAGATGGTAGAAGTGGTATGGGAACCACAGTAGTAGAAGTGGTTTGGAAACCACAGAGGTAGAAGTGGTTTGGAAACCACAGGAATCAGCTGGGCTGAATAAACGAGGAAACACAGGAACACCTTCAGAGACTCATGGGGAATGAGACTCCAAGATCAGGCAACGTGGTGTTGACCACAGGTGCTTAATATAGGGAGGTTGCCTGATCTGCCAATTAAGTTAAAGGAACATACACTGAAGGTTTAGAAAGGGCTGCGCATGCGCAGTCCCTCAGGATGGAGGACGACCACGGTTCCTAAATGTCCGGGAAGAAGCACTCACAGTCCGGTGAGTGACACATATAGTGGTAAAAAAAAACTGAGGAGGAGCATGTCGTTTCCAGAAAGGGTTGCTCCCCCTTCACAAATTAGTATGTTCCACTGAAGCCACATCAGGAGAAGTGATAGTTGAAGAAACCCCTGAGCGGTTTTACCTCACAGACACCGATCACCAATATACTGTGTGTGACTGACAGGCTGCTCTCTATCTGCTGCTACTGATCACCAGTATACTGTGTGTGACTGACAGGCTGCTCTTTATCTGCTGCTACTGATCACCATTATACTGTGTGTGACTGACAGGCTGCTCTTTATCTGCTGCTACTGATCACCAGTATACTGTGTGTGACTGACAGGCTGCTCTCTATCACCAGTATACTGTTTGTGACTGACAGGCTGCTCTCTATCACCAGTATACTGTGTGTGACTGACAGGCTGCTCTCTATCACCAGTATACTGTGTGTGACTGACAGGCTGCTCTTTATCTGCTGCTACTGATCACCAGTATACTGTGTGTGACTGACAGGCTGCTCTCTATCTGCTGCTACTGATCACCATTATACTGTGTGTGATTGACAGGCTGCTCTCTCACTGCTGCTGCTGATCACCATTATACTGTGTGTGACTGACAGGCTGCTCTTTATCTGCTGCTACTGATCACCAGTATACTGTGTGTGATTGACAGGCTGCTCTCTATCTGCTGCTACTGATCACCAGTATACTGTGTGTGACTGACAGGCTGCTCTTTATCTGCTGCTGCTGATCACCAGTATACTGTGTGTGACTGACAGGCTGCTCTCTATCACCAGTATACTGTGTGTGACTGACAGGCTGCTCTCTATCTGCTGCTGCTGATCACCAGTATACTGTGTGTGACTGACAGGCTGCTCTCTATCACCAGTATACTGTGTGCGACTGACAGGCTCCTCTCTATCTGCTGCTACTGATCACCAGTATACTGTGCGTGACTAACAGGCTGCTCTCTATCACCAGTATACTGTGTGTGACTGACAGGCTGTATTATGAGGATTATTCTGTTATAGATAGTAGCTCAAAATTGTGTTGGGGCGTACAACCCTGGGTTTATTCCTGTAGAGTCAAGATATATATAGATAGATAGATATTTTATATATATATATATATATATATATATATATATATATATATATATATATATATATATATACACACATATGATAAATAACATAAAAAAATTATTAAGTGTAGTGTGACTGCTATTATTGATATAGAGTTGCAGGTTACTTATTTCTGTCGCATCCTAAATATTGCGAAAAATGTCTGACAAAGGTAAAACACACGGTGTGCTAAATGTAAAAGCCAAACTACCCAGTGGACAGTAGGGTCCGGGTTTGGTTTATGTGGACTGTGATGCAAATGGCTCGGGTGGGTGTGGCACGGACCCCCCCCCCCCCCCCCCTCAGATGGAGGATCCAGTGTGGGTGACTGCACTGGAACAGTCGGTGGTGGCACTAATTCAGTTGCTTGCTCGTCCTGAGATACCCGCAGTGGATACGTCTATCACTCCTGCTCAAAATGTATCAGTGCAGCCTTCTAAGTCTGTCGCCCTTACGACTCCTTCAAGGGTTGCAGGGGAAGGTTCTTCTGTCCTCCCAGCTGCTCTTGGTTCCCAAGGTCAAATCCAGGCGGAACCTTCTTGGTCCACTTCATTGGTAAAGGGCCTTGAAAAATTAAATACATTTCTTGAGTTAACAAGTACTTGGACTTTCCGTATAAGGCATAGGTTTGCTCATCCTTTCTTAGTGGTCTCTGAATCAGAGGCCCAGTGGGAAAGAGGCAGAAGAGGCGTGTAGTCTGCTTCCCTCCTTCTGAAGAGCTGAGAAATCAGATTGAGTCAGCATGGAAACAGCGAGACAGAAAATTCATTGTACCACCTAGCCTCTTTTCACTTCAGCTGGATGAAGACCATGCTTAGGTCCATGCTTTCTTCCGCTTCGGTGGCTAGAGAGACCTGGGCAGATCAGCTTGCTGATGGTCTACAGGATTCTGATTAGCTTCTTCTGGCACTATATCTGAAAGAGGCCTCAGGATTTCTATATGAGGCTGTTCGGAATGCATATTCGGTGTCTTTTTCCATCTCTGCATTAGCAGTTGCAGCTCAGAGAACTTCATGGTTGTCTTCATGGAACACAGAAAACAAATCCAAAAAAGTCTTGGAATCCCTTCCTTATTCCAGCTCTGTTCTTTGTGGTCCAGAGCTGGGCGACTTCATATGTCAGGCTACAGGAGGAAAAAGTTCCTTCCTCGCTGTTAATGCCCAGAATCCATGAGGACCTCATTTTGGTTCCTTTCGTCGACCCTTTCAAGTGATGCTTCAAACCGTGGGCAGTCTTACAGAGGTGTCTTTACAGTCTATCGTGTCCAGGGGTGAGTCACAGAGGTGCAGGCTGACCTATTCCCACAGGTGTCCAGGATCTAAAATACCTGAAAAGCCTGCAACCTGACGGGATTCCTCTGCACCTCGCGGCCGTTGTGGGTGGATGAATCTTGTTGTTCCCAGACCAATGGGTGGCTTCCACTAAGGATCGGTGGATTACAAGGATCGTGCAATGCGGCTACATGATAGACCTCCAAAGTCGGCCACCTCATCGTTTCTTCTCCATCTCGCGAGACAAAGTAAAGAGATTAGCTATGAGATAGTGGATCACTTCGCTTCTTACTTTAGGAGTTATCTGAAGAAAGAAAGAAAAAAGTTTGCTAACACATGTGTACTATCAACTCTGTACTATAAATATATTGAATTGAAGGGAGCACATTTGAAATAAATTTTTGACCTTTATTAAATGCTCATTAAAATCCAATATTTAAAATTAGCGAAATGTAGGACAAATGTGTAAGTGCATAAACAAAAAGTGAGTTTAATATTGCTGTCTGCACCAAACGAGTCTCCTATATAATCTAAAGGACTTATGCTTTGTTATTCCCAAAGTTGTAGGAGTGGCTTATAATAAACATGAATTGAAATTCAAGATGGCCATAGAGCTAGAAGTAGAGATATCAGTTAACTATTTTTCACCATATCTGCATGCTTCTCAATATGAGAAATCATCTATAAGGCTGCAATCGTTGTCATTATATATGGGTAAGGATTTGCTATCTGCCTAATCGTGGCTCCAAACTAACGGTGGGGTTATTGAAGCTACTGTATTCCGTGTATAAGAGCCGCATTTTGTAATATAATTGAGGCAGTGGTGCAGACAGTTAGAACACCGACACGCGTTTCGCTAAGGTCTGCTTAGTCAGAAAGTGTTTCTACTAATCAACAAGGTGCATTTTCTTCAGGTTAAGGTGAAAAAGGTTTAGAAAGTGAGACAGCCTCTCATCCTACTATGTATGAAACTAATGGGTAAGATGGTCCCCACATTCGAAATGCTTCCATACGGTTTCACTCTCGCATGATTCAGTGTGATCTCATGTCCAACTGGTTGGGATCCCACCTTCGGCTGGCCTCTCAGATGCTCCTGTTGTATCCCAGGATGCGCCTCTCTCTCAGCTGGTGGCTGATCACTTCACGATGAACAGGTCCTTTGCACCGTGGTCCTGGACAATACTCACCACGGCTGCCAGTCCTCTAGGTTGGGGAGTGGTAGTTCTGCACCGCCGCCTCCTGGATCTCTGGGAAGTGTCACTTCCTATAAATATTTTGGAGCTCCGAGCCATGTTGTTGGCACTATGGGGAGCTCAGTCATTCCTTCCGAGTGCTCCAGTCAGCCTCCTGGCAGACAACATCATGACTGTTTCATACATCAATTGAAAAGGTGGCACCAGGAGTGCCTGAACTGGATGAAGGAGTCGTCCCGGATATTGTTCTAGGTGAAAATGTATGTCTCGGAAAATTTGGCAAAATACATCCCGAGTATAGAAAATTGGGAGGCCGGCTATAGAAGCAGACACATCATATGTTTCGATGGTCATGTTTTGATGGTTGATCCAGAAGTGGGGACTTTACCACACGGGTGTTGTTCGGTAATTGATCATGGCAGATTGCATATTCAACCTATGATAATACGATCTTTCCGCCATGTCTGTTTACTTATACTATATGTTTCCACTGGGGAAATTATGGCTCTTGGCAGGAATGAGATGTAGAGCAGATGGGCACCCTAAAGTTAAAGACCACAAACCACCTGGTTCCCCAGCACAGATGATGGTGATGAAGGGGACTGTGGGGACAACACCTCCCTGTCCGGCAGCGTATAGAGTCGTGGCCATCCGCCTGGTGAGTAGTGCACTAACCTGCAGGCGCCATCCGGTGGTGATGACAGCAGACAGCAGTGCAGTATCCCGGGTTTCAGCACAACAGGCTGAGCAGGTGCAGAGTCGCGTCTCCAGGGAGCCCAGCAGAGGGCGGCAGCCACTGTAGCGGGTACGTGTAGACAGGTACCACGGGTGCGTACCCGGATACCACGGTTATATAAGGGGGTCTAAGCAGCACGACGGTCACCGCACTTCTTTGGGTCCCCAAGTGCAGCACAGTCCAGAGGGGGGTCCACATGGTCTGTGCAGTCAGGAGAAAACTCGCTTAGGTCAACAGGACAGCACACGGAGAGCAAGCCCCCGCCAGGTCAGCAAGCTTGTTTTGCGCCTGTAATGATTGTCTCGTCTGAACGCAGAGAGCCCTGGGGAGATGGATACACGTGTTAACCTGGTTTACCATTAGCCGAACAGAGGCGCGGAATCTATCTTGTCCCACGGTCTTCCCCAAGAACCGCCGCGAAGCAGCATGGACTTTAGTGTCTGGGAACACGCAGGTCGCAGCCCTCTGAACAGTCACTAGGCGTAACACAGCAGAGAGAAATGAAAATCCGAAAGTAGGTCAGCTAGCCAAGGACTGGTACACTGGCAGTAGTGAGGTACAAAATCAGTATGCAGAAGGGAAGTCTAACAACAGGCCGGAATCTCGTACATAGGCAGTAGTGCAGTACAGAATTAGGATCCGAGGAAGAGAGGTCAAAGCAAACAAGGACTGGTACACGAGGGGGTAACAGGCAGAAGTACTTTCCAAGAAGGATTTACAAAGAAAACCAAGGACAGCAACAGTACAGCATAACAGGGAGTCAGTCTGGGTATGGAGACCCGTTGCTCTGACACTGTTAGGGTGTGTGAGGGAACTTTATATAGACTGCAGAATATGCCGCCTCCCAGCCACTATCGTGTGACCGACCAAACCAGGAAGTGCTGATCTAACCCAGAGACAGAGGGAATCAGAAGCACAGGTGTGAGCAGGGAGGTTTGTGACAGCTCCAAAATCATGGTGTTGCACAGTGACACCGAGTGTGAGCCTTCAGGGGCAGCAAATCCTGAAATGACCGTGGCCTGGTGTAGTATTGAGCCTCCTCTGCAAGGTGGGGTTAAATTATCTCTGGTAAACTCAGATTCGGGCTAGATGTACAGAGTGGAAGGGCAACTGCGATCAGGGTGGTTAGGAAAGCTGACTGACCATCTTGGCTGCCAAGTCACGCCCCCAACGGTTACATTAACAGTTTAACTATTTAAGTGCCAATTCCTGAGTCCTCTCATACAACTCCATAGTAGCAGTGTCCCCCAGATGGAATCCGAGAGAAGGATTTAACGGAAGCTTTTGTGGGCATGAACGTAGTGTGAAAGGCTGCTATGGAAACTAGCGGCTAATTGAATCGGCCCGACAGCATCTCCTCTACAAGTGAGCTGTGATCACTGCGAATTTAGCTAAATGACCATGCGTGGGAAATGTCAGATATTTTTAACAGCTCTCAGACGTCTCCTGTATGAGTAACAAGCACGCGGGAGGCTAGTGGTCTTTGGACAGTAATTACATTTGGGGGAATTGCTATACAGTGGCCACCAGAGTGAATGTCTTGTTTTATATACCAGCCATCATTTCTAAATTTGCTCCCTACACTAACCACTAGATTTGAATGGCTTCTTCACACTAGTCCCCTGATTGTAGGACATTCTATGCACAAGTTTCCAGATAGGAGGTCTGCTTTAAGTAGAAACCACTAAATTAGAGGCCTTTCAGTTCACTAGCCACCAGATTGGATATCTGTTTTAAACACTAGTCACCGGATTGACTATGTCACAACAGTTTATGTGCCTTTGTTTTCTGCACATCTACCTTTTATGAGTAACTGTTTACTAAATTGAGTTGTTTGACTAAGTACAGTATGTTTACTTGTGACCCTGTTCCTTTGTCTTATTATTTTGTTTTGTACCAGTGTTGCCTGCCTCTGCCTCGGATTGGATTCTGATTGGTGCCCCAAAGTTGGAAGTTATGGCAATGTCATACTTACCAGCTTTCTTCAACTCTCTTCCGGGAGCCAGCCAGTGGAGGTGGGTGTGAGGGGGGCGGGGCGTCCAAAATCGCGCCATTTTTGGACGCCCCGCCGCAATTCACCGGGAATCGCGGCCTTTGGGATCTAATTCTTCCTACTTCACTAGGAAGTGGGGCACTTCCTAGTGAAGTGGGCAAAATTCGGGAGATTGCCACACTCACCCGGGAGTCCTGGAGACTCTCGCAAAATGCAAGTATGGGCAATGTCCAATAGTGTCTTGTGGGGTTCCCTAGTGAAGTCTCTGTGTTCTCATTAGAATTCACACGCCCGGTTTAATTAGTGCCCATCGCACGCAGCATAGTGGGCCCACATATGGATACAAACATTCTATAGCAATGACTGATTCTCTCTATACAGTGTATATGGAGTATGTATATCATATGTGTATTGCAAATGCTGTGATGCAGATCTATAGCTACCCCTAGTGGTACAATTAGGTATATTACAATGGAGTAGTAATGTGCATTGCTCATTGTTACTGACATTTGGTTTTAGAGGTCCTGGATCAAAAAACATACTGATATTTAAATATTTCTTTGGATTTTCTAATACTACCGTAGCCACCACTGAGACATATAATTTGAAGGCACAATATAACTAACAGGTGTATTTAATCCATTGTAATCCATATTTCAATGTTTCCAGTATTGTTTTTCTATCTATTGACCTGTGTCAGGTTTAGACGATTAATACTGTGAGCTTTCTACACAGGACACTCAGATAAACGGTTAATAAGGATACACCACAACACCAATGTGCAGGTAAATGAATCCCTCTGTTTCTGGAACTATATTTATTTCGGAACCAGCAAAATAAAAACTTATCATGATTGCGCCTTGTTCCAGAGATGGTTTTGTGTGTGTGTGTGTGTGTATGTATATATATATATATATATTGGCAACTGGAACACTTTGTCTAATGGTGCAGAGAGGGTATAATCTACACAGAGCAGGAGACCAGGTGCAGCAATTAAGGAGTCAGCCAGAGCAGGGACTGACATGAAGCTTAAAAAGCTGGGTTTGATCTGTGTGTGGGAGACTGGTGCAAGAAGATGGCCAGTGACCAGTTAGGGACCTAACTGTTCTAGCCAGTGTTTAGGGTTATTGGATAATATTTATTGCTGTGAAAGTTTCATTTTGTTTGCCGAAGACGCTGCCAAGACTGTTTATCCATCCTGACAAGTAAAATAAACGACAAAGTGCTTCAGAAAACCTGTGTGAGGAGCCATCTGTTTGCACACTTTTCACAACTGGTGTCATCGTGGGATGTGCAAAAGACAGCGAGATCATTGCTGTCCCCCAAGCCAACAAATCCAGGGTGGTGAGTTATGCAAAACCTCCCGACTACATTGAACCCTCAAAACCAGCCCCGATGTTAAATCAATAGCAACCAGGTTTTATAAATAGGGCTCCCTCCCTGCAACCAGCCACAACATTAAATTAATAGCATTCACATTTTATAAATAGACCTTTCCCCCCCCCAACCTGCCTGACATTAAATAATACGTATTCACATTTAATAAATAAATTCCCCCACCCAAGCAGCCCTGACATTAAATAATTAGTATTCACATTTAAAAATGCCCTTATTCTACATAAAATGTGCCCCAAATTCAATTATTAGCCCCCAAATCATCCCAGCATTAAATAAATAGTCCCATCACCATACTTTAAATGAACAGGCACTACCATTTCCCCCCTATTAAATGAATTACCCCCCCACCATCACTCAACCAATAAATATCTCATACTATTAAAGGACTGGCCCCCACTAAATTAAAAGCCCACACACCCCCAGCCATATTACATAAAGTTCCCCCATCCCCACCACAGGGTGTTTTCCACCAAGACCTGGTTCTTGCCACCATCAGCATCTATAACTGGACAAAACATACATTCAATCACTTTAGTCAGGGATCGGCCAAATCACTCACAGATGTCATATCAAGGGAGTATCAAGAGTATTAAGATGCTGCCCGCTGTTATTTTGTGTGGTGACAGCACCAGTGGTGAATTAAGACAACCTTGGATCCTGGGATAAAAGCTAGGAATGGGCAATGGGTGCTTACTAAATATTACCCCCCAGAATACATGCAGAGTATAGTCTAAATACTAAGTGCACCAAAATTTGATAAATGACGCTCTGGCCGTTAATCTAAAGGGTGCAGCCAGCACTGCACAGTCTGGGCCTATAATAAAGTTCATCTACTGTTCAAACTTATTTATACCTCAGAACAAGGCAAAATAAACTGAGCGCTTCATATGTATAACACATACACAAAACATCTACATCTGACACACAGAAGAAGAAATGTGTTCGGTTCATATTAAATATAGAGATATCACCAAGAGTCACAATCTTTCAGGGATGATTTTAAAATATGAGACCGTTGCTGTTAGTTACTATGTTAGTGGCTCAACTACTGTAGAGCAAACTACTAAATGTGGAACCCTCAAATGTTTGATTTGCAGTATTCTAAGCACGTAGTAAGCTATTTCATAATGTTATAAGACAATACTAATATTATATACAGTATATATAACACTTTTAGATATGCGTTAATTCACATGTTCCTATCCTAATACAAACATTGTGTGGAAGTAGTTTCCTTGAAAATAAATAGATACATCACTAAAAAAGTGGACACACAATTGATATCACATTACAAAATGTGGGCCCGAAATGCAATTGCTAGGGCCCGAAATGCTTGTAATGACAACTTTTTGGGGGAGGGGGGGGCAGCTGAAATATAATTTTTCTGTTGTGCTTGTCAAATGTAGTTTTATATAGCTAACATCACACTATATTCAAAGAGAATGGATGAAGTTCAGTAAGTCTGCTGTACTCTCACAAACTAACCTGATTGTATGGAGGCAGCATTTTAATTTGTGATAGATTCATTCATCAGTATTAGAATACCAAAGGATAGGTTGCACTACACGTTAAAGCAATCCTCTTTTTTCAATGATGCCACTTTCCCATTCATTCTAATGTGCAGTCTGGTCTACCTTGTAAATGAGATGGTTCAATGGTGTTCACTTGGATAAATAATTTAATTTAATTGTTTGTTTTATTGGTTGATACACGCAACATGCCATGTCAGAGTTTTTCTGTTCACTATAATGATATTTATTTATGCAACACTATACCATGTTATAGATGCCTAATATATTTTGCTGACTATGTACTAAAGCATCTGTTATAGAAAATAGACGCTAAGGGGGCGATTCATTGATGCGCCAAGCGTCCGTTGTTGCCCCGTGTGTTATATTTACTGATCGTGTGATAAAATATGCTTAATTCACACATTTTTGCTCACACTTCCTAGGGAAGTGAACAAAAATTAGTGGATTTAGCACATTCTATCACACAGCCGTAATAACAATTTGTGTGGCAAAATACCCCAAGAGGCAACTACAGAACTACCACTCCTAATTGAATTGCCCCCCCCAAGACTTGTGAGTGCAGCGCCACCATGTGTTCTATATTGGTATGTGACAGACCTCTATTGTAAATACATTTGGTACACTCAAGCTACATGTTACATGGATTGGAATATACATGGGCTTGCTAGAATTTACTTTATTGTTACTAACAACCGTCTCAAAATAACAATGCATACATCCAAAATACAGTTTTAAAGTGGAAGCAATCACAAGATATGGACTAAAGTATACACAGATGTATTTGAAAGACCTGCAACATCCGCTTTTGCTGGCTGGATGTTGCACTGACTTTGACTCGCACTATAAGTGGTTCTCTGATGAACATACTGAAAGCAAAGACAATTCCAATATAATACAACACTCTATTGTGATCTGTAGCATACATGGCTGCAAACATGCAATCTTACTCATTCCCAGTCAGTGACTTTGGATTAGAGAAGCTTTCTCAAAACTATGGCAATAAACGTAGGGCAACAAAACACAATTCACACTACAACATGACAATTTTGTTTAAGGGTTAACAATTGTTGGACATATTTTCCAGAAATGCAGCTTTTTTTCTGCCTGGAGAAACTATTAAAACAGTTTGTTTCAGCAATAACAAATTATCTGTTAATATTTGTTTTTGTATTCAACAGGAATAGCCTTCACCTGCAATGGAAAACATTCAATCTCAGGTCAGGATATCCCATGTGAATGATGGCCTTCTATATCTCCCTCGTTATCAGGCTGAAGATCTGCATGTATCAGAAGACATAAACATTGTGGGCATCAACTCTTTCAACACCCACTGTCAGCAAACCCTCTTCCTTAGGAAACATAATACATCTGATCTCATTTACAGACGTGTGTCACTGTGTTATCTTCCAAATATTTAAGAATGAAAATCTTAAGATGAAAACATTGAGACAAATGTTTGAGTTGATGCTGCAGACACGCATCCAAATGTGGTTGGCTGACGATTGTATTACGGTTATCAATATCATTCCACAATGAATTCTGAAGAATTCCGATTTTGGTTGTCCCAAAAGTGAAGGGGAGTGTAGAGCTGCTAGATGAACACCCGGATCAACAAAACTGACCTCTGTTTTGGAGATCATGTTGCTTACAATGTGTGCGAGCAGGTTTTGTCCTGGTAATGAGAGCTCACATTTGACACACAATTAGAGTAATTCCGGGAAGAAAAAGGCCAAATTAGCTTTGTCATGGTCCGAACACCCATCAATAAGGTTACCTAGCTCTTAATTCTTACCGATTCACCCCATACATAAAATACAGCATGAAGGGGCTCAGTGAAGATGGCAGTGAAAGTGTGTAAGTGTCTAATAGGACCTCGTAGTTCATAAAAAGACAGTTGTCCAGCCTCATAATCCAGATATATTCTGAAACTTTGACAGGAAATATAGTGAGATAATTGGCTTACATCACTGGAATGTATCACTGAATATTCATTGTTAAATTTACACAGACCCCAGGATTGGTTATTGTTTCCAATATATGACTGGACTCCTTTCCTGTCTATACTGGGATAGCACATTCCTACCATCCAATCCCCTGACTCACTGGTCTCCACTTCCCAGTAATGTCGTCCGGAGGAAAAACTCCTGGTGCTTAATACTTGACAATACTGAAATCTCTCCGGTGTTTCTGGGCGATACTGGTTAAATTCTGACCAGGATACACTTTTTAAGTCACCTGATACAGCCACATAATTACCGGCTGTGTTTAGATCGAGTAATATGTCCAGCGATTCCGACACATAGATCCCTCTCTTTACACCGGTCATTATATCAGATAAACCTGAGTGCAACGTCACTGAGATGAGACCCTCATCGAGATCCTCTATATTATGGATTTTTTTATCATCTCTCTCCCTGTCCTCGTTGTCTCCCTCCTCGGTATCGAAGAAGTGACCTCTGTCCGATTCCTGTTCCTGTAAGACAGTCACTGGATCAGACACGTTACACAGCTCCTCAATGTGATACATCTTCCTGGACAGCTCGTCCTTCTTTATTTCCAGCTGCTGGATCAGATCAGAGACTGTGAATGATACCTGCTCTTCCCAGCTATAAATCTCACTCAGGACTCTCTTCTCCAAGATGTACAGCTGTTCTCTAATATCCTTAAAAACAACATTGACTTGCTTTGTCACACGCCCTGCTTTTTCTTGCACATCAATCCTACACTTTTGCAAACTCCTGACTCTTTTCTCTGTCCTCTTTTTCTTTAAGGTCAGCTTCTCCAGTACGTTTCGCAACACCTCTCTCTTTTTCTCAAAAGCTGTATTTAAAGGCTCCACAAAGTGTCCCTTGTGTTCACCGAAAGCAATACAGGACACACAAATACAAACGGCATCCTTTGAGCAGTAATACTCCAGGATCTTCTTGTGAATGGAGCATTTTCTGTTCCCCAGGGAAGTGGTGGGATCAGTTATGACATGTTCTGCTGACTTGCTGTGTACTCTCAAGTGATTCTCACACAGAGAAGCTTCGCACATCAGACAGGACTTAACAGCAGGCACAGGAGAGTGAATACAGTACGTACAGAAGATCCTGGCCATCTCATATTCCGGCTGTGATGAGAATAAACATTCGGCTGTTTTACAGATATTTATATTCTTCTGCAATATTGGTCTCTCCTGAAATCTTTTCTTGCAGTCAGGACAGGTATAGACTCCAGACCCCTCCTGTGTATCCAGCACATGATCAATACAGACCTGGCAAAAGTTGTGTCCACATCTCAGCGTGACAGGATTGGTGTAAATGTTCAGACAGATGGAGCAGTTCTGTCCTTCTTTGAAGTCAGCAGACGCCATAATTATAATCAGGAAGTGTCTTATTAGCTTAGAAAATCCAGTTTGAACAGCAAAATTTGTTCCACACAGCAAAGAGAGTCTTAATGTGTTATATATCCTAACTTTCTTTTTTTTAATTAGATTCTCCTGAAAAAAAACCAAGCTTGTTTTCCCTGCGGCTGCAGCCTGCAGAAACTGAATGCACGAGCTGTACCTTTTCTCTCTCTCTCTCTCTCTTTCTGTAAGAGCGGAACACCAGACTGTCAGCTGCGTTGAAAATCGAGCTGTTGCCAGCAAAGTGCGCCATCTTGTGTAAACACAGCAGATGACAGGGATTTCCAGTTATTAAATAAAGAAACGAGCGCAAACTTTTTATAAAAAATTTCAAATGTAGTCTGTTTTTTGTATAGTTTGCAGGCTACTCTATAAAGGTTCTTAGTCTGTGACAAAGAGCTTTGCACAAATACAGCATACTGAATTGGAGGGGAAAGACTAAATATTACTTGTCAATTTACGACTTTGCTTTTTATCTATTCAATAAATAAACTGATATATTGAAGTCGATTTTATTTAAATTAGATTTTAAAGAGAGCACACTTTTTGAACATCTTTGTGTAAATAAAGGATAAGTTCATCTTTGGTTTTTGTTTTTCAAGTGGAGAAATGTTCAAAATGAACCCAAAGGATTTATTTTACAAATATAAACCCTATCTTATCTAATCATTGTTTGGAGGCTGTATACACACTACAGGGCTTTCAGCTGATTAAACGACTGTTCGGGCCGATATTGCATCAATATGTACACTGCAACGATGAGCGATTATCGCTCCAAAGCCCATCTTAGTGTTTCATTTGATTTTTAAACCAGACTAAAAATCTCGTTCAACAATGGAACAGTGTCCTTCCCATCCTGCAGTGTGTACGCACTCACGATCAGGATCTCCATAGAGTTTACAGAGTCATGATCTTTTCAGCAGATGAAGAACACAGATCTGAAGGTAAATCTTGTAAAACATGTATAGTGTGTACACATGAACTGGCATGCTGATCGGGCCTTACTCATAATTGCCTACTCTCCCGGAATGTCCGAAAGACTCCCAAATTTTTAGAAGTTCTCCCGGACTCCTGAGAGAGCAGGCAAAAGTCCCGGATGCAGATTTTGGCGTTGTGGAAGATGGCGACGGGGGGGCTAAACACATCATCGTGGCCACGCCCCCTGCTGCGATTGGCAAAATTTGCCTGAGATTGACAGGGGCGGAGCCTAATGGTGCCCCGCGCGTGCGCACGTCTCCCTCGACAGACCCCCTTCCGGAAAGCTGCCAAAAGTAGGCAAGTATGGCCTTACTGATATGGCATTGGAAGTTTTCTGTAGTGTGTCCCCAGCCTAAAAGTGTGCTTCTAGAGATTATGGATGTGATCCCTATCTTCAGGGGGGGGGCTGGGTGAATGACTGTCTATGTCTTACTGTCACTGCTGCCTGCAAACTCAGCATCATCAGCTTTTAAGTGATTACTAAAAAATGTTTGCACAAGTCAGATTAAATCAGTCACACCAACTGGATGGTCAGCCTGTGAAACTATTCTGTTTCAAAAGTTATTCAGTTTTGGATAATCTTAGTGAGGATGGTCAGGGAGAAGTTGGGATACATCTCATTCAGCAGCATAAGGCAGCTCCATCAAATCATTTTATCTCTACTCTTCTGTGCACAGGGCCGGATTAAGGGCTATATAGGCCTGGAGCTGATAATTACTAAGGGCCTATTGTTCTCCTGGGTGAATGCATTCAGTGAGACAGTCTCTGTAGTGGTGCAGAGTGACTCACAGTGAGTGGCGGGAAAATGTATGTGACGCCACGGTCGTAAGAAGAGAGGAGCTGCCCTGTCATTGGCATACCGCATGGTACTATTGTGTGTCCAAGTGATCAGGCCCACCCAAGAGGCTCTCCCGTTCCTGGCCCAGATGATTCATCATTAAACTGTTAAGCAAACTCTAATAAACATTATATTATCCACTGATCCTGATGGGCCTATTTCAGTATGGAGACCTGGTGCTGCAGCTCCATCAGACCCATTATTAATATGGCCCTATCTTTGCTTTGCTTTGAATGTCCATGTTTTAGGTAGGCCTTGTTTTCTTAATTGGTGCTATAATAATAATATAGGTAAGAATGGGAGCATGGTTCTACCTTCTACAATAACAATACATTGCAACTAATATGGGGACAAAAATATTTATAGTAGCAGGAATTACTGTTTAATGGCTATATAGTATACTCACAACAACGGCTAACCATGATGGACTGCACCCAGATATGTATCCATTATTCCAGATCCATTCCACCTGTTGTGTCCTCTCAGTGATGAGTGATGCTCAGGTGAGTTTGTGTTTATCTGGCTCTGCCTACATCTATGAAGTGTAAGAGCGGCTTCTGTATTCCTAATGGAAGTTGTGTATTACTTTTATCAAATATGTATATACCAGTGGCGGATCCAGGGGGGGCGATCCCTAGCAGACACTTGCTGCCGACGGCTGCACAGTATGTGCAGGTCCGTCCAGCCGTGACAGGCAGGGACAGTGTGCTGCCCGGCTGCTCTGACTGTGTTTAAAACACAATCAGAGCAGCCGGGCAGCACACTGTCACGGCTGGACGGACCTGCACATAGTGTGCAGCCGTCAGCAGCCTAAGATGTTAGAAAGGGGCGGGGCCTAAATCGCCCCCCCCCCCCCCCCTATCTCGCCCCGGGTACAGCATTTTTCTAGATCCGCCCCTGGTATATACAACACTAGGAGATCCTTTGTTTCTGTTCTGAGCGGCTACACTTGCCCGCCTGAAAAGATCCAAGTAATAGTGAAGATGACCACACCTGCGGTGTGAACACTTCAGTCTGAAACTGCCCTGTATCCTATACCAATAAAAGTACCAGAGATCAGTGGAACAAGGATGTAGAGATCAAAACAATGTAATAACATTACAATTTGCTGAGTCGGCAATCTGCCCACAAGCTAACAAGTTTTATCCTACACAGATTTCATGTGATTTTCTGAACGTTATCTGTTCGGAAGATGTCAGTAGTGTCAATGGGATTTTGCCGACAGTTACACTTGACATTATATTGCTAATGTTTGTGATCGTTAACACCTGGAACATAAACGAACATTAGGACAGACACAGATTATACATTCTTTATTTTATTGTATATGACAACTCCACTTGGCGGAACAAGAAATATTTCTGGCTTGAAGTTGGTTCTATAACGAGAAAGCTCACTGTTTTATATCTTCTACATTTAATAAAGAGGCTTGTAGTCTTTAAACACCGATATCTCTATAACTTCATCTTTTTGACCTAGATTTGCTAAACTGCGGGTTTGAAAAAGTGGAGATGTTGCCTATAGCAACCAATCAGATTCTAGCTGTCATTTTGTAGAATGTTATTGTTATTTTGATCTAACTACATAATTGGCACCTATACGTTCTATTCAGCTATTTTGTGTTTATGTAGGTATTG
This sequence comes from Mixophyes fleayi, assembly GCF_038048845.1. Classification (NCBI taxonomy): domain Eukaryota; kingdom Metazoa; phylum Chordata; class Amphibia; order Anura; family Limnodynastidae; genus Mixophyes; species Mixophyes fleayi. The sequence goes on along the minus strand of NC_134407.1, from coordinate 203,259,857 downwards.
TGTTTATGATAAAATAATTGATACATTTAATACAGGTAATAGAATATATTACATCCACAATGATCATCTGGGTATTGACTCTTCAGTAAAGCTAGAAAGGGTCAGAGACATAAATTTTACAATGAGCAATAATGCACAATTTTTCTCACTTGCCTCAGATTGCATAAGCCCTAAGTACATCCCTTGGAGTTCTATGATTTCTGCAAAACATCTTGACTTATATCTTCTCTCCCATTATAGCACACCCTTATTCTAAAATACTGTAGAAATATCCTCTATAGGGGCCTGATTTATTAAGGATCTTAATTTTAGAAACTTCTTATTTCAGTCTCCTGGACAAAACCATGTTACAATGCAAGGGGTGCAAATGAGTATTCTGTTTTGCCCATAAGTTAAATACTGATTGTTTTTCAGGCCCTAGATGTCTATTTGTTTTCTCTGTCAAAGAGGACAATATACTGTTAAACCTATTTCACATACAAGAAGCAATATCATTATTATAAGTGAGTTATGCTGCATATTGCATTATTCTACAGTTCTAAATGATCAGAAAAATATAAACATCAGGTTTTTGCAATTACGCATCTCATGTCAGAGGCAATAAACCCAAGAACCAGTATATAGCAGAGTTATGGTTAATTGTATAAATCAGTTTGGCTGGCAGAAATGCAGCTGGACCCAGCAACGCAGGTGGGTGGCTTACTTAGACATTTTGCAATAGTTCGACAGTCAAGCTCAGTATCCGATCTCTTCTGGCTTCACTGGGACCTGTTGTGATGTTGGAAGATGATTAAACACAGGCTGGCCACTTAACCCTTGCAGTTGTAATTTCATTAGTCTGTAAGCGATATCACAAATCCCCAAACAACAACTCCCCATTTGACCCCCCCCCCCCCTTCCTGGTACCTAAAGGAATCCGATCACGCTGCCGGCACAAAGATGGAGGACTGAATCGTCAATACCTCATTAACAGAGCTTTAGTGGAAGTGCAATGGATGGCTACAGCAGAGATTAGTAAAGTAAGTAATGTGAAAAGTGGTCAGGCATCCTAATTTGAGGTAAGCAGGTGGACAAGGGAGGATTGTCCTAACAATTGGCAAATCCATTAATGATCCAGAGCTCTAACTCCTGATTTTCAGCCAGGCATCCCACACATAGAACGCAGCATGAAGGGGCTCCGTGAAGGTGGTAGTGATAGTGTGTAAGTGTCTGATCGGGTCACACAGCTCATAAAAGGACAACCGTCCACCCTCATAGTCCAAGTATATTCCTATTCTATGACAAGAAAATGTATTGGCTAATTGGCTTTCTTTACTACCATGCATCACTGAATACTGATTATAACATGCACATAAGCCTGAGGATTTGTTGTTATCTCCAATAAATGAATTCTCTCCCTTCCTGTCTATACTGGGATAAGCTACTCCGACCGCCCAACTTCCCGATTCACTGGTCTCCAGTTCCCAGTAATGTCGTCCTGAGGAAAAACTCCTGGTGCTTAAAACCTGACTGTGCTCAAATCTCTCCAGTGTTTCTGGACGGTTTTGACTTTCTTCAGAAAAGGATACAGTTTTCATGTCGCTCGAGACAACAACTCTATTACCAGCCGTGTCTTCATCTAGTACTATAAAATAATTTTCCTTCACATAGACCTCATTCTTTAAAGTAGTCATATTATCAGATACGTCTTTTTGTAATGTCACTGAGATCAGACCTTCATCCAGATCAGCTATCTCATGGACCTGTTTATCATATCTCTCTCTGTCCTCATTATCTCCCACCTCAGCATCACTTATGTCTGGTTCCTGTAGGACAGATACAGAATCAGTCATGTTGCATAGTTCCTCAATGTGACACATCTGCTTGGACAACTCGTCCTTCTTTGCTTCCAGCTGCACGGTAATATTAGAGAGTAAGAGTGAAGCCTGCTCTTCCTACCTGGAGATCACATTCAGGACTCTTCTTTAGGTATCCCAGCTGTTTCCTGATGTCTCTAAACAGGTCATTGACTATCTCTGTTACACCAGATGCTTTTTCTTAATTGTTTCTCCTGTGCTCCTGCTTACTTGATGCCTTTCTTACTGTTTGAGGTCCGTGTCCTCAGAAGATGTCTGAGGTTTTACGTCTACTTGGAGACTTCATCTAGTGACTCCTCCTGATGATTCATGTGTTTTCTATCCATCCTGCAGGACACACAGATACAGGCAGAGTGCTCAGTGCAAAAATACTTTAGGATTATCTTATGCATTATAAATATTGTGTTCCACTTACCTCTTATGGTTCCCCAGATGAAGGTTTTACACGGTAGGCATTTCTTACTAGCAAGCACTGAAATGCATACTTTGCCTCCGTCCTAGTTTTTGCAGAAAGTCTCAATCATCGGGATGTTGCTCGGCAAACAATGGTTGAGGTATGGACAAGGTTTGTGCTGACTTGGAGTCTCCCGGTAAGTACAGAAGATTTCACCTCTGGCTGAGGAGGATGGAAAAGCTCTGCTATATTACACAAGATTGTGTTCTCCTTTGCTGCTGGTCTGGATTATAATATTTATCTGCATTTAGGTATAAATTACAGGATCTCCTGTGTATCCAGCTCACAATACGGAGCCGGCAGAAGTTGTGTCCACATCTCAGTGTTACAAGATCTGTAAAAATGTTCGAACAAGTGGAGTAGGACAGCTCAGCTCTCCAGTCAGCAGACGTCATCATTGACAATAGGAGCAAGAAATGACGAATGAAACTTTCTGTCTCCAGAAATGTGTACACACCTAGTTAACCGTGTATGTTCCTATTCTTTATCTTGTCTTTTGTTGTTCAACAGGTTTCTTATGTTCAATCACATACAAAGAGACTGCAAACTTCCTTACCACGTCCCTATCTACAAACATACACTTTATACTGCCATGATGGTGATTTTATACTCTGCATTGAATCTACAGAAGCAGCTAAGGAAGCCTCTGATGCTGCTGTCTTCCATTAGTGACGTTGTTTGTAAATTGCAATGTGTTTAATGCTCCATGTAAAATTATTATTAATATTATGAACATACAAGTTGAGAAATATGACCATGTCCTCCAGTGCTTCAACTATTGCGATGCTTTCTAAGTGCTAGTGTTGGCCTACCTGCAGGTTATGCAGCCTGGAGATTTGTAGTGTCCACAGGAAGTGAAGCATTGCACTGTGCATGGCAGCTGTCTTTAGACTTCAATACAAAAAGAGTTTCTTCCAGTGCTGTTGGGCACTGGAAGCACTTTTGACTGATTGAGAAAGTAGACGTTCCAGTTGTGATGTAATCAGGGGTTAAAATATAAAAGATAGCTGCAACCCACAGGTAACAAAGGGATTAATTTAATGTTGGCACCTCCAAATGGCCATTTGCTCTCTCCTAGCATTAGGTGGTGCCTGTGTCCTTTCTCCCGGCAGGGGGGAGTCCTGCTGATTCCAGACTCGGCACTATCTCTCCACGATAAGAATGTATGACCCTGTCTTCGGAGCACATGGTCCTATAATATTTCTAGCAAGGAGATATATATATTTCTTTTATCTTGCATATTTGCACAAGTCTCTATACAACTGTATGATTAGTGCACTGAGGCACATATAATATGTCAAGCATAAAAACAAGGCTTCAAGGGAAACCATAGTAAGCCAATATTTACCTATTTAATTAATATTTTATAGTGATGTTTCATGTCTACACGAAGGTATTTATACTCAATTGCATATATTATTAGGATTCTGTGATGTTTGAAAGGAAACTTATGGGCAATGTAACAATTATTAACTATTCCGGAATAGATTGTGATTCATACCCAGGTTTGAATTTCCCACCTGTTAGCGCACACAGAAGGTATAGGAACTGATGGGGGGAGGGCAGCTTTAAAAACCATGAAATACTGTACTTTGTCAAACTAAGGAACCTCTTAGTTAGTGAAGCACTGTCAAATTTTCCACTTTCCCTAGCACAGAAATAAAGAATTTAAGAGTAAGTTTTCTATTTCTGCATTTCTCCTTTTTTTTTTTTTTTAAAGAAACATGTTTGCTTAAGATTACTGTATTTCACTTTGTAATCTTATTTTGCAGATCTTAAGCATTGTTGCTATTTTGCCATATTGAATTCCATTCAATAATGTTCTGCCTCTGTGCGTCTAACAAATTCATGTGCTAATTAAGTTTGTTCATATATAGCGGTACAACACTGAAATACAAGGTATTATTTGGTTAATGATAACTCTGTTTGACTTTAAGTCTTGATTATAGTTTGAGAAGGCTTCCTGCAAGGGTGTGTATTAGAAAAAGGGGATTTCAATAATTGCCAGACAGACCAGGTGGGTTTGCCGGTATTAACCGATTGTTACACACCCATTGCGCAGACCTAGGTGAGTGCTTGTTCATGACAGTGTCAAAGAGCACCCTCATAGGAGCGCCTCTCTTTATAGAAATTGTTCTCATTGTATGCTGGTTGTCAGTGGGCCTTAACAACCCTCTTTATGGCAGTTGACTAACTCTCCAAAAGGCAGGTGCACATTTTATTCGCTAAGAACATATTTATACATAATTAAAGACAGTTACATGTTAAACTCTGCAGTAATATAAGTTCTATAGTATAGCTAGAATAGACTTGAGAATACGGCAGTGTAGCACCTTTTACTATATTTGGAAATTATGGTGTCAGGGGGGTTTCCACACCACGCCGCCAGTGGGCGTGACCAGCATGCATGGGGGCGTGGCTATAATTTTAGAAGTGATTGGCTGCTCTCCAACTCTTCCTATCCCCATAATATACATGGGCAATGCTGCGTACACTACTGTTAGGTGCACACAGCTCTCCCTTTTCAAGCAGAGCTGTGTGAAACTGGAGCAGGGTCCAGACACCTCAATTATACAGTGCCCCAGGCTATGCCTATGGGTGTGTGGTGCAAACTTCTTGGCATTTTGTATGTTTTGAACAGTGAGATTGCCTTCTCTTTGGCAAAGCACCCCAAACCACACATCCTTAGTTACCAATCTGTATGAGGTCACCATGACATGGTAGATGGACATTCACAGTTTGATCAAAATGTGCACTAAAAACGTCATGTTATTCCACAGGCAATGCATTGTGGGTTACCCTGTTATAGCGTGACCATCAAGCCTGTCACGACTTGGTGCTGTTTGCGGCTATGTCAGAAAACACACGTTACCTCAAGCTGGTTCCTCAAGCATGGCAATCAGTTCAGTGTACTCCAAGGGCCTCCACAGTCACCAGATCTTAATCCTATAGAACACCTTTGGGATGTGGTAGAATGGGAGATTCACAGCATGAATGTGCAGCCGACAAATCTTCTGCAGCAGCTGCGTGATTCTATCATGTCACCATGGACCAGTATCTCTAAGGGATGTTTCTAGCACCTTGTTGAATTCATGCCACTAAGTATTCAGGCTGTTATGGGGGCAAAGGGGTGTTCTACCCAATACTTGGCAACTCTCCGGTCGACAGCATATGTCACACACACTTACGTCCCACTTGTGCCCATGTGTTTAACCATTTATTTTATTTGCAACAAATGAGTTCGATGTTAAGCATCACTAAAACTGCTAAAAATTCTCTAATAGAGCAGAAAGAAGTCCCCCGTGTTGTGGATGAAAAAAAAATTTGTTTACACATGCGTGCACAGAAGCATAATATATGGCTGAGCAACAAAGAAATCACCAATTAGCGTAAACAGAGCACACGGAAATATCCAATCACAAGCAGTATGCTAATTATCATCATCATCATTATCATCATCATCATCATCATCATCATCGCTATTTGCACCTGTCCCTGACTGCCCGCAAATAATATGGCTTCTTCGGGTTTTCTTCGGTCTGTAACTTTTCACAATGGCGCAAAGATACCTTAACGTACTCTGCCCACATTAGAACGCGTCGCCCCTCCTATCTAGGCACCAGGAGGCATAAATGGCGGTGTCAAACAGGTCTCCATTGGTACATATGCGAGCGCCCACTTTTCTGGCCATGCGATTTCAGCAAGATACGCTACGTAAACTGGCATAGTGTCCACTGCCCATCAGCCCCATTGTTTGTGACTGTTAGTAGGGATTATGTTTATTATTTATTAATACACTCCTGTAATTTTTTTTAAATTGCGTATAATGGTATTCAATAATGTATACCTCTTTCTCTAAAGCTGCATGTCTTACACAGAATCAAACAGCAATAATACCAATGAGATCCACATTATACGGTTATCGCAAATATCACCTTGGTAATTTTGCCCTGTTAATCCAAAGAGAATATAATGATTGTTTTATTATTGGTTGTATGAAATTATAAACCTTTAATTGACCAAGAGAGTTGGGTAACTATCCAGTTAAGTATCTGGTCCCAATAAATCATGGTATATGTATAGAATATGGTTAGGTAACACTTGTGCTAACTGTTTTGTGTATTTTAGCTTAACTACACCTAACTACAAACTCAATTTAGCCCAGTTCATATTTACAGAAAACCTTAAAGGACCATTTTAAAACAGTACCAACAAATTAACTGTTTTGTTGCTTTAACTAAACCACTACCATTGACAACCAGTAAGTGCTTTTTCTAGCATGTACCATACAGGAAAAATAGTGGTCTTTCATAGGGTTCAAAACTACATTGTTGGTCGTGCCTTAAGCTCATTACAGGGTCCCTAGCTGATATATGTATTATTTGCCTGGCTCATAAGTACAAACATTTCAATCCAATTTATATGTTAGTGTGTTAGAGTGTACTCAGATCAGTCTAATCTGATGTAATATACTCCCCCATTCGGTTTGGCATGGTCACTGGACATTATCTTAATTCAATTTTATTGGATTTTACATACTACACTTTAACAAATATTATATAGCATGTACATATAAAACAGATAATATACCACATAAAACATTGTGTCACACCCAGCATAAAAGTGCATCTATTATAACATATCTAACATATATCTGGATTATAGATAATCCAGATATATCATCACTTCATAACAGGAAAGTAACCAAATTACATTAATGTATTAGCGAATATAGATTATTACGCACAGATTTGTGTTTATATTTACTCATGGATAACAATTTCCTACCCTCCAGTTCTCTGATTCACTGGTCTCCACTTCCCAGTAATGTCGCCCTGAGGAAAAACTCTAAACACAAATGCATTGATCATATTACACCCAATCCAATAAAATATGAGTTTTATAGAGACATTACCTCACCCGTGTAGAATACAAAAGTCTACCATTCACTAATAGGCCATACACTAGGTTACAGACAGTTATTACATGAATTCACAGCTATCACTGAAAGAATACGAGAGAAACCTCATTTAATACAGTTACAATTTAAAACCCTCTCAAACATATGGCTAACACCTCAGAAAGCCGATGCAGGAGCTAAGTAGTAGCCCAGACATGGATTTTTTCTATTTTATTGAGATTTAAACAATCAGATTCACTTCTCTTATGAGATCACTAATCTCGTGTAGATTATAATTTCTCCTAGATCTTGTCAACAAGATATCTTTATAGAACAATCTCTTCCTACCCATAACACAGCATGAAGGGGCTCAGTGAAGGCGGCAGTGAAGGTGTGTAAGTGTCTGATAGGATCACATAGAGCATAAAAGGACAACTGCCCGGCCTTGTAGTCCAGATATATCCTGACTCTATGACAGGAAATATTGTGAGGTAACTGGATCACTTTACTATCATGTACCACTGAATACTGATTATAGCAGTTTCTATACAAACACCAGGACTTGTTATTATCTCCAATGTCTGACTGGTTTCCTCTTCTGTCTATACTGGGATAACACATCCCTACTCTAAAGTTCCCTGATTTACTGATCTCCACATCCCAGTAATGACTCCCTGAGGAAAAATTACTTGTGCTTAAAACCTGGTAATTCTGAAATCTCTCTGCTTTTTCTGGCCGATTCTGTTTTATATGCGTCCAGAATGCAGTTTTTAAGTCACCTAGAATATTTACATTACTACCAGCTGTGTTTACATCCAGCAATAGGCCAGTAGGTTCCTGCATATAGAAGCGCACATTAACACCTCTTACTGTATCAGATAATGTGTGTAAAGTCTTTGAGATAAGACCTACATTAAAATGTCCTACATCCTGGACCTGTTTTTCATGTCTCTCTCTGTCCTCATTATCTCCATCCTTAGAATCACAAAAGTCACCTCCCTCTGGTTCCTGTAATACCGTTACTGGATCAGTCGCGTTACACAGCTCTTCAATGTGACGCATCTTCCTGGACAGCTCTTCCTTCTTTATTCCCAGCTGCTGGATCAGATCAGAGACTGGGAGTGAAACCTCTTCTTCCTGTCTGGAGATCTCACTCAAGACTTTCTTCTCTATGTCTTTCAGCTGTCTCCTCATGTCTCTAAACAGGGCAATGATTTTCTGCCTCTCACCAGTCGCTTTCTTGTGGATACCTCTCTTGCTCTCCTGCAGACTGTGGATACTTTTCTCAGTCTCTACTCTCCTTGTGATCAGTTCCTTAAAAATATTTCTCAGTTTCTCCTTCTTCTTCTCAGAGGCTTCATCCAGTGACTCTACCTGATGACCCCGGTGTTCTCCAGTCAGACAGCAGCTGACACAGATACAGGAATTGTCCTCAGTGCAGTAATACTCCAGGATCTTCTTGTGGATAAAGCATTTTTTGTTCCCCAAATGAATGGTGGGTGAGATTAATATATGTTCCACTGACTTGTTATGTTTCCTCAGATGTCTATCACACATGGAGGTCTCACACTGTAGACATGTTTTATTAGCCAGCACTGGAAAGTCACAGTAGGTGCAGAAGATCCCAGTCTCCCCCTCTTCTGCTTAAACGGAAAACGGAAATGCTCTGCTATGCTGCGAAGAGTTATGTTCTTCTGAAGTACTGGTCTGTAGATGAATATATTCCTGCAGTCAGGACAGGTATAAACTCCAGATTCATTCTGTGCATCCAGCGCACAATCAATACAGACTCTGCAGAAGTTATGTCCGCAAGTCAGTGTTACAGGATCTATATACATCTTAAGACAGATGGAGCACTTAAGCTCGTCACTCAGATCAGCAGACGCCATCGCTGACTCCAGGAGTAGGAAACAAAACTGAAACTTTTTCTTTCTCCAGAAATATGTACTTCTGGTGACTCATTGTTAACTATATACGTTCCTTGATGCAGAATATAGTAAAGGTCATATTTTCAAAGTGTATAGGAAGTTATTGACATATAGATAAAAAACTGTCTGAAATATTCCCTATCCTACCTCTGACTACACTTGCGGACATTTAAAACCTCTCCTCCGGGAGATTCCAGAGAGGAGGTCAGGTTGCAAGTGTTTGGTGGTCGTAGTGACATTATTGCGTCACAGTGTCCCCGCCACTTCTGTGCAATGTTGTGATTCGTTAAGCAGTGGGGACAGGGCTATGATGATGCAAAACGCGTCGTCGAGACCTGCCTTCACCAGCTTCAACAGTGAAGTCGGTGCACTCCAGGATTGAGGCCTACCCTCCTGGAGTACAAGAGACTTACCAAAATTCGGGACTTTCCGGGAGAGTAGTTGAATTAAGTATGTCTCTGACCCTTTCTAAGCAATAATTGATCAATATAATTACTATTTCTTTGTGGTTTAACACCATTTCCAATGGCCTAGAAACATGCAAACACGGCACCATTTCTGCCTGATCTTAACAAAGGGTAAGTACTAATTGTGATAAAACACAAACACATACAAGATATTTGTGAAAGTGCACATCTGTTTCACTTACATACAATTACATCCAAGTCATCATTAGACATTACCTAATTACACAAGACAAAGGGAGGATGTAACGTGTGATCCCTCAAAAATGAGAACAGAAAAGGAAGGAAACTAGTATCAGACGTATAATTAATTTACTTAGAGGGGAATTCAATTACCCACAAAATGTCTCCGGAACGTCCATGAGACACTTTGCGGCGGAGATTTGACAGATATTTCTGCTCATTTTTGATGAGCGGAGATTTTTACCGTAATTGCTGGAAATATATTAGTGGCCCAATGTCTACCTGGAAATTATATTTGTAACAATATTCACAAATCTTGGTGCAAATTGTGTGAATCACTCAGAGTTTCACAACTCGCTTCTATCGCGCCCCGGCAACACAAAGCAGCCGGGTGCGCGCGCTGCAGCCTGATTGGTCAAATGGTCAAATAACACGCCAAAGGGTCAGGGTCACCAGCACGACAGCAGAATCCGAGAACAAGGCAATAAGGTCACAATGGGAGGTCCAATATTAAGCGGGCAGAGTATCCACACAAAAAAAAACTGGGACAAAGCATGAACAGGACAGGAACAGGTCAGCAACAGACAGAATCCACGCTATAATCGGCAGGGGGGGCTAAACCCACCCTTCCTTAAATACTGAAACTAGCCAATCAGGGCTTTGCCCTGTAAACATCCCCAGGCACTGTTTGATTAATTACTTCATTGCTTAATTAGCCCACAGGCTGTAGCGCGCACCCGGCTGCTCTGTGTTGCCGGGGAGCGATAGCTGTTAATTCGGCATCTGGCCATTGCCCTGGCAACGGTCGGGCCGAGTACAGGAAGTGACGTCCCGGTCGTCATGGAGACGGCCGGGACGCTAGGAGGAGACAGTAATGGGTCGACACAGCTCCTAACATTAACAAGTATTATGGTGTACTTGTACAGCTGCAATACCTGTTCTGTTATCATCATCTGAGGACGGCAATAACAATTACATGTCACTTAAAAAAATGCTTTATTCTTTGAAAGATTTAAAAATATTTTTTTATAATAATTTTTAGCTAATTTGTTTTTGCATCCAGTATCACCAGGGCAAGGCCATGGCACTCACAAGATGGCGGAAAAAGTAGGCGTCTCAAAAGGTCAAAGGGCAGCCTCCCCTGCTCGCTCATACACAGGCAGCTTGCCTGAATAGTCACCCTATGGAATGAAGATATATTGGATTAATACACTTCTTATTTCAAGAATGGAGTGTCTTCTGAATCTGCTCTGGATGTAATACAAAATTAAATCTTTGTCTCCTCTCATCTGCTGATAGTCCTCCTAGTTGGTCGAGCTGAACTGTCGCCTCTACTGGGATTGGTCCTTTAATGGACAAGTACTTCTCTATGTTGAGTGGCATCTTTCAGAATTCCTTCTGCTCCTGCTCATTAATGTTATTTGGTTCAGTCCGGTTATCGGTTTCACCCAACGGGTTGGGTGACTGTAGCCTGGAAATATAATCAATGGAACCTCTGACTGTTGAGGTAGGATCATCATAACTACAATCCTGGCCTAAATTGTCAGGGAACAAGAGAAATAAGAAGGGAAAGAAACTGAAGTATCATAAGAAGGAGGTTGAAGGAAGTTTTCACTCTCAGACACAGGGTCACAATATATTTTGATGAAGGGTGTTTTCATCCTCTAACTCTTCCTCATCCCTGTTCTGGTTAAAGTTACATGGACTGGAATTTCTGGGTTTGGCTGTCTCACTAGAATAGGCTACTGGCTCCTATCTAGTCCTCAATTTCCTTTTTCTTGCCTCCTGTAGTCTAACACTAGCAACCTATCTCCCTCACCATAAGGTATAGACTGGGGATGATTTACCTGGCAATCTCCATGGGACCAGGTCTGTCCCTTCATTCTATGTACAGTCTCTTCTTGTGCCCACCTTGGTCTGTCATTGGGGTAGTCTACATGTGTTTGGCACACCTCCTAACATGTGTTATTATACAAACACACTAGTTCTTGCATATGCTCTGGAAATATTGACAATTTATTTTCTTTGTTTCTACAAGGGATCTTGTGATCTTTGGTGTGTACCATTACTGCAAATTTAGTGAAGTGATCTATTATCACAAGAACATCATTGTAGCCATGGTCCAATCCTTCCAGGCCCAGATAGTACATAACTACTAACATCAATGGGTTCTTGGTTTGTGTTGTTTGTGCTGTACTAAAGGTCAGTCCCCAGTTACATTGCTCATGACAATTGGGCTGCATTAGGAGTGTTGGTGAAAACAAAACTCGTCAGTAGTCCCAGCATGCGGAGAGCATTAAAATTAATTTAATGTGTCATTTAAAATTTAATTTATGTCAGCAGTCAGTGTACTAAGCACAGACTGTATGCTGCATACAAATACAGTGATATCAACATTTGGGTTTTAAACATTGTTCCTCTATATTGCAATCCACTTTGTCTATTATTTATTTTAAAATCTCACCCTCTTGGTCACGACATGTTAGGGTCGTTTACAAATATTAAACCATATGATCCATTTGTATTGCAGCTTATTGTGTGATGCTTACCAAACATATTATTATTATTATCTTTTATTTATGAGGAGGCACAAAGGGTCTGCAGCGCCGTACAGAGCACAAGGGAAAACAGTACAAGGTAACAATACATGACAGGGTAGTACAGAAGTACGGTGCAGTGTAAACAAAGTGAAAAAGTATAAATAACTACCAGTTAGGGCAGAGAAAGGTGCACAGGGCAAAGAGGAAGAGGTGACTTCCAGTGTACAGGTAGAAGGGAAGTGAAGGAGGGAGGAGGGGAGGGGGAAAAAGGTAATGCCATTGCCCAGTAGAGTGGGGCACAACTTACAGGATCAAGGCAGAGATAGAGAAGATGAGGCACTAGAGAAGAGTATAAAGAAGGATGTCAGGAGTCAAATGATGAAATGGAGAGAAGAGGCAGATGGCTGAAGGTAAACAGGAGGAAGAGGACACGAGGAAAGAGAGCCCTGCTCAAGGGAGCTTACCATCTAAATGTGAGGGAAGACTGACAGGAGACACAGAGTGGTAAGAGGGGGGTGAGGGACGAGAACACTGAGGGGAAGGAGTAAGTAGGAGGGGGTGAGGTATAATTGAGAATAGTATACAAAGATAGAGAAGAGGGTTGTAAGAGGGCAGGGTTAGGCGGAGGAAGGGTAGGCTAGTCTGAACAGATGGCTTTTGAGGGAGCATTTAAAGTTTGACCTGCTAGGTGACAGCCTGATGGAAAGGGGGAGATCGTTCCAGAGAAGGGGGCAGCACAGAAGAAGTTTTGAACGTGGGAATGAGAGGTGGTGACCAGATAGGAGGTGAGGCGGCGGTCATTGTAAGACCGCAGTGGGCGAGAGGAATATGAGTGGAGATGAGGTTGGAGAGATATGGAGCAGTGGAGTACATACATATTAACAGCGATAATTTACAGGCTTGGAACAGGATGTAACCACATATTGGTTCTTCTTTGTCTTAATATGTCTCTATTCTAATTGCAGGACACAGAGATTACTCTTTGCAACCATGGTTCCTTGCTCCTATGCTGCATCTAGTTACAGAGAATACAATTTAGCATATGCCTTCACCAGATCAGTCATACTAAGAACCTTGGACTTGCTCAATGGGTTTACTTACCATTTTATACCACAGACAGAGTAAGACTGGGCCTCACTTCCTGGAGGCCCCGCCCATACACTAGGGGGTGGGGCTCAGACTGTGAATTAGTTACAGTTGGCCCCCAGCTCTGTGACCCGCTCTGCCTCATTCTCTGCTTTGTTCCGTGTTGTATAACTGCAGGAAGGTTAATCCATTCTTCTGATCATCAATTCTCAGCAGGTAGATAGCATCACAATATACGTGCAATGTATATAATATCAATTGTATTGATTTATTATGCACATAAATGCAGATACGTGCCATATTTTGTGCAAAATCGCACTGTGCATGCCCAGATACATACCATAAGCCATGAAACGTAGCAACTTCCAATTCATCTTCGAGTGCAAAGGACCCTTCCACCAGCCTACGATTTCAGGAGCAGAACGGGGAGGGTAATGGGCGTATCCCGTAGTCAATGTACAGTAAGGGAGTGCCAAGCTTAAGCGCATGCAGCAGCATCTGATTCAAGCTTTGGGCTTCTAAAAGATACATGTTTTTAGTCGTATCACTTGCAGCTACAGAAAACTATTTTTTTATTTTTTTTTAATGTTTTGTCATTAACAAGTGACATTAATTGAATAAGGTTGCCTCAGGATGTAACACTTGGTTCAAGTCACAGGAGGAGGTCTTTAGAGAACTGAAGAAGCTACCGAATAGAATCTAGAATGGAGTCCGTAGGACAACAGCAGAACCGAAGTGCTTCAGCAGAGGAGAGTCAGACACGCCAGGAACTGGTACAGGGATATCAGGCAGAGAGTGGTCAGACACGCCAGGAACTGGTACAGGGATATCAGGCAGAGAGTGGTCAGACACGCCAGGAACTGGTACAGGGATATCAGGCAGAGAGTGGTCAGACACGCCAGGAACTGGTACAGGGATATCAGGCAGAGAGTGGTCAGACAAGCCAGGAACTGGTACAGGGATATCAGGCAGAGAGTGGTCAGACACGCCAGGAACTGGTACAGGGATATCAGGCAGAGAGTGGTCAGACACTCCAGGAACTGGTACAGGGATATCAGGCAGAGAGTGGTCAGACACTCCAGGAACTGGTACAGGGATATCAGGCAGAGAGTGGTCAGACACTCCAGGAACTGGTACAGGGATATCAGGCAGAGAGTGGTCAGACAAGCCAGGAACTGGTACAGGGATATCAGGCAGAGAGTGGTCAGACAAGCCAGGAACTGGTACAGGGATATCAGGCAGAGAGTGGTCAGACAAGCCAGGAACTGGTACAGGGATATCAGGCAGAGAGTGGTCCGACACGCCAGGAACTTGTACACAGATATTAGGCAGAGAGAAGTACACTAGGATGTTCCACAGACTTGGTCAGACAGGTGATACTGGTACACGGTTCAGGTAATGAAGTACACTAGAGGTTCCACAGACTTGGTCAGACAGGTGATACTGGTACAAGGTTCAGGTAATGAAGTACACTAGGATGTTCCACAGACTTGGTCAGACAGGTGATACTGGTACACGGTTCTGGTAATGAAGTACACTAGGATGTTCCACAGACTTGGTCAGACAGGCGACACTGGTAGACGCTTCAGGTAATGAAGTACACTAGAGGTTCCACAGACTATGTCAGACAGTTGATACTGGTAGACGGTTCTGGTAATGAAGTACACTAGAGGTTCCACAGACTATGTCAGACAGGTGATACTGGTAGACGGTTCTGGTAATGAAGTACACTAGGATGTTCCACAGACTTGGTCAGATAGGCGACACTGGTAGACGGTTCAGGTAATGAAGTACACTAGAGGTTCCACACACTTGGTCAGACAGGCGACACTGGTAAACGGTTCAGGTAATGAAGTACACTAGGATGTTCCACAGACTTGGTCAGACAGGTGATACTGGTACATGGTTCAGGTAATGAAGTACACTAGAGGTTCCACAGACTTGGTCAGATAGGCGACACTGGTAGACGGTTCAGGTAATGAAGTACACTAGAGGTTCCACAGACTTGGTCAGATAGGCGACACTGGTAGACGGTTCTGGTAATGAAGTACACTAGGATGTTCCACAGACTTGGTCAGATAGGCGACACTGGTAGACGGTTCAGGTAATGAAGTACACTAGGATGTTCCACAGACTTGGTCAGATAGGCGACACTGGTAGATGGTTCAGGTAATGAAGTACACTAGAGGTTCCACACACTTGGTCAGACAGGCGACACTGGTAAACGGTTCAGGTAATGAAGTACACTAGGATGTTCCACAGACTTGGTCAGATAGGCGACACTGGTAGACGGTTCTGGTAATGAAGTACACTAGTATGTTCCACAGACTTGGTCAGATAGGCGACACTGGTAGACGGTTCAGGTAATGAAGTACACTAGAGGTTCCACAGACTTGGTCAGATAGGCGACACTGGTAGACGGTTCTGGTAATGAAGTACACTAGAGGTTCCACAGACTTGGTCAGATAGGCGACACTGGTAGACGGTTCTGGTAATGAAGTACACTAGAGGTTCCACAGACTTGGTCAGATAGGCGACACTGGTAGACGGTTCTGGTAATGAAGTACACTAGGATGTTCCACAGACTTGGTCAGATAGGCGACACTGGTAGACGGTTCAGGTAATGAAGTACACTAGAGGTTCCACAGACTTGGTCAGATAGGCGACACTGGTAGACGGTTCTGGTAATGAAGTACACTAGTATGTTCCACAGACTTGGTCAGACAGGCGACACTGGTAGACGGTTCAGGTAATGAAGTACACTAGAGGTTCCACAGACTTGGTCAGATAGGCGACACTGGTAGACGGTTCTGGTAATGAAGTACACTAGAGGTTCCACACACTTGGTCAGATAGGCGACACTGGTAGACGGTTCAGGTAATGAAGTACACTAGAGGTTCCACAGACTTGGTCAGATAGGCGACACTGGTAGACGGTTCTGGTAATGAAGTACACTAGAGGTTCCACAGACTTGGTCAGATAGGCGACACTGGTAGACGGTTCTGGTAATGAAGTACACTAGGATGTTCCACAGACTTGGTCAGATAGGCGACACTGGTAGACGGTTCAGGTAATGAAGTACACTAGAGGTTCCACAGACTTGGTCAGATAGGCGACACTGGTAGACGGTTCTGGTAATGAAGTACACTAGAGGTTCCACAGACTTGGTCAGACAGGCGACACTGGTAAACGGTTCAGTTAATGAAGTACACTAGGATGTTCCACAGACTTGGTCAGACAGGTGATACTGGTACACGGTTCAGGTAATGAAGTACACTAGAGGTTCCACAGACCTGGTCACACAGGTGATACTGGTACACGGTTCAGGTAATGAAGTACACTAGAGGTGCCACAGACCTGGTCACACAGGTGATA
The DNA here is from genome assembly GCF_038048845.1 of Mixophyes fleayi. Lineage (NCBI taxonomy): Eukaryota > Metazoa > Chordata > Amphibia > Anura > Limnodynastidae > Mixophyes > Mixophyes fleayi. The sequence continues at coordinate 203,243,071 of NC_134407.1, read as the reverse complement.
CTGGTACACGGTTCAGGTAATGACGTACCCTAGGATGTTCCACAGGCTTGGTCAGACATGTGATACTGGTACACAAGGAGATCCAAGGGTTACAGTCAACAGAGAACGACAGGGAGTCAGAGGCACAGCAAACTAGTTGCACTGACACCAGGCAAGTGTCAGTGCATTGGAAAGCCGACCATATGATCGCATAGGAGAACTGATCACAACAATGCAAGACCAACGCTGGAACAAGTGACAGTTGAGTGTCCAATCAGCGAGATCCGAGCCCCGCTAGCCAGAAGTGCAGTGGAGGTAGAGAGAAGCCAGCATGGTCTACTTTGGATAAACCCTCCATAATCAAACATTCCTCTCATGTGTAGCTGCTGAGACACTCTTGGTCCATCCGTAGGGCTTCCATAGAGGTCTTATGAAGAAGTCCTATGTATGTTGTGAAATAAGCGCTGGAAAAGTTATTAAGGGCAGATCTGAATTTCACAGGTTTCTGTATAGTACATGCTAAAACCCCAGGGAGATTGTTGTGTTTGGAAAAACGTTCTCAAAATTTCTTTTCAGCTTTAGGAAAAGCTGGTAAGGGCCCCTGGGGTATGATTGGAGAGAGAAGGGTGGGCTCCATTCATAAAGCCCATCCCTGGTCATCAAAATGACCTGTATCAGTGTTGGTAATCAGGAATTGCACCTGTGTGGTGCTGGCAGAAGGCTGCAAGGCAGCTCGATACCTGGCTGAAGTATGTGAAGTGCAGACGTCTAACCTCAGGAGATGGTACTCTAACCCAGTCTTATGATAATGTCTTGTAGTGAGCTTATTTTCTGCAGGTAAAATCAATACTATTCAGCAAAAGCCAGCACTGGAATTCAGGTAATACAGGGGTCCCTGGGAAAGGGGGGTAGCGATATTCTGCTGACTACTGCAGGTTTCTACAGGGGAGTAAATATCTCAATACCTAAATATAAACCTGTAGAAAGTGTTACAAGTGGGTGAGATCAATTTTGGATAATACATGGTTAATATTGTTATATTTCAAGTTAGTTACTTTCTGTAGCAACCAGAATAAAATAAAAAGTTCACATCTACCCGCTACAAATAGTAAGGAGATAATAAAGACTATTTTGAGTGGTTGAGTATGGTTCATGGTTCCCAGAAAGTCTTGAATCTGAGTGGGGATATGGGTTTATTTCAGTGAAACAGGACTTGTCAGGTATCATATCTTTTTCACAAATTGGTGGTTGCAGGTTGGAGGAGACAAAATCCATTGAATAGCAGATGACAAATGGCAAAGGAGCATTGAGGGTAATTGAATTGGCGATACAATGCAGGTAGTATCCACAGGGACTGCAGTTTGATGATGTTAAGTTACAGGATGCAGTGTTCTCCCCAGAAAATTGGGCCAGCTGGGTGGCTTTAAAAAGCAGCCGGGTGGGGACAGTTGTAATACTCTGCAATAATAATGAAAAATGTTGGAGGTTGTTGCCCACACCTGCCAGGACTGGTCAGACTAGTGGTCAGTGGTCTAACACACACTTCTGGCTGTAGTGCTCACATAGTGCCTATTCTAATAGGAGAAACAATGGTTTATTCTATTATGATAGGACTTTTGGGCTCCAAGAGCCGGGTGGCAAGTAAAAACAGCCGGTTGAAGCACCTGCAAAATAGGTGCTGGGGAGAACATTGGGATGGCATTGTGACATTAAAGATCGGAAAATCAAGAAGATTGAGTTGATTTTGAGAAGAAAAAAAATGGTTATTTTCCTCAGTACATTATGTCTTGTACAGAAATTTAGGAACTACTACCTGAATATATATCCAGTGAATGGGGAATAATTACTAATTTATGGATATTGGTCACCAGTGACTTCTGGGGTGAACTGGCTGACATTCAGGATGACGGCAGACTGAGGAAGCTCCGTCACTGAACTCATGTTTCCATAATCCCCGCAGACCCCACCTACCCTATTACTCCAAAAAATAATCACAGAAATGATCTGGACAACCCTGGTCTCTGTACAGCTGCAGATAACCCACTGAGAGGCGACACAGAAGCAACCCTAGCGGGAGGCCTAGTTGCGTACAAAGCCACACAGATCCTCTGAACAACCAGCCCGGCACTTCTATCTCTGGTGGCCGCAATAGTGGAGCCGCAGGATCATACCATTTGTATGCTATAGGTGTACAGCCACAAGCCTTTAGAGCAACGGTAAGTGCCACAGAGCACCGGAGAGGCCGGAAGGACATACTAGCCTCTTGGAAGCCTCTAGCAAAAAAAAAACCAGGTACTGGTGATTTTACAGTGACCCAACCCGAATATCGGCGACTTGCAGAATCCGCTGGTAAATATATTTACCCCCAGGGATGAATTCTTGAGTGCTATTACTTCAGAGCAGTAATAATAGCAAAAGAAAAGAAAACAACACAACAGTTATATCTGTTCAATTCAGTGGATGCACAGACTTAAACTGCTAGAATTAAGTTTTGGACTCTAATGCCACCTTGTGGACATTTAAAAAATTATAGAAACTAAACTCTAAATCAAACTTATTGAGGAACCTCAATTTGTAAACTTGCCTGATGAAGGGGCCTCTGTGCTCTGAAAGCTAGCAAATACAATTTTTTTTTTGGTTAGCCAATAAAGGTATCACTCCTATAACACTTTTGTCTTTTTTGACACGAAAGTATTTAACATCCCATAGATTTTTCTGGCTAACACGGTACTGCAATAATAATAAAAAAAATATTTTTTGCTACACATTTTGAGGAACCTCTTTAAATAACAGGAGCAGTCTCAGGTAAAGTTCAAGGAACAACTTAGGCAACTGCAGGTAGAAGCAACAGTCTATGTAAATTTGAGGTAATGCATATAATATGATAACATTCACTGAACAACTTCGGCAATGCAGATTGAAGCAACAATCTTGCACCAGATAAGATGATACAGGTACCAAAAGTTCTGAATACGGAATAGTGTGATGTACACACACATGGTGGAGACTCAGGATAGATATATATATATATATATATAAATAGGTATGCAGACAGTTCATCAACATTTATTTATATAGCGCCAGCAAATTCCGTAGCGCTTTACAAAAAAAAGACAGTTCCAACGAATGACAGTCTAAGCACTAAAGAGATGGAATGCAGAGTACAGAGCAAGATTCTGACACAAAGCCCCTGAGTGCTAGATGTAAGGAAACATTGTGCTACTGTCAGGCCCGGCGCTCCCATTAGGCAAGGTTAGGCAGTTGCCTAGGGCGCCGGGCTCTGGAGGGCGCCTCAGAAATAAAATTACTATAAAACTGTGCGGCGACCGCTGACCATACCTTCCACGGCCGCCACACAGCGTTCAGATAAATCCACGGGGAGGGGGGAAGGGGCTATTGATCAACACCGCCGCCTCTCTGCTCCGTCTTCTCCCCTCCACTCACTGACTGTCGGGCGTGACATCATCATCACGGCCCGACAGTGTCAGTGAGTGGAGGGGAGTAGACGGAGCAGAGAGGCGGCGGTGTTGAGGCAAGGTAAGGAAAGACATGGGGAGGAGGGCGTCGATTTTGTCAGTGCCAGGTGCCGATTTTTAAAGTGTGCCTGCGGCAGGGAGGGTGGGGGGGGGGCCCGATTTTGACAGTGTGCCTAGGGCGCCATGGACCCTAGCACCGGCCCTGGCTACTGTGTATAGCTATGTATGATGCATGCTGTAAAAGATCTAATGAGTTCACAGCCAGGAATTAGAGTGTACCATCTGTAGCCCCAGTGGGTCAGGCACCAGAGAGCAACCGAATACAATGCCAGAGATCAGGAACCAGAGTGCAACCGAATACAATGCCAGAGATCAAGAACCAGAGTGCAGCCGAATTCAATGTCAGGGATCAGGAAACACAATACAGTCGAATACAATGCCAGCGATCAGGAACCAGAGTGCAGCCGAATTCAATACCAGGGATCAGGAAACACAATACAGTCGAATACAATGCCAGAGATCAGGAACCAGAGTGCAGCCGAATCAATACCAGGGATCAGGAACCAGAAAGCACAGCAATCAGGAAGCTAGCGCAGAACACTATCACTGGCAAAACTATGAAACCAGGAGAGGTTGTGAATAGTGCAGCTCACCAATCAGCTATTCAGAAGAAGACACACTTGCACAGCAGCTGTAGGACCAATTGAAAGCAAGGATGCAGAAAACAGGTCTTCAGAGGGAGACACACCAGCACAACAGCTCAGGCTTAATTTAAAGCAAAGATGCAGGGAATAACCAGTTGATCCCTAACAATTAGACAGGAAAAGCCAGCAACACGATCCACTATCATCTCCACACTCTCGAAACAAGCGTGAGGAGCCAACCCGTCCTGCTCTGGCAATGAAGAGTGATATTTTAACCTTTCAAACTCAAATTCATACTCTTATTTCTGATCTTAAGTAATTGTTTGTGACAGATTTACAAAAAGCAGTTAAAATCAATAAAATCAGATATCTCATCCCCTACCAGCCAGTAAAATTGAATTGTAATAGTCATAGAGAAAATAAAAAACAAAAATGAAGATCTTGAGAATCAAGAACACTGGAACAATATTGAAATAAGAAATCTACCTGAGAACATCACGCAAGACAGTTTAGAACCTTATTTACAATATCTATTTGTCTCATTAATCTCTGATCTGAGTTCACTACCGATCCTAATTGAAAGAAACCAGAGAGCCCTGCAACCAAAACGCAGGGTCAATAAACCATCCTGAAATAAAATCACCATTTGCTTCTTAAGCTTCTAAGAAGGTAAAATGGAAGTCATCTGAAGCAAACCACACGTCTTATACGAAAACATCAAACTCCAGTATAACCAAAATCTATCCCTAATAACCATCACCATAAAAAGAGAGCTTTGGAAACTAAAGCCCTCCCAGATGGGGGCATTTGCTACAGATTGGGATACCCCTTTAAGCTCATTGTAGACCTTGGAGGAAATACTGTACTCATTGAAGCCCTCAGAGATGATAAAGACCTGCTGACACATCCACATGAAAGGAGAACCACACCACAAAGTCAGAACTCTACACAAACTCCAGAACTCCACAACAACCTACATTGCAGTCTTCTAAATACACGCTTTATGATTTCGTTAAGAGCTTTGGACTTCAATATTGAAACAATCACTTGCTATGTACTTTTCAGCTGTATATCTGTATGATATTTGAGTCTTCACAGTACATCTATAGTATCTTCGCATACAAATATTCTTGTGCAAACATGACTAGTAAATGTCAGGCGCCCCCCCCGCTGCTCCTTCGGGACGGCTGCCATGCAACCAGGCGCAATACTTCCAGGCGGACCGTCGGTTCATCTGCGCATGCGTGTCCCGTTGCTAGGCAACGGAACGCTATTCTAATCTCTGGCGGCGGCTGATGACAGCGTCGTCGCCTCTCTCTTCATTGGCTGTCAGCACTATTTAAGGTAGCCCTTCTCCCCATGTCTGTGGCAGAGTATCAGGTCTTTTCCTGCTCCAGCGTCCTAATGTGTTTTTGGCGTGTCTGACTACCCTCTGATCTCCAGTGTCCTTACTACCCGGATTGTTTTACTAGTCCTTTGGATTTTCCCAGTGTATTGCTCGCTCCCAAAAGTTACCGACCCTACATTGTTTGACCTCTCTTCTGGATTCTCCCTTGTACCTCGTTGCCAGCACATTACCAGACCAGCTCACATGACTACTCTTATTATGTGCCTCGCAATACGACTCAGTGAAGGACCGCGACCTGCGTGCCGCAGCGGAGTCCATACTTCCTTGCGGGGGGTTTTGGTGAAAACCAGGGGCACTTTAGATTCCGCACCTTATACTCGAGTTGCGCCAACGTTAGCAGGTACTCTAAGCATAAGTTGTGACAGTATACTCTGGCCATGACCACCGAGGGTAAAGGGAACCCGTCAGCCCGTGACCTACTACTCCATCTGGCTCAGCGAGTTGAACAGCAAGAGACAGCTCATGCCCACCTGCTTCAGTGCGTCTAGGGCTGCCAAGAGGAATTCAGGGCCCCGTACAACACAAAGTTTTATGTGGGTGTGGTCATACTATTGGGGCGTGGCTATGCATCATTGGGGCTAGGCTAGCAGGTGAAAAGTGCTAGGCCACCCTCCTACAGAAAAAAACCCTGCATTCTTGTGTACACTATTGCCATAAGGGTGCAGTGCCCACTTGCCAGTGTGATATATGCCCCAGCACTCCTGACTTTCAGTACATCTAGCACCATAGTGTAGTACAAAAAGAATGCAGTGTGTACATAAACAGTTCACAGTCTTGGCCTGCTCCTTACATTGGGTAGAACACTCACCAAAAATTGGGATTGTCCCACTAGAATCACAACATTTCACACACTCTCCTAGTCTCTCCTACCTGTTTTTCTCACTTTTACCACCTGTGGCTGCTGCTTTCTTTAGTTGCGGCTTGTCTGGATCCTGGAATGTTGGGGGCCCTATTTGGAAAAAAAATGGGTACATTAAGAAAATCACAACCAGCCCCGATGTTAAATCAATAGTACCCACAAGTATAATTAGGCCTTCCTCCAGCCTTAACATTAAAATAATAGTATTTCCATTTAATAAATAAACCTATTTCCCTCCCTGCAAACAGCCCCAGCAATAAATTAATAGTATTTACATTTCAGAAATATACCTACTTCCCGCAACCATCGCTGCCAATTAAATAATTCATATTCACATTTAATAAATAGACCTCATTCTCCCCAAGCTATCCCATCTTAAATTAATAGTCCCAACTATTAAATTGCCTCACCATCACCCCACAAACAAAATAGCACAGATTAGCCACCACCTACCTCACACACACTACATTGCCACAAGCCCCCTGTGCCATCACATACACATTACTGTGCCCGCCCCCTTATGATCACACTGCGCCCTTCATTCTGGTTTTCCCTCCTTCTATATCACACTGTGCCTCTCCCCCCCCCCTTATCACTCTGTGTATTATAAGAATAATTTGCTGCCTATTGTAAATTAAAAAGTATAGTAGAAATCACCATGGAATTCTATGTCCAAGTGTAGTATTGTTATGATTTAAAAAGATGTCCAGTGTTCTTGTAAGGTAAAAATAATTGACATTGAAGCATGCAGGTGCAGATACTGTGACATTGGCAGACAGCCAGGGGTTTTAAAGATAGACAGTGCATCTACGTTCAAAAGCAGAACATGGAGTGCTATTACGGTCATTTATAGTACAGAAGTTTTAATCTGTTTTAGTGAGGGCTAAAACATCCCCAGATGTCTGCAAAGAGATAAAAAAAAAAAAAGTAGTTAAGACCGGAGTTTTAGGAAACAAAAAAAACCAGAGCATTCTAAATTGAGGATACGTTCAGTCAGCGTAACATTATAGCCCACGTGCCTGGACAAAAGAACAGGAGACTGTAGTTCAGACTCCTGCCCTCTTATAATTAATTATCTTGGTGTGGTTGATGGGAAATTTCTAAGTCCTTCCTATAGTTCAGGTGCAATAGAAAGTCAAACCTAACATCTACTGTCTTAGCTGAAGCCATGAAACAATCTCCCATAAGTTTTTCTCTGCACTCCACTCTGCAGCATGAAGAAGCAACTGGAGAACATGTGGAATTTCTCAGGAGAATGCTAAAATCATGATACTAAAGAAAATGAATGAAGCTCATAAGGCAGGCCAGCTCCAGGAACTAAAACTATCATGATTAATGTACACAGTACACACCCAGCCATGGAATATCATGGGCGAGAAGAAATTGCACTGCTGTTTTTACAAGCTCCATAGGCCACCCCACTCTTACTGGTAGGGCGGTGCAGTGACACGTCTGAACCAACAGGCTGCAACAGGGAAGCGTCAGACAAGCAGAGCTCTGTCACCACAGAAATAGCTAGGTTTTGAACCCTCAGAATAACAGTCAGACTGTGCCAGAGCCAACTAAGATATTTTTCTGATGAGAAAATTAATATTGTGCTTTCAAACACACAAGTATCCCCCTTAACCTGTGTAGATTTATACCAAGCCTCTAATACAGCGTTGGCTAACCTGTGACACTCCAGGTGCTGTGAAACTACAAGTCCCAGCATACTCTTCCAGCAATAAGCTGCTATATATTGGCAAAGTATGCTGGGACTTGTAGTTTCAGAACATCTGGAGTGTCACAGGTTAGCCGACACTGCTCTAATACATGGAAAAGGTTTATAAAAAAAAAAAAAAAAAGTGGCAAAATATTAAAACCATTTGATAATTAAAATGAAGCTATAAAAAGAAATAAAATATCACAACATATAAAAGTATTAGGAACTTCATACTATTAAATATTTCATTTAAGAATCTACACAAGTTCACATGAGTAAAACATCACAATCACTAAAACACCAGGGGCCTGATACAGAGTGAGATATATACGCCCATTTGGGTACCGTACCCTTGCAGGGTTTTTTCAGATTGCACATGCTCCGAAAATGAACGTAGGTAACTGCAGCTCTTTAGACCTGCAACTTTTTGGTGCATACAACTCTTTATGCCTGAAGAGGCGTGATCAATGAGAGACAGGGGTGTGATGGAACAGGCAATGTACAGTAAGTTGTGTTTGCGCAATTGCATAAGTATTCAAACTGGGACATAGTCGCAGAAAGCTGAAAAAAAACAAGTTTCATTTACAGCTGGTCATGTGTAAGTAGTAGATGATGGAAACCACCCAAACCATTTGTAAATAACGAATGATTTGCAGACACTTATTGATACTTCAATAGTCGTTGCCCGGCCAGCGACTAGCATTTGCTGTGTGCTATAGCATATATAAAAAAAAAAAAACAACCAAAACTTTTTCCTTTTGTATATGCATGTCTGGAAGATGTCCCTGCTGTATTAGGTAGGTAATTGGGTTACTTATAAATTATTTTTGTACATGTTAGAACCTTGGCATAAGTGACTGAGGGGTGTGTCTGTAGTGAAGCAGACACCTGGACACATCTTCAACTCTGAAGATGGCGTACATACACAATTTCTCAATTGTACGTTACGCTTGCGTTCTACTGTGAAGCAGGCCCTAGGTTAGTCACTTCTAATGCAGGCAATTGCTTTACATCTACATACCATTCTTAACCAGCTTTGTGGTTATATTTTTTTTGGGGGGAAGGGGGGGGGGGGGGGGGGGGGAGGGGGTTCAGCTGCTCTTTAGTGGAAATTTCTAACCAACCTTTTTAATACATAGAACCATGCAGACACAAGAGGTAGTCACCCTTCAGACCAAACACCAGAATGGGGAAGAAATGTGACCTAAGTGACTGACTGGAGTGTTTGTTGGTGCCAGACATGGTGTTTGAGTATCTGAGAAACTGTTGTTCTCCTGGGATTTTTACAGTCATGTTTACAGAGAATGGTATTAAAAAAACAAAAAAAAAAAAAACATCCGATAAGCAACAGTTCTATGGGCAAAAATATCTTGAGAATGGCTGGATTGATCCAAACTGACTTAAATAATCACACATTACAACAGTGGTATGGCAAAGAGCAGCTGTGACATCTAACCTTGAAGTGGATGGGCTGCAGCAGCAAAAGACCACACCAGCAGCCACTCCTGTCACCAAGAACAGGAAACAGAGGCTACAGTAGGCTGTTGTAGATTGGGAAAATATTGCCTGGTCTGTTGAAGCACAAGATCTGCTGTCATGTAGATTGTAACATCAGAATTTGACAAACAAAAAAGGCCCCCCCCCCCCCCCCAATAAACTATATAAATCTGCCTGTCAACAATTCTGGTGTAATTGTGCTTTTATGGTACATTTTAGGTCTCGTAATACCAGCTGACCTGTTTAAATGCCATAGCTTACCAAAGTATTGTTGTTGGCCATGCGCATCCCTTAATGGCCAAAGTATACACATGATAACACACCCCATCACAAAACAGCCATCAGCTCAAACTAGGTCCACACCGAGTTCCATGGTCTCCAGATTGCAGTCCATTAGAGCGCCTTTAGGATGTAGCATAATGAGGTCAACAGCACGAATGTGCAGCTGACAAACTTGTAGCACCTGTGCAATATCATCATGTCGACAGACTAGAACCTAAGAAACGTTTCCAGCACCTTGTTGAATCCATGACACTAAAAGTTGAGGCTATTCTAGGAGCAGAGGAGTGGTTAGGACTAGCAACATGTACCTGGTAAAGTGATCAACAAAAGTGACCATTAAAAGCGGTTATGCATTACTCACTCCAGTCCGAGTAGGAAGACTACCAAATATAGATTCCTTGAAGATGGTTCTAAACCACTATTTAATTTGGTACAAGCATGTTTATAGCAATCCAGATTTATATAATTTAAAAGCATTTCACTCAAGCACACCATATAGATTTGTAATGAACTAAATTTGGACTGCTTTATTGTTTGTGATCTGGAGGTTTTGTTGGTTTAGCAATCTAAGCATGTAACATCCAGTTCTTATATGAGCCCTAATACTGGAGGAATCATATATACAAAAATGCTATTTTGACACCTGTTCTTTTATGGATTATGCATGTTTAACAAAGTGTGTGAATATATATAAAATAACACTTTCCCCATTTATTAACCCAGATGCTTCACTGAACATTTGGAGACAGCATATGAAACTCCTGTCAACTCAAGTATTTGCTGCAAAGATTACATGCCGATTATTTGAGGGGACAATAATTTATGAGAAACAGGCCAGAAGAAAAAAAAATTAAAATGAAAGAATAACCATAAACAGATATTGCCGATATGGGTTTTGGGGGATTTATTCACTTCATCTTTAACAATTACCGAGATTGATAGGGAGACTTATTTTTCAGATATGCTGAATTTTCTGGCCAGCCTACTGATCCTTAAATAAACATTCATTTTATAAAAAGTAAATCAGCAGTTTTATTGAGTCAACTTTCTATGCTATTAATCCTGAATACAGGCAGAGTGCTGATGCGTTGGTCTGTAGACTATGAATGGATGCAAAATCCATTCAGAACACTACAGCAAGCAAGTTCCATTGTGCTACCTGGACCCTTCCTGCATAAACAAGTACATGACCAAAACCTATCATGGATATATTTAGAAAAACCTAAACACTCGTTTCTATAACAGATCACAAAAAAAAAAAACATCAACATGCACAAAACAATGTATATTGATTGCACAGTATTGAAATGAAGAAGACATTTGAATTTAATTTAAAAAAATGTTTTAATACAAACTAAATATAAACTATTTCAGTTCTTAACATGTAAGACACTGACTTTATACTTTAACATTTCTTTTTTATCAAGTATTGCACAATTTAGATACAAAAGTTACAATTACATCTCTCCATCTTATATAGCAAAAATCTTAATTTGTAACAGAAAATACAACTCTGAATTACAGGTATCCCTCTATATTATAAGGTACAGTGAGGAATAATCTGATAAACTTTTTGAACAACTGGTGTCTCAAGGACTTTACAATTTCAGAAATAAAAAAACATTTTTATTTTATTTATTTTTTTACATAAAGCTGCTGAAGGAATCACAGATCCGTAAAATTCTTGAAATGTATAATGTAAATATATTTATATATAAAACATACAGAGTTTGAAAAAGTCAATCCCCTTTTATACATTTAACAATATAATTTTTTTTTCCGCATATCCACCTCCCAGACATGTAGGTGAGCAGGATATTCCAAGCTTTGTATGCATACCTTATACATACCAATATTTCCAATTTAGAAAAAAAAAAAAAATTAGCTTCTAAATACTGTAAGAGGCAATATTTCTTAAAAATGTAGTGAACACAAAGTTTGCACTTAGTCTGGAAGAAAAAAAAAAAAAAAAAATAGAAACAAAAATAGCCGTATGTGCTTCTGCAACCAACCTTGAATGTATGAGGGCTACAAGCTGAGGAAATAAGGATTAAAATCACCTTGGGTTCATGCAGCTTGTACAATACTTTGGATATCTAAGCAGTTCTATTTCTGGTTAGTTAGCCATAACCGGTTGGAATTGCTGGTTAGTATACTGCACATTGCTCAGGCTGAAGTTTAATCCATCCACTAGTGATTTATCATTGAGACCGCCATAAGTAGCAAACACATCAAAGGCATTACTGTACGGTAGAGGGCCGAGGCTTAGAGAATTGTCACCAGACCTTCCTTGATCTGGTATACCAGGGAAGATAAATTCCTTTGCATTTGGAGAGAGGGCAGAAGTATTCTGCTGGAGATTAGTAAGGCCAAGGCCATACAGAGAGTGCATGGAGGACGACATGCTGCTCTGTTTTAACAAGTTATTGACATTGAAGCTGAACGGTGTCGGGGAGGACCGTGCGATCTTATTACGGGTGTTGCTCTTCATTTTGGTAGAGCCAAACTTGGTGGCAGCAAAAGTGGCAGTCGTAAAGGTTAAAGGCTGCGTAGGCCTGGGCATAAACGTTGGACTTACAGTAGCTGAATCACCAAAGGGAGGCGATGGGGAGCTGGATACAGGGGAGGATTGGTCAGTAATTGGCATGAACGCCTGGGCCTCTGGATTAAAACTGTTCTTAATTTCTTTATCCAGTTCTGATCCATTCTCATTGCTGTCATCAACATAAAGTACTTTTACTTGTCCCTTCTCACCAATCTGGTAGGAGACTTCTGATGGATCAATCCATACATTGAGGTCCTGAGGAAGGTTCCTGCGGATATCATCAATGTCCAAGCCACTCTCATTGGCTGCTTGCTCAATGACAGGCTCAACCTTTTCTCCTACATGTATGCACCTAAACCCTGATCCTTTATAAGGTCTATCAGGATACCAATGGCCTTCATATTTTCTCTTCAGTAGTCTTTCCAGCTCTTCACCAAAAATATTGACTCGTCTCCTTGGTAGTTTGTTATACAGATAGGAAATAATAAAGTTTAATGCTACTTGAATTTCAAGCTGCATATCTGTCTTAATTCTTCTTGACAAATATAATGACTGTCAAGAGGGCAGAGGGAATGTATGTTCAACACCTTTTTCCTGCAAAAGAGCAAAATAAAAGTTACACACCGTGAAAACCATTATTGCACAAAAAAATAAAAATTGTAATTTCTCAGAATAGAATGACAATTTAAGACAACCTTAGGGATACAAAATAAATAAATCAGCAGGATACCAGGGAAGAAACAAAAACAAACAGATGGTATCCCATATGCAGCTAGCCAACTCACAGGTTTTATTTTGAACACCAATAGCGTAGCACATGGAAACAAGTTACTGGGTACATTAAGAAAGTCAATATTTATCTAGCACACTAGGTTTCACTAGTTCCAGGCAAACGTATGTTTCTAGGTATGCATGCAGCATAAACATGTCAGATCACAAGACAGCAGAGATCACCGAGCAGACCCTGAACTCTGCCACCTGTATTTAACCAAATTTAGCCTGCTTTTCAAGGTACAAGATCTCTATCGAGATCTCACTGCTTGCTTTGTTATATTTCCATACCTTAAACTACAATTCTAGAGAAAAATGAAACTCTGAAAAAATACAATTCCAACATTTTATTTTTTTTACCCATAAAGTCCTGCAGTCCAATTCCCCTCCCCTATAATGTAACACAATCTTTGAAAGGTATAAGGCGACCTTTAAACATTTGCTAGATCAGCAAGGGTGGGGTAATGAATAAAGACCGAGACACAACAGCAACAAAAAAAAAAAAAAAAGTATTTAATAAGACAGGCCAAATTATACACTGGACTGGAACACACCCAGGCAGGTTTTTAAACATTACATGAGTTTCAGTAGTCACATGTTCCCAAAAACCAGGATAATTCTAACATCAACAAAAAATGTATATCATCTACCTACAACCCAATTATGCTGTATAAAAATACATTTCAATACCAACTAGAACTTACAGTAAAAGTAAGCAGCATACAAATATATATTTAATGGTGAGAAGGGGGTGCAAACAGAAGATGACACTTCAGTGACATTACAAAATAATTCACTCGCTCAGCATTTAGCACAGGCCGCCCAGCTGGAGTAAAAACAACAAGTCCCAACAAGGCCTGCCAGCAGCATGCCCAGACTTCTGGTTCTCCCAGGGGCCACTGGATGCCACCTGCTGCTATGGAGGGTCTGTCATATTTGGGTTAATAAACAACCCAACAACCTGGGACCATGGTGAACTATAAATACAAAAACTACTGACATACACACTGTGCATAGCAATACTATATAAGAGAGTGTGCTGAATAGCAAGTGGGCTGACAGCTACAAATTCACTGGAAAAGTCCTCAACCAGAACATCCCCCCTGCCCCCCATTACACACTAAACCCCCTGCCCCCCCTTTACACACTAAACCCCCTGCCCCCCCTTCACACACTAAACCCCCTGCCCCCCCTTACACACTAAACCCCCTGCCCCCCCTTACACACTAAACCCCCTGCCCCCCCTTTACACACTAAACCCCCTGCCCCCCCTTACACACTAAACCCCCTGCCCCCCCTTACACACTAAACCCCCTGCCCCCCCATTACACACTAAACCCCCTGCCCCCCCATTACACACTAAACCCCCTGCCCCCCCTTTACACACTAAACCCCCTGCCCCCCCTTTACACACTAAACCCCCTGCCCCCCCTTACACACTAAACCCCCTGCCCCCCCTTACACACTAAACCCCTCACCCATCACATGACACCCCCCAGCCGACTGTAGCACACGCCACTATATGCCAGAAAGACACCATTATACCTCAGCCCCCTCTACTACATGTTAGGGGACCTCTAGTACACGACATTTTAGGTCCCCACCTCCCTCCCCGGAGCACCCTGACAGCCCCATGTTTGTGACACGTCGAATACGTCTGGACTCCCCGAGCTCCAGCTGGATAACCCCGCAGAACATGAGGGGACAGAGTTTACCACACACATGTAACATACGGGTCCCAGTCAGCCGTCCCCTCTATGGGCCTCCACTCACCGAGCTGACGCAGTGACGTGCAGGCCAGGCCTTACCGAGGAATTCTCCGCCGTACGAGGGGGTTCTGCCCGTGTCCTGCCCCTCTCCGACCGACGTACTTGACTCCAGCCTGTCTCCTGTCAGGTAAGATTATTTATACGGAGTCTCCTCCATTCTGAGAACGGGGGGTGGGGTACGATGCTAGGTTGTAGCCAATGGCAGAGCGGTGTTGGGAGAGGACGGCATTGCTATTGGTGGCGAGAAGTGTCAATTAGGAGGGCGGGGTAGTGACGGAGGTTGGTAGAGGAAATGCTGCGCTGTGATTGGCGAGCCCGGGATCCAATGGTTTAGAGTGTTGTTAAATGTGGGTCAGCCGGTGTCAAGTCATTGGGTGGCCGATCTGTCACTCAAGAAGGACATGAAGGCTCTATTTATAGGAGTGCTGCCAACTGCAATGGGCTGTCCGTGATCCCTGTGACGTCATGTGTAGTCCTGTCACATATAGCTCTGCTGAGTATAACACCACATGTACACATGTATAGCTCTGATGAGTATAACACCACATATATACATGTATAGCTCTGATGAGGATAACACCACATATATACATGTATAGCTCTGATGAGGATAACACCACATATATACCTCTGCTGAGGATAACACCACATATATACATGTATAGCTCTGATGAGGATAACACCACATATATACATGTATAGCTCTGATAAGGATAACACCACATATATACATGTATAGCTCTGATGAGGATAACACCACATATATACATGTATAGCTCTGATGAGGATAACACCACATATATACATGTATAGCTCTGATGAGTATAACACCACATATATACATGTATACCTCTGATGAGTATAACACCACATATATACATGTATAGCTCTGATGAGTATAACACCACATATATACATGTATAGCTCTGATAAGGATAACACCACATATATACATGTATAGCTCTGATGAGGATAACACCACATATATACATGTATAGCTCTGATGAGTATAACACCACATATATACATGTATAGCTCTGATGAGTATAACACCACATATATACATGTATAGCTCTGATGAGTATAACACCACATATATACATGTATAGCTCTGATAAGGATAACACCACATATATACATGTATAGCTCTGATGAGGATAACACCACATATATACATGTATAGCTCTGATGAGGATAACACCACATATATACATGTATAGCTCTGATGAGGATAACACCACATATATACATGTATAGCTCTGCTGAGGATAACACAACATATATACATGTATAGCTCTGATGAGTATAACACCACATATATACATGTATAGCTCTGCTGAGTATAACACCACATATATACATGTATACCTCTGCTGAGGATAACACCACATGGCCACATGTATAGCTCTGATGAGTATAACACCACATATATACCTCTGCTGAGGATAACACCACATATATACATGTATAGCTCTGATGAGTATAACACCACATATACACATGTATAGCTCTGATGAGTATAACACCACATATATACATGTATAGCTCTGCTGAGGATAACACCACATATATAGATGTATAGCTCTGCTGAGGATAATACAACATATATACATGTATAGCTCTGATGAGTATAACACCATATGGGCACATGTATAGCTCTGATGAGTATAACACCACATATATACCTCTGCTGAGGATAACACAACATATATACATGTATAGCTCTGATGAGTATAACACCACATATACACATGTATAGCTCTGCTGAGGATAACACCACATATATACATGTATAGCTCTGCTGAGGATAATACAACATATATATTATTTATTATTATTATCATTTATTTGTTAGGCGCCACAAGGTTTCCGCAGCGCCGTACATAATACAAACAGGAGACCATACAGGGTGACATAGTACACAGCAATAAACACAAAGTACCAATACTTCAGAACTCCGGGCAGACATATGAGTGAAGATGGAGTAGAAGAACAGGTATGGAGACAGGAGGGGAGAGGGGCCCTGCTCATACGAGCTCACATCCTAAGGGAGGGTGAACAAACAGGTACAGGAGGGAGCCATTAAAGTAAGGGAGAGAAGGGTGGGGCTGGTGGAGAGAGGGGAGAACAAGAGAAGGATGTTTGCGAAGGTGCAACGAGGTAAGGGTTAAGTGGATTGTTGGTAGGCTTTGAGGAACAGGTGAGTTTTGAGTGCCCGTTTGAAGGAGCACAGACTGGGTGAGAGACGGATGGAGCGAGGGAGGTCGTTCCAGTGGAGGGGAGCAGCTCGGGAGAAGTCTTGGATTCTGGAGTGGGAAGATGTGATCAGAGTAGAGGAGAGGCGACGGTCGTTGGCCGAGCGCAGGGAGCGGGCAGGGGTGTGAATGGTGAGGAGGTTGGAGATGTAGGGGGCAGTAGACTGGGAGAGGGCTTTGTAAGTGGTGGTGAGGAGCTTGAAAAGGATCCTGTAGGGGAAGGGGAGCCAGTGTAAGGCACGGTAGAGAGGGGAGGCGGAGGAGGAGCGGCGTGAGAGAAAGATGAGTCGGGCGGCCGCATTAAGAACAGAGCGAAGGGGGGCGAGGTGGGAGAGGGGGAGGCCAGTAAGGAGAAGGTTGCAGTAGTCGAGGCGGGAGATGATGAGAGCATGTATGATGGTTTTGGTGGCATCTTGTGAGAGGAAGGGCCGGATGCGGGCAATGTTACGCAGCTGGAAGCGGCAGGTTTGGGCTAGAGATTGGATGTGGGGGACAAAAGAGAGAGAGGAGTCAAGGGTGACACCCAGGCAGCGGAGCTGGGTGACAGAGGAGATGGTTGAATTATTAACCACGATGGAGAGGTTGTGGTGAGAGGGGAGCCTGGGGGGAGGGAAGACAATTAGTTCAGTTTTAGAGATATTAATTTTGAGAAAGCGCGAGGACATCCAGGAGGAGATGGCAGAGAGGCAGTCAGATACACGAGAGAGGAGAGTGGGAGAGAGATCAGGAGAAGATACGTAGAGCTGAATGTCGTCAGCATAGAGGTGATACTGAAGACCATAGGAGGAGATGAGAGTCCCGAGTGAGGAAGTGTAGAGCGAGAATAGTAGGGGGCCGAGAACAGAGCCCTGGGGGACACCAACCGGGAGAGGGGAAGGGGTGGAGGCAGAGCCAGATGTGGAGACAGAGAAGGTGCGGTTGGCGAGATAAGAGCAGAACCAGGCGTGGACAGAACCAGAGAGGCCAAGAGAGAGAAGAGTTTGCAGAAGGAGGGGGTGATCCACAGTGTCAAAGGCCGCAGAGAGGTCGAGGAGGATGAGTATGGAGAAGTGACCCCTGGATTTGGCTGAGAGGAGGTCGTTGGTGACTTTGGCCAGGGCGGTACATGTATAGCTCTGATGAGTATAACACCATATGGGCACATGTATAGCTCTGATGAGTATAACACCACATATATACCTCTGCTGAGGATAACACAACATATATACATGTATAGCTCTGATGAGTATAACACCACATATACACATGTATACCTCTGCTGAGGATAACACCACATGGGCACATGTAAAGCTCTGCTGAGGATAATACCACATATATGCATGTATAGCTCTGCTGAGGATAATACCACATATATACATGTATAGCTCTGATGAGTATAACACCACATATATACATGTATAGCTCTGATGAGTATAACACCACATATATACATGTATAGCTCTGATGAGTATAACACCACATATACACATGTATAGCTCTGCTGAGGATAACACCACATAGGCACATGTGTACCTCTGCTGAGGATAACACCACATGTACACATGTATAGCTCTGCTGAAGATAACACCATATGGGCACATGTATACCCATATATATCTCTGATGAGTATAACACCACATATACACATGTATAGCTCTGTTGAGGATAACACCACATGTACACATGTATAGCACTGCTGAGGATAACACCACGTGGGCACATGTTTACCTCTGCTGAGGATAACACCACATGGGCACGTGTACATCTGCTGAGGATAACAACACATGGGCACGTGTACCTCTGCTGAGGATAACACCACATGGGCACGTGTACCTCTGCTGAGGATAACAACACAACATGTATATCTTTATATCTGTAATGCATGTAACACCGTATGTACAAATATATACCTCTACCGAGTATAACAAAACTACATATACACATAGATGCTTCCACTGAGTATAACACCACATGTACAAATATATAACTATTGAGTATAACACCACAACATTTTCACCTATATATCTCTGCTGAGTATAACACCACATTATGTACCCATATATATCTTTGCTAAGTATGATACCACAACATGTACAATTATATACCTCTACTGCATATAACACCACATGTACAAATATTGTACACTACGCACAATACCACAACATGCAGACATATATAACTACTGAATATAACACCACAAATTGTACAAATATACCTCTACTTAGTATAACACACGCATATCCACTATATGGACAAAAGCATTTGGCCACATCTGTAAATTATTGAATTGAGGTCTTACAATCAGACCCGTTGCCAGAGGTGTATAAAATCAATCCCCTAGCCATGCAGTCTCCATCTGCAAACATTTTTGATACAAAATGGGTCTGAAGAGCTCAGTGACTTCAAGCGTGGTACTGTGCTATGATGCCCCCTTTGCAATAAGACGGTTCGTGAAATTTATTCCCTGTTGGATATTCCACGGTCAACTGTAAGTGATATTATTAGAAAGTGGAAGCGTTTACCAACAA
Source organism: Mixophyes fleayi (assembly GCF_038048845.1). NCBI lineage: Eukaryota > Metazoa > Chordata > Amphibia > Anura > Limnodynastidae > Mixophyes > Mixophyes fleayi. The sequence continues at coordinate 203,223,377 of NC_134407.1, read as the reverse complement.
CAGCAACTCAGGCATGAAGCGGATAACCATGTAAAATCACATAGTGGGGTCAACAGCTGCTAAGGCGCATGGAGCGTAAAAGTTGCCAACGCTCTGCTGGTTCCATAGCTGAAGAGTTCCACTGGCATTAATATAAGCACAAAAACTGTGCAAACGGGAGCTTAATGTATTGGTTTCCATGGCTGAGCAGCTGCATACAATCCTCACATCATCAAGACCAATGCCAAGTGTCGGATGGAGTGGTGTAAAGCACACCCGACACTGGACTGTGCAGCAAAGGAAACATGTTCTGTGGAGTGATAAATAACGCTTCTCTGTTTGGCAGTGTCATGAATCCGCTAGGATGTGTGAGATCCTGCTGGCCTCGACTGGAATTGGCTAGACTCCACCCAGAGGCGCGGACCTCAACCCCAACGAAAACCTTTGTGATGAACTGGAACGGAGATTGTGAGCCAGGTCTTCCCGTCCAACATCAGTACATGACCTCATAAATGCTCTACAGAATGAATGGGCACAAATTCCCACAGAAACACTCCAACATCTTGTGGAAAGTCATCCAAGAAGAGTGGAAGCTGTTATAGCTGCAAAAGGGGGACCAACTCCATAGTAAAGTATACAGTATGTATTTAAATACAATGTCATTACAGTCCCTGTTGGTGTAATGGTCAAGTGTCCGAATACTTTTGTCCATGTACTGCTCGAACAGCTTGTCTACAACCGTCTCTCTAGCTATCTCTATGACAACTCCTCCCTCGATCCTCTCCAATCTGGATTCCACCCCCTCCACTCCACAGAAACTACCCTCTTCAAGGTCACTAATTATCGTCTTTATGCCAAATCCAAAGGCCACTACCCCCTGCTTATCCTCCTGGACCTATCTGCAGCCTTCGCCACAGTTGATCACCCTCTTGTTGCACATCCTTTGCACCATTGGCCTTTCTGACACTATCCTCTCACAGTTTTCCTTCTATCTCTCTAATAACTCTCTGTTTCTACCTCTGACTCCTCCTCCCCATTCTTCCCACTTTCCATTGGCGTCCCTCAGTGCTCCATCCTCTTCCCTCTGCTCTTTTCTTTGTACACCTCTTCACTGGGTGAACTTATCAGTTCTTTTGGCTTCCAGTACCACCTCTATGCCGATGACACCCAAATCTACCTCTCCTCTCCTGATCTCTCCCCTTCCCTCCTCTCCAAAGTGTCCTGCTGCCTCTCTTCCATCTCCCCCTGGATGTCCCTTTGTTTTCTTAAACTGGGCATGGCCAATCTTATAGTCTTCCCATCCTCAAGAGTCCCCCTCCCATCTTCTCCATCTTTTTTTGTAATACCAACACCTCTTCCCCAAGTTCGATGCCTGGATGTCATCCTCAACTCCTCCCACTCCTTTGCTTAACACGTCCAAAACCTCACCCAATCCTGCCTTCTTCATCTCAAGCACTGCACTGGCTCCCCCTCCGCTACAGAATCTTCTTCAAACTCCTCACCTTCACCTACAAAGTTCTGTCCAACTCCCCTGCTCCTTATGTATCCAAACTGATCTCCATTCATACTCCCTCTTGCCCTCTTCGGTCAACTAACAACCGCTGCCTCACCTCCCTTCTGGTTACCACGTCTCTTTCCAGCATTCACAATTTCTGCTGCCCCCTTCCCTGGAACGATCTCCCTTGTTCTATCTGATTGCCTGCAAACTTCAAATGTTCCTTTAAAACTTACCTGTTCAGGAAAGCCTTCCCTTCCTCTGGCTAACCTATCCCCTGCTCCTCACAACCTGCCTCTTCATGATCCTTCTTCACCAATCATATTATGCCTCACCTTCATTCTCATTCCGCTCCTCTTACCACCCACTCTTGTTCATCTCTCCCTTCAGATTTCTAGTCCCCTCACACTGACTCCCCACTTTGTGTCTCTTGGTAATCTCTCATTCCCTCTAGATTGTAAGCTCCCGCAAGCAGTGCCCTCTTATTCTTATCTCTCTCTCCTTCGGTACTCCTACTACATTTTTGTTCTGGTCTTCATTCATATTTTCTTGCCCGGTGTACCTGCTCTAAACTGGATTGATAATTTACTGCTCTGTTTTTGTGTTGCCCTGCATGCTGTGCCCTGTTTCATCCTATGCTCTATGTACCCCACTGCAGACCCTTTGTGGCACCATATTTATAAGGCCAAAAGTATGTGGACACCCCTTACAATTAGTCTGGTTTGGCCATTCAGCCACAACCATTGCTGACAGGTGCATAACATTAAGTATGCAGCCATGCAAACTTCATAGTTAAAAAGCAGTAGAATGGGTTGTAGTGGAGAGCTCAGTGACTGTCAACATGGCACTGTCACAGAATGCCAACATTCCAACAAGTCAGTTGCCACAAGAAACACTACCTTCTGTATGAGCCACCTAAGGGAAACCTCTTAGGGACCAGACATCAACATTTTGAGAACTAAGTTAAGATCCCAGGAGCCTACAAAGGGCTTCATATGGGGGATGAAGTCTCTTCACTGCTTAAAAAACCTGATAATAAGGTCTTCTAAAGCCAGTCTAGCATCCAAAAAAGACACCAGGTTCAGAAACTTGTACCTTCACGGTTGAGAGAGTGAAAATTTTTAACACTCTCATGAAGATAACTATATGTGATATATTGGCCATAGCTGGATCCATCTTAGGTTTGCACCACATGATAAACTTCCAAATGTTATAATAGAAGAGTTGTTTGTCATTGCCTGCAGGAGTATGCTAATGACTTTTTCTGAGATTCCCTTATGTCTCGACAGTGACCACTTAATGTCCAGGTCCTCACAGCTAGCCCCTCTAGATCTGGATGAAGAACTGGGACGAAGAGGTAGAGGCCAAAATTGTTCCAAAAGCATCTCCCAGACTACTGTGAACCATGGGCACCTTCTCTTTTTTAATCTTTTTTGGATACAAGCAATGAGGGGAAAAGGAGTAATGACAGCTGGAAGGTCCACAGGATTGACAGGGCGTCTATCTGCTTTGTTCCTGGAACTATTTGGCGACAGACAAAAAAATGGCTATCTTCGTGTTAGGTCTATTACACCAAAATTGATTTCCTGAGAGTCCACTCACCTTGATGAACTTGCTTATGGCTGAGATAATATGCTATAACATTTTACTTGCCTGCATTATGGAGTTCCAAGAGAGACATCAGAATTTCCTCTGCTTAGGACACAACTTTTTTTTTTTACTTCTGCTATCACAGTATTGCTCCTGGAACCTCCTTGGCAGTTTCTGAAGTTAACTAAGGTTCTGTTGTCTGAGAATATACTGAAATTCTTGCCTTGTGCTGTATTTGCCCAGTCTGTGGAACTGTAATCTGTTATATTATCCATTTTGGTTCTAGAAGAGATAGTCCTTGTTCTTCTAGTTTTGAATCCTGTTGAGAGACTCCCTGGTGGTTCTTGTTAATCAGACAACTTGATCCAGAGAGGTTTCTTGGTGATCCCACTGATTAGTAAGTTTAACTGAAGGTTTTGCACGTGCCACCCTGGGAGGGAGGATGCCAATCTTGGCAGAAAACATTCCTAGAAGGCGGAGGTCCACTCTTATTGAAAATCTGCTTTTGAGATTGTAGCTGACAAGCCAAGAACTCAATTTTGATGCATCTTTCTTTTAGTAAAGAAAGTTCATTCCTCGCAGTGTCTATCTGGACTCCAAGGAATTTTATTTGCTGTGAAGGCACAAGATGGCTCTGCCTCCTTTATAATCCAGCTCTGTCTTTGCAGAAACGACATTGCTTCAACTGTTCTGACTCTGACAATGTGCTTTGACTTCCCTGCCAATAAGAGGTCACCCAAATAAGGCCAGAGAGTGATTCCCTTCTTCTTCAGTTCTGCTACAAGTGTACCTCCAATACCTTGGAGACGGTCCTTGGGGATGTTGCCAGGCCAAAGGGAAGGCAGAGGAACTGGAAATGATCTTATAAATAAAAAAAAGTATTGCAAACTTAGTGCAAATATTTGAAATCAACAAATTGTTATTGCATTTTAATATTTTTGGATGAAATCATGCTTCATTAACTTCTAAGGAATCTAGGCCTTTGTCTCCAGATTTACACAGCTAGGCAGACTGAAATCTATCTAGGTAGACATACGATAGCCTGACTAAAGGCTTGTGACATTAATGCATTCAATACACTCCTAGAATGCTAACGTAGGCAATTGCCACTCACTCCTATTCCTACAGCCAGCACTGACTGTATCTATATATGGGTTTTGTCTCCATATCGCCATGATATGTAAACACTTTTACTGTACTAATTTTTTAAGGCAACACAATTGCACTTCAAATGAAGACTACACCGATACAGAGATGACTAATTATACATAGCTTTTCACTTTGTAAAAAATAAATAAATAACAAAGAAGTATAGCAAAGTAATAAAAAATAAACAATGAAAACAGGGAGTAAGGCAGAGAAACGAACGTTGAATTAAATGGATAACACATTCAATTAAGTTTAAAAATGTCTCCACCATTTGTTAGTCCTGCCCTTCAGCATGTTAATACAATACATAGGCTTAATTTAAGAGCAAATATATTACACACAATAGAAGCAGCAATTTCTAGACTGATCCAATACGCACAAGAAAGAAGCCTATCAATTGTCTAGGAACCAGGACATGGCTGGGAATGCAGAATATGAATTCATTAGCAACCAGCGTCAGCAGTAAGGGAAAAAGTTAGATCAGTGTTGTCACTGTTTCCTCCCAGTGAATTCAGAGACTGCATTCTCATGCATGGTGACTCAGTCCACAAAACATCTCGCAATGTTTTGCAATGTCACTGGTATCTGGTGCTTGATTATCCAATAGGCTGACTTGGCTGCAAAAAAATATGGTAAGGTTTTAATCTTGACGTATTCCACGGTAAAGGGTGGAAGACAATGAGTCATCCTTGTGCGGCGCTTGAGGATAAAATAGTGGGAGAGACAAGGATGGCGTCAGGCAAATGTGTGATAGCTCCCTCCACATCTTCCCCCTCAGTAGCGCGTGTTCAGGCTTATCTTCTGCTATACAGTCCTGTTTTAATGAAAATAAAATGAGCGACAAAGATTGTTGTGACCCTTTTAAAAAACTAAGTGGAGCTGAGTTTCGAAGACATGGGAACATAAACATTGGTGGGGGGAAGGGTTGGTGTGAAGGAACCCAGATTTTAAATTAAGGATGAATTTGTTTTTACCTACCATGTATTACCGTGGCGTGGAAGGTGAGGGGGCGCTACAAGTGCGTTAGCCTAGCGGCCTGAACCCTAAATCAAGCGCTGGTCAGAGTGATGAATCAGACTGATGGGATAAAATGATGGCAACGGGCTACAACACCAAGCTACTAGAAAAGACTGAAAGAGGGTCTAGCTATGTCGGCAAAAATGTTATGACAACATTTTTGGTAATTAATGGTAATTAGACATTTAAGCTAACATATTTATCATTAAAGCTTTTTTAGGTATAGTATATTCGAAGATGTCTATAACATATATTCCCATTCATTGCATATGTATGTACTAGTCTCAAACAAGTTAAGACATGCCCTAAAGACAAAGGTTATAGTGAGATTATTCAGATCTAACACACCAAGGTTATACAGAAAAAAAGGAAGTTATTTATACAGTGCTACTGTAAATATAGCAGGGCTCTCCTTACTTTTCTAGCAAATAACATGTGCACAGTTAAAGTAACAAAGTCCCCAAAATGTGGCTTCTGAGAAGATCCATTAATTATTTTAAGTACATATACAACGGAGGCAATCATTGAAACAAAATTCACAAGGAACCAGTGGTAAACCTGCTTTTTCATGGCTTCTGTCCAGTTAAGCATGGCTAGTTTTAGTTATATATAGTGTTTTTTTCTCATGTACGCTTGTATTTACAAAATTAAACGATATTCAGACCCCAGCATAGCCTTAGCCGTTAATTCTCGTCCAGTCGTTACTAAACAGGCCTCTCCGCAAATTGAAGGCAGCATGATGAGTCTAAGCATAGTTGCCTACTCTCCCGGAATGTCCAGGAGACTCCCGAATTTCTGTGAGTCCTCCCGGGCTCCCGGGAGAGCGATGCAACCTCCCGGTTCCTAATTGCCACAATAGTAAAGTGGCAGGGGGCGGGGCTTGGGAGGCAAATCACGCATCATTGTGGTCCCGCCCTCTGCTGTAATTGGCCAGAAACCGTGATTGATGTCGTGGGGGTTGGGGCCAAATGACGTTTCCCCCATCGGGCTCCACCCCCAACATGGCCACCTCCCCATGATCTTCCAGAGGAGTTCTTGCCAATGTAAGCAAGTATGGTCTAAGTCAGGCCTGTCCAACCTGCGGCCCTCCAGGTATTGTGAAACTTCAAGTCCCAGCATGCCCTTCCAGCTAGCAACTGGTTGTCTACAGGCAAAGCATGCTGGGGCTTGTAGTTTCACAACACCTGGAGGGCCACAGGTTGGACAGGCCTGGTCTAAGTGAAAGTGGCAGCAAAGATGTGTAAGTGCTGGATTGGGTCACACAACTCTAAAAAAGACAGCTGTCTTAGCTCATAATCCAAAGTAATTTTAGTCTCTTAGAGGAAATCTTGTATAGTAAGTTTATTTTGTCACTGGCATGCATCATGGAATTTTGATTACCAGACAAGCTGTATTAACAGCTTATTACCAGTGTACCAATAATCACCTCTGCTCCGATGTAACAATGCGTCCGTACCCTCCAGTGTCCAGCACTTGTCTCTAGTTACCGGTAATGTGGTTGTCACGACTTGCATTCTGCAGCTACTGTCTGCAGTGACTTTATTGGATTTGTTCTGTATATATATCCTACTTGTAGTACCACTGCCCACCAAAGGGGCCACTGTGCTACTTGGACTATTTTTCCTCATTATCACTGGGAGTTATTTCACCTGCTGCTGGCCTATATAAACCTGCCTGCTTCAAACGGTCTTGGCCAGATCATCAGGTCACTCCTGTCTGCAGTACCAAGTGCTCAGCGCCTGTCTGCATTACCAAGTGCTGTGAGTTCAGGTCTCTCATCAGGACTGAACTCCCTTTGTGAGACTTACCTGTGGTTGCAGTGCACCGCTATTCCAAGATCTTCTATTGTTGCTCTCTCTACACCTGCTGCGCTGAATACCATCTAATGGATCAGTTAAGTCTTCAACATTGTTGTTCCCGTTGAACTGTTGCTTTGACTTTTCACCTCTGTATATTTGTGCCACAATCCGTGGTGGACTGTTATCTGTGTTTCTTAATAAAGCCACTATAACCACTTACCCTCTCTCCGTGGTCATACCTGGGAAATCCTGACAGTAGTCCTGAGAAAAATTACACCATTTCTTAGAACTTGTCTACCCTTCCCTGTCTTTTTTTCTGTGCCCCCTCTCCCCATACTTTTAAACCTTAAATAAAAACTATTGATGATAAAAGAACTTGTCTACCCTAAAATATCATTTGATTTTTTCCTGACCAGGTGACAAATTTCCACTGACGTGATAGATACAAGCCATTAGCAGACATATTTACATTTAGAAATATCTATGAAGGATCATGCACAGTGAAGCATCTGCGTAAACAAACCACAATATTTACTAATGTATAATATATTATTAGTATCAATTCTCTTAATATATTTTTTGTATAATTTCTCTCTATCCTCATTATCACTAAAGTCACCTGTGTCTGATTTCTGTTCCTCCAAAACAGTTAATGTATCAGATACGTGTTCCTGGACAGCTCGTCCTTCTTTATTTCCAGCTGTCGGATCAGATCAGAGACTGAAGCCTGCTCTCAACTATTTGAAATGTCTTGCAGGGTTCTTAGTTCTAGAACTTACACCTGTTTCTTGATGTCTGTAAACAGGACAGTGGCTCTTTTTCTGATAACAGATGCTTTTGTGTGGAACTACAGACTGTATGTTTTGTCTCCCTTCTCGTTGAGGTCTGCTTGTCCAGAGCATCTCTTATTTTTTAGTTTCCTCTCAAACGGTTCACCTAGAAACTCTACCTGATGACCTATGTGTTCTCCATCCAGCCTGCAGGCCACACAGATAAAGGAAGTGGCCACGTCCACGACTTCTCAATGAATGAAACTTTCTCTGAGCCCAATAGAGTTGCTGAGTTCAGATACAATATCTTCTGCTGTCTTGCTGTGTACTCCCAGGTGATTATAGCTTTACACATCAGAAAATGTTTAACAGCAGCTACAGGAGATGGAACACAGTAGGTGCAGATGGTACCTATTTTCTTCCATCGATTGAGAAGACAGAAAGTTCCCTGCTATGTTATGGAGAATTATGTTCTTCTGTAGTGATTGTCTGCCATTAAATCTTTTCCTAAATTCAGCACAAGTGTATTCTTTTTCCTGTGTATCCAGCACATGATTATTACGGACTTGGCAATAGCTTTACCCTTATTTCAGTGTTACAGGATCTGTATAAACGTTCAGACAAAGGAAGCAGCTCAGCTCCTCTTTCAGCTGAGAGGATGGCGTTGCTAAAAGCTGGTAATTCACTCGTACTGTGAAAGGAGTTTGCAATTAAGTTAATTGTCCAGCCAATGCATTGCAACCACTCCTCCTGTCCCAGTGCTGCTGACAATTATTTGTGTCTCTCTGTCTGCTAAATGCAGGTCATGCTGTTTTGGAAGAACTTACTTGGTTGACGTCTTTCCACCTAGTGCCTTACTGCCAGTCACTGAAAGGCAGTTGCCACAGAGAAGCTTTTATTTCTTTCCATCAGAGCAGAATATAAAAGATTTGCTATGATTTGCTAGTTCTTCTTCAGCTGAAGCCTCGGTAGAGTTTAAGAGTCATGTGATATTTCACTGTCACTATTTGTATTCCTAGTTGTAAAGCACTACAATATACTGCAAAACAAATATCAATACTGAAAGAAGGGTATGCTGGGGCTTGTCATTACATAATGGCTGGGGTGTTTCCAGTTCTGTAGCTGCTGTGGAACTGCAAATGCCAGCATGCCTTGTGCTACAGACCCTCCAAAGTGATCCCTTCCACCCAGTACAAAATGCTCTCTCACAAGCACATACTTACCAACTGTCCTGATTTTAGGCAGGACAGTCACCAGGGGCTGGCTGGCAAATTTTACCTTGGGGACCAAAGCAGTAACTAGATAGTTTAGCGTTAAATACAACTAGCCCCTCTCCATCTTGGTAGGAGTAAATGCTGTTTGCCAGTCGTGGTGCCCACTCGGCATAGCGCCTTGGGAGGCTACACCAGCCGAGAATGTATAATAATAACAAAACAATAAAAAAATGTTCTAAACAGCAAAGAATTTTAGCTCTCATAAAGCAAGTCTGTGCCACCAGAGTTAAATAGTAGAGATGCTCGGGCTCCCACCCAAACTTCGCCGATGTCATTGCAACATGGCTTATCCGATTGGACTCTCCTTAAGATGTGCCATTTATGATAACACCACCAATATTATGAGAGCATTACAGCTGGCTAAAAGCCATCACATTCCCTGCTTTGTTCACACAATCTACTTGGTACAGAGCTTTTTGAAAAATGACAGGGACGTGCAGGAGATGCTGTCTGTGGGCCGAAAATTTCGGGACATTTTCTGCATTCTGCAACAGTATATAGGAAATTGCAGCAGCTGCAAGAACAATTTAATTTGCCCTGCCACCAACTGAAGCAAAAGGTGGTAACAATCTGGAATTCCACACTTTATATGCTTGTGAGGGTGGAGGAACAGCGGAAAGCTATCCACGCGTAATACACAAGCCATGACATTGGGAAAGGAGGGGGAATGTATTTTAGTCCAGCGCAGTGGCGAATACTTTCCGTGTTGTGCAAGGTGCTGAAACGATTCGTAGTAGTCTGCTGTGAAGTGAGTTCAGATAATGCTAGCTTGAGCAAAGTGATTCCCTTAATTAGACTTTTGGAAAAGCACCTTGAAAAATTGAAGAAGGAGATGAAACAAAGAAATTACGCTAAGAATGTCGGACTTGTAGAGGAATTACTTTAATCGTTTCACCAGGGTCGAAGAGTTATCAACATTTGGAAATTGGATCACTACATTTTGGCGACTATGCTTGATCCTAGGTTTAAGAGCTATGTCTTCTCTTTATTTCCAACTGTCCCAGATCATGATGCAATGAGCTCCTGGTGATAAAGTTGACAGCTGAGGTGGTACCTGATACGAAGCTTCGATTGCGACAGTTCCAGAGTGGTAATGGTTAACTTGCTGCTTTGCTGGGCCAGTCTTGCCAGCTCGTGCATCTGCAGTGGAACTGAAAGCTCAGATTTGACCTTCAGTTTCACTAATAAAAAAAAAAAAGTCTAAAGATTGAAGCATTCTTTAAAATTCAATAATATTTAAAAATATTTTTCCATTTTGAAATAAATTTGTTTCTCTCTCTTGGAATAAAGCAATTTTTACTGATTCTGGCCTTTTGTGGTCATTCCTGGTACAAGCACTGCCATGATACTTGTGAAATAGGCAAATGATACCGCGAAGGGTAACAATACTATCTCCAGTGTTTTCGCACATTGGGCGAGTAAAAAATGAGCCCTATCACCTGCAAAAACACATATTTTCGCCAACAAACGTGCTCTTCACCCGTTGATAAATATCCCCCTCTATCTGGCTCTATACTATGACCACACAGAACGGATGCTAGGGATGTAGTACAGTCTGGCTTCAAGATCACCACCTAGTGGCACAGATAAGGCCTGCAGAGATTTGTCATCCCTTGGAACTCCTGAGCTTACAGCACCTTTTTTGAAGTAAACCTGTGCACCATAGTTTATAAGTGTCCTCGTTGTGCATTAATAGCATGCAATTGTTTTTCTGTAAAATATTATTTTGTACACATACATATTTCAAATGCATAGTTTGCAAAAGTACCTAACTGTAGTGCTCCAAGGTCTGTAGACCCAGTATCACAGCATCAACTCGTCAGTCAAGTGTCCAGGGCCATAAGAATAGACTAACTAGGCTGCAGCCTAGGGCACTAGGCTTTTTGGGGGAGGGGGGCACAAAATTGTTAGGGATGCAAAGTTTGGACAGGGAGAGGTAAAATACAAAGAGAATAGTTGTTCTACAAAGTAAAATAAAAACATGAAATAAAAATGTACTAAAGAATTTAATCTTTACGTATTCTTATGGTAAAGGCTGATGACAATGAGTCATCCTTCTGTGGATGCTTGAGTTTGAGGGAGGAGGAGAGACAAGGATGGTGACAGGTACAAGTGTGAAAGCCCCCTCCCCGTTCACATCTCCACCCTTAGTAGCATCATTCATGCTTCAGTTCTGCTATATAGTTCTGATTTTAATGAAAACAAAATGAGTGACAAAGATTACTGTGACCCTTTTAAAAAGCCAAGTGGAGCTGAGTTTAGACATGGGAACATATACATTGGTGGGGGGTGAAGAAAGCCTGATTTCAAATTAAGGATGAGATCACTTTTACCCACCGTGTATTTGCCTGGCGTAGCAGGTGAGATGGTGCTACGAGCGCATAAGCCCAGGGTGCCATGAACCCTTAATCAGGCCCTTTGGGTGTCCCTGAAGCCCAGGGCGTCGTGAACCCTTAATCAGACCCTGTAACTGTCCCTAAAGCCCAGGGCGTCGTGAACCCTTAATCAGGCCCTGTAACTGTCCCTGAAGCCCATGGCGCCGTGAGCCCTTAATCAGGCCCTGTAAGTGTCCCTGAAGCCCATGGTGCTGTGAGCCCTTAATCAGGCCCTGTAAGTGTCCCTGAAGCCCAGGGCTCCGTGAACCCTTAATCAGGCCCTGTAATTGTCCCTGAAGCCCATGGCGCCGTCAGTCCTTAATAAGGCCCTGTAAGTGTCCCTGAAAATGATTTTAAAATGTTGACAGATATGCAAATGCCAAAAGATTTACAGAAATCCAAGATCTAATAGGTTCGACCATGCTCAGTTACACTAACGATTTCTCAGATTAAATATATTTTATTACATGTGCCAGAATAAAATTAATATACTTATATTATTGATAACGCATGTGTGCTAGATCCAGGTTACATCATCGGTTTGTGATAATTGTTATATACTAGCCATATACATCCCAGATAATTGTGTCCTAAAAAGTTTTTCTGTCTCTATTAATGAAATTGCTGTTTCAGGGGTCTAGTTATGAAGAACCAAAGGAGAGATTTTCACAACTGTTATGAGGAATATTCACCTCATTCTGCAATTACTTGTTTTGCACGTTTGAGGCAGAATCTGTGTACATGTGTTTCGCCCAAAATCCCTCTATCAATTTAGTTCAAACCAGAATTCAAACTTATTATACCACAATCACATCTGCAGCAGAATGAACTGAAGATTCACTTCAACTTCACTCATCTCTATGTTTCAGCATATGTTCTGCTGCAGAAATATTGCTATCATTTGGCGATTTAAAAAATCGAGTTGTAGTGTACTTCAAAAACACCAACGAGGTTTACAGCTGTTTATCATTTTCACCCTAAAACCATATCAAAGTCATTTTTTCAGTTAAACTTCACTTATTTCTGGCCTTTAAGAATCTTCGATGTGTCACATTTTTGTATCTTGCAAGATTTCACCTGTGAAGACCGTTTGGTAGATTAATAAGCAACGGTTTGCAAAGTGCTGTTTTCAGCCCCAAACTGCAGGATGTATCAACCTGAAGACTCAAACGGCATCTGATATGTGGTGGTTTGAAATCCCTAAACCACATGGGGGTACTTGTTATTATTTTATCAAGAACATGGGCTCTCCTCATTAATTTATTAATACCGGTTGCAGTACTCATTCATTTCTTAATACCAGGGGCAGAACTCATCATTTAATTCATTTATTTCAACATTTTCTTTTACTTCAGCATGCAGCCAGTGTTATCAAACTCTAATTAAGATTTATTCTTATTCTCATTGTTTAAATTAGTCTGAGGTATTTGTGGTTCTATATTTGTTGTGAAACTACTAGTCCCAGCAACTCCAAGATGCCTAAGTGTGGATTAGGGTAATGTGCCTTAATTTACACTTTTAGATTCAGTTACTCTTTGCTTTATGGATTTTCTACGTACCATACTCAAAATTTGGGTTCTTTATTATACCCGCTGGGATTTATCCATTATCCATCATCCATTTCTTAATTAAACCATCTAATCATGTTAACTCTAAGCGTGTGCACACAGATCTTTTCACTTTACCCATCACCAGATGCTGTCAATGTGTCACCTGATTTCATAGGGTTAACCCATGATGCTGTGCACAGGGTCTGGAGTTCTCCGGTTCTCTTCTGTTTTTGCTTCTGCTTTCTTCCACAGCATGTTCTCAGCACAACTCGGACTAATCTGTATGTCAAATAGGAACAAACGATAAGTACAATAAGCAGAACGGAGATAACATCAAGCAGATGGTACTGGTACCAAGGAAGGTCGTTGCCTGCTGCCTGCAGGTGTCCTGCTCCTCTATGGCGCATGACAAACTCTGTCCAAAACACAGCTAAATCCCGTGGTGGAACGGGTACGTCTAGGTGTAGCCGAGACAGATGCTTCATGGCCTGGCTGTAGGATGGGTCATCAATGACTAGACGCACTGCATCAAAAATGTCCTTGGCAGTAACATCTTCTGCGTTCTCCAGCAGGACAGCTGCCCCTCTGATCTTTAGACGAAGGATGTTTTCATACTGGTCACCAAAGAGTGGGAATCCTATTATGGGTACACCATGGTAAATAGCCTCATAGACACCATTCTCTCCTCCATGTGCTAGAAATGCTTTAGTGTTAGGATGACTGAGAATGTCATTCTGTAGAAGCCAATCTACAGTCTTCGTGTTATTTCCCAATGTGTCTAGAGGTTCTCCAGAGTAACGCCAAATGACTCGTTCTTTGAGCTGTGCTAAACCCGCTGCAATCTCTCGGGCAATGTTTAGCGGCAAGGTATTAACAATAGTCCCCAAGGAAAAGACCACCACTCCTTGCTCTGAACTGTCCATGAAGTCCTGGATATCTATAGGGAGGCGTTTGGCTGGTTTGCACTGAAAGCCACCGATATACACTGCATTGGGCATGGTTGGCCGAGGAAACTCAAACACAAAGTCCACTTTCATCAAGTAGATGTCAGCCTTTTTGTACATCTCAAACACTCCAATATCTGTGTTAAGATAGCGTTGCACCAATTTGTCGTAAACTGGGTATATCAGGAGGTCGCTGGCCATCTGGTAAAAGAAATAGAAGACAACATTTTTAACCCTTTCTGAGAAGACCATTCTATCTGTCACTCTAGAGTTTATCACCGGCACATAGGAGAGCGGAGATGGTGCTATAGCAAAGTGTATGTCTTCCGTGGGCATCCACCTTCCAAAAAATACTATGGGAAGCTTCAAGTGATGAGCCAGCATCACCCCTGCCACGTTGTAGGGGTCAGCCAGAATCAACTCAAAACCAGCATTAGTCAGATGGTCCATAACTTCAAGGTTCTCGAATAATGACCCAAGAGCAACAGTTGCCATTTGAGTCCCAGTCCGAAGTGCTTGCATGAAATCCCACGCTACGGTGAAGGACGAGGCATGCTTGGTGAAAGCTTGATTAAAGATCCAGTTCAATACATACTCTTCAAACGATTTTCTGCTGAGCCTATGAGTGTCGGACATAGGGATATTCTCTACCTTGAAGTACTCAGACTTCTCCTCGATATACAAACTGATTGAGGGTCGAATGACTGTCAACTCATGTCCTCTCTGGGCCAGTTCAATCATTAAAATTTTTATATTAATCCAATGGCTCCCTTCTACTGGCACCACAAGTATTTTTCCAGCCTGACTGCAGGTCAGGAACAGCGCACAGGTCAAGAGACAAGCACCAAATGCCTTGCCGTTGGCTGCCATCTCAATTGAACCACACGTTTGAATAAGGAGTTCTTCAGGAGATCTTGCACTTCCTACTAGAGAACGTTCAAAAGGAGGGAGTGAGTGAGCTGCCAGCTTCACCGTAAAATGCACAGTCATCCTGATGCTGTATACTGACTCCTCCCTTCACTTCTATATAAGTAGTTTCTCAGAGTAAAGAGCTTTTACAATGCTCAGCATAGCACACTGCATGTTCTCAGATGGACCTCTACTGGTATTTACAGAAAGATATTGGTTTCTTATCTCACAATAGGAATGCTTTTCAGCACACTTTCTGCATTCTGTCATTGTCATTTGATTTGCACTTTAGCCTCTGAGTGAGGAAGGAGGGAGGAAGTTTATGAATGAAATAAAGTTCAAACTCTCTCTGTAATCCTGCCAAAACATGAAACATTGAATATTATCTCAGTATTAATAAAGAACAATATGCAGCAACAGACAAATGTTGGACACTTTTCCTAAAGTAGAGTTTTCTTTCCTACATGTACCAGATATACAAACAGGTCCAACGACGGGGCCAGACACAATAATTGTTCAAATTGTTCTCAGAAACATTTAAAAGCTGAAATGAATGAAGCCGTGGTCCTGAATTGATATTGGAAATTACGTTTTAACTTTTTGCACCTATTGTCAAGTGGGTCCCTGCAATCCCGCAAGTGACATGTACAGCATACGCAGAATAGGATTTTCAAAAATCAGAAACTGGGGGTGAATTTAAGCAGAGCTGGGACAGTTGTCTCACAGTGATGGCTGCCCTGATCTCTGAGACATAGCCAGAGGATTCTTCCTGACTACTATGATTGCGTTATACACACAGTTGCTTATTAGCTGCTAGGCACATAGACCTCTCAACATTTGTAATGCTGGATTCAGGACAGGAGACGTGCTCACGTCACAGGGGTGTACTTATAATGATTATACCGTTCAGATTTGTTAATTTATTTTAATATATATTTTTTTTTCCGTATTTGTTCTGATGTGACCTTCTATAGCAGATAAACTTGTGCATATACTGCAGTCTATTCTGTCTGATAACATACGGCAAGTAACGTTTAGGTAAAATGTACTTAAACCCAGATTCAAATCGAAACACATTTTGAGATCCACCTGGATTGAAATTTGGTTGGAGCTACGCTGAAGTTCTGTGTTCTTTTTTTTTTTAAACTGAATCAGGCCCTATGTCAGTAGCTGCTTCGGTCTGAGTACTACTCGCTGGATTAGTGGTCACTAATTCTAATAACTAGAGATGCTCGGACTCGGTTTTCTGAAAACCGAACCCACCCGAATTTAGGGGATCCGAGTAGGCTCGCGAACCGGCCTGGTACTTTTGCGCCTATGCCACCCTGTCTGCTGTTGCTGAGAACCGGATGGGCTTACTTTGCCACCATTCCCTTTCGTTATCCCAAATGCGCCCTCTTGCCACAGTAGGAGGTGCTTACAAATCCTGCCACCACTGGACTCCTTACCGGCATCCAGTACTGGGTTTCTTCTGGGTAACGACGCTGCGAGTGTACCCCGTTACTGGTGTACCTGGGCTGGTACTCCTGACCTCTTACTATGGATCAGAGTTGCTGTGGATGGATCCCCCCTGGCCTATCACACTGAACAAGGCTGCAGGGTAGCAGGCAGAGCGGTGGTTCCGGAAAAGCTGGGTCCAAACCTCAGAAACAGCCGGGTCTAATCTGTAGGTAACAGGATTTTCAGCATGTAAGATATTTTCAAGCAGGTCTTTGAAGCAAGTGATGTTTATTTGCTCTTACACTGGTTAAAAGGTACCAGTGATCAGGTCAGATGAAATCAGAAGAACAATGTTTATCTGTGATATCTTAAAAACCTTGCTGTGATTTCCTGCATCTTATTTCAGAGCCTCTCACTGTGTCTATCTGTTCTCCCAGGAATTGAGAAGGCACAAAGTGACTTTTTGTTGTATTTATAATACAACCATGCTCCTGTAAGAAAGAGATTACCTTGATGTCCTGGCTTGGGCATTGTACTCTGATTTTCCCATTACCAGATTGTCATTTAGATAGGGCCAGGCTGCAATTGTTTACTTTCTGAGGGCAGCCATAAGGACCACTAGTACTTTGGGTAAAGAGATGTAGATATGCCAAATGCAGACTGGAAATGACAACCTAAAACAAAATATTGGAGGAAACTATGATCTTGGCGCTGTCAATGGAATGTGGAGATTTGTAAGCTGTACAGCCATGGATACAAGAAAATCTCTTCTCTCTATTGCATGGAGAATAGTTTACCCTTTGGATTCAAAGCGATCTGTCTGGTTTAACGCTACCTACAGTTTAGTCGCAGAATCTAACATTGCCTAATTCTTTGTCAGGATCCCCCATAAGTAGGTATGGACTTTGCTGCCAACACCACGCAGGTTACGGCCCTACGTGCAGGTACCAAGAACACGCTGGAGTTGAAAATACCAGGAAAACATTGGAATTACATGAGCCAAAATGTCAAATTAGCAGAGAGCATAATAGACATAAAGACCTGACTAAATTTTGTCAGATCAATGAGTTTAAATAGTCTGGAGGCATAGGGGGCGGGAGGCCAGAAGCCAGTGCTGCATTAGTGAAGTTTATAAAAGGCAGTTGTGCGTGTACACCCACCATCAAAGATGTCGTCCGTTACCAGAATGGAGCACCAGATCCGCCACAGAGCAGGCTGCCCTACTGGGGGACCCAGAGTTGCGCACCAGACCTCCGTAAGTGAATCCGAAGGTCCAGTCGTGACAGAAATGTTTTGTCCCCAGAAACGGATTGAGCCTTCTTAGGTAGAGGGCAGTTCGAAAATTGCCTGATGTCCATAAATAGCAATTTCCAAAACGCATCATTCGAGATCCTGCCACCCACTATTTTTTTAGCGGTCTTCCTACTTTACCCTTGAAGGGACTAAAATGCTTAGAAGCTTTACCCCATATGGTCTAAGGTAATGTCTGTCAGGATGATAACTTCGAGCTTCCTTAAAGTGCTGCCTGGAAGAAGAGGAGGTTAATTAGTTGGAATTAACCTCTTGTAACTTTCTGAATTATCAAGTCGTGCTCATCAGCAAACAACAAAGTGCTTTCAAAGGGAAGAGTGGTTAACTGATTCTTGGACTGTGGATCTTCCGCCAAAGGACACAGCAAGAGAGCACCTCTTGCTAACACTGTTGAAGTCACACTCCTGACGGAAAATATTATACTCTCTATTACCTCTATCTTGGATGTCTTTATACAAAGTATCAGTACAAATTCGAAGTGCTCTGAGGCCACTTTTAATTGCGCTTCCTGAAGTAGCATGAAATTTCTTAAAACATTTCTCCATTTTCCTGTCCATTGGAGCTTTCAATGGGACCCCTTCATCCAGTGGAATAGTAGTCTTAACTTCCATATTACCTACAACAACTTCAACCTTATCACTAATTCCCACCTAGCGGCTTCACTATGCTGGAACATACGATCAAGTGTCCTGGGATTAGATTGACATTTATCCAACTGTTCCCATTATTTATTAATCAGGTCTTTAATAACCAGGTGTACCACAAAGACTCTAGGCTTAGGCTGTTGATACTCGAAAATACTTGCAAAGAAGTCTGCGCTTGTATATCCTGGATCCCCATTATCTTGCTGTGTTTTAGTAGTACTTCCACTTCTATATTAAATGATCTATGATCTTCCTTGATTTCCCCTTCTTCAGGAGCAGCTGGACACTCATACTTCCCCAGGGAATCTAAATACTTTGGAATAGAGGGTCATAGTAGACCATCCAGATCCCCATACATTTGTGACCTGCCTCTCTTTAACTCTTGAAATTTCTAAAAACACAGTCCACTAATTTGTTAAATTGGTCAGATTACACAAGATTTCCTGTTCAGCGTCATGACCATTATGCTGTCTACTGACCGAGGTGTTCGAAAATCCAGCATTTGCTCACTATGAAGGCAACTAGCGGCCCCGTCCCAGCTAGCACTACCGCAAGTCGTCACACTGGGAACTCTGGATCCATTCGGTAATATCTCTAGTTAAGCCTGCATCAATAAAACGTCTCTGCTAGCTCAGCTGATGGTGCAGGAAAAACGCGTAAGGAAGGAGAATTCACACTTTCCTCTTCTGGAAGTGGTTTCCTTTCCCTGTCACTGCTCAGCTAACCAAGCGTTAGCCCATTGTAAGGGCTGCTATGGAGTCTTAAGAGGAAATATCATTATTCACTTTGATACCCTAACAAATAAAAAAGTTGCCATCTAACTATCACAGGTCTGGCCAATCTTTGGCTCCCCGGGTGTTGTGAAACTACAAGTCCCAGCATACCTTGCTAAGTATTGTCTGGCTATCTTGTGGCAAAGCATGCTGGGGCTTGTAGCTTCACAACACCTGGAGAGTCGAGCCACAGATTGGCCAGATCTGAATTAGCACATAGCAAAAATGTTAAGATGTGTCTGGTCACCAAGCTTCAAAGTACACCGGCCATTAATGGGCTTATATGATCCCAGAAAAGGTCATTTAGTTAACGACATTACAAAAAAAATAAAAAGGAAGATGAAGGCCTTCTTACAGATAAACTAGTTTATGTTTAAATTTAGCAAATGTGGAATTCTCTTTCAATACATAGTAATAATTGAAATCCAGCGTGACTGCGATGTCTTCATTCTGCCTGAAGATCCCACACTGTGTATTTATAAGGTCACAGCCAGAGTTGGGCAAAAGTGGGGACATGATTAAAGAAATTTACTTGAAATTCATTAATTAACCGCACTGTGCTTGCAGCCATTTTGCTGAATGAGCCAATGTCCAGGAAAATTCAGCCTATCATGCCAGTGACATAATCAAGGCCATTAATGCTGCATTCTCACGGAGACTGGTTCAGCCTACAACAGGTCAGACTCCACTGTAAATAGGGGACTAGCACTTTTTAAAGTGGATCTCTCATTCCAAAATAAGATAATTTATCTTAAAAGACAATTCAAAATAGAATACAATAGAGTAGTTACAATCACTAATATGCTAAAGTTTCAGGAAGTTATTTAAATAAATTCAACATAAGAATGTGATTATTTTTCCTATACGGCTCATACTAATTGTCTGAACACCAAGGGGTAAATTTATCAAACTACGGGTTTAAAAAAGTGGAGATGTTGCCTATAGCAACCAGATTCTAGCCGTCATGTTGTAGGATGTACTAAATAACTATAATTTAACTGGTTGTTATAGGCAACATCTCCACTTTTTTAAACCCAAAGCTGGATAAATTTAGCAGCTAGTGTTACCTTTAAGATCTAAAATGGTAGATGAAAGAGTACAATAGCTTGCATAAAGACAAATAACAAGTTTACACACAATATGGGGTATTTGTGAAAATCTTCTGAACTGTACTAGAAAAGTTAGGGCATGAATAGTTGTATAGGTTACGGCTCTTTGCACCAATTTTATAAATATTGTAAAATATTTAAATTTCTGCCTAAGTATGGAACATTTTCTGGATATATTTATGTTACTTATAATAGTTTATCAGCTGGTAATTTAAATTTTCTGGCCCTTTAAATGACTGAGGGCAAAAAGAGTAGAGAATACATCTACCATCGGTTAGACTCTGGACTATTGGTAAAATCAGACCTCCATGTGTCCACTCTGCTTTTTAACACATCAGCTGCAGTTTCTGAAACTGAAATGGTGCGCTCAGGAGTTTCCATGCGGACATAACCACCAAACAACCTGAGAGTGCGATTTTGCTACAAATATGGATGGCCAAACTGCAAATATAGTTGCCCAGGTAGACTCCTATTGGGTGTTAAGACTTCCAAGTTGAATGATGACCCACCCTTGCTGTGTGTAGCAAGGGTGGGGTGGAGGGGACCTTGGATCTGTGTTTTCACTATATCCAGACGCGATCCGAGACTGTATATTGATCGTTCTTGGGCCAACAAAGTTGACCAATTTGACCAACCAAGGCTAGCTTAGAGTGGACCGGTCAATTACATACACAGGCGCAGTCATTCTGTGAGCTGAACCCAATGTTCATGTAAATGCAGACTGCCATTAAAAACCAGTGACACCACGGAAGGATGAGTCAACTCAGCAATGCCGCTCATTCGTAATGAATTCATAGGCATATTAGTTCAACCCCCCCCCCCCTCCCCTAAAAAAAAATCAATGTTGTGTGTAGTTGATTAACCCACTGTATCCAACATGTGCCATGGCGAAAAATTCACATAGTACATACAAAACATTTTAATTAAATCAACTAACCACAGAACACGTTATAGTAGTTTATTTGTAAAGAATAAGTAACTAAATTACATAAAATCTGTACAGAATTAGACAAAGGCAGCTGTTCTGTATGCAACCCCACCAAGTAACTGTATTAGGACTGATTAGTGGGAGACCACTAAAGAATCTCAATGGTGCCTCGATAATACGCACTAGTAGGTTAAAATATACTGGAAATCTATACAGCTCCTAAACGGAAAGTGGAAGTCATTATCAGAGCAAAAGTAATACAAAGAGCCTGTATTCAGTTTTGTCTAACAATACCCTCGATTACCAATTTCAGACACAAAATGCTTCTCCTGGATGGACTGCAGATTTTACTGGGGAGGACAGACCACCATCAAATTTCAGACATAAGATGCTTCTCCTGGGTGGACTGCAGACCACCATCAAGGCACGGAGCATTCCCTGGAGGTTTTATAGTCTAGCCATCCAATACTGTTAGATCAAGTGGTATCAAATACAGTGCTGGACAGGTTGAAAGCCTGATGAAGGTGACGGATTAACTAGACCCTACACCCCTGAGAAAATGTTAGTCGGGGCCATGAACCCAGAAAAAGTATTAATAGGTTTAATTAGTGTATATATGTCAGCAAATAATACTTTTATAAAGTCACGCATGTTTCATTAATGTAAAAACATCATTTGTTAATGGGAACCATCAAAACAAAAAAACTTTATTGAACTATGTTGCTATTGTGAAATAGATAATTTTTGTCATCTGGCTTTTATTATGAAAATGTTGAGCATTTGCATGAAGGAAAACTTTTATTGCAAGTCTGGGCATGTACCGGACATGTACCAGAGGCATCTTTAGACCTGTGAAGCTGCTTGAGACAAGGGTCATGGAATATGCCATCCACATTAACAGTCGGAGAAATTCCAGTCCTCACACACCTGGTTTAGAGACGTCTATAAATTGTATGCAGACTGTGAAGGAAGTGACAAGTGTTTCATCATGAAAATATCTATCTTCTGACAAATTTTAGTAAACAATACTTGGAAAAATTATCTAGTTAAAGAGACAACATATTTAAAGTTGAAGTGAAGTGATGTTTCCTCTAATTTATATGATGAATTAAAAGTAAAAACACACTAAACCGTCCATATATTAGCTTATGGATAGTTTATTTACTGCTTAGGTCAGCGGTACGTAGCCTGCGGCTCTCCCGGTGTTGTGCAACTAGAAGTCTCAGCATGTCCTGCCGCATACTAGGATGTATATGTCTACAGCTGACTAGCCCAGCTAACCATAGAAGATTCATTATACCTTTAAATTAAAACTATCTATCTCTCTTACATTCAAAAAGAAAAGAATGCATTTAATAAAAAATAAACTTTGTTATCCTGTTCAATCTGTGCTTCTTTAGACTATACTGAGAAATGCAGGTTGCTTAAGTATTGTTAAATCCCTGACCTACATGTTGTATCAGTATGTGTGAAGTAAGACTGCATTGCTGTGTGTAATGTTTAGTAGCAGATTAGGTGCCGCACTCTAGATTATATATGTACTGTCAGTAGGTTAGTTTTGAAGCCTTCTTGTTAAAACAGGGCCTCTCAGTCAGTGTTGCTGATGTCCTGAATGGGCTGTGGTCGTGTTTCAGGACCAGCTCCAGTTCTTGGAAGTACTGCAGTCTTGCGACATCCTTGTCCTTAAATAGAATAACATCGTAGCATGTCAAATCAGACTGGTCATCCTCATAATATAATGATATATTTAAAACAGCAAGTAAGGCTTTCTTCTAGAGGTCTATGATAAAGAAAATAGCGACGATCGCCATGGATCTTCCCTAGAAGCAAACTTTTCGTTTCTTTATAATTCACTAGGCTAGAACTGGTCTACCCAACTCGTGGCCCCTGAGCTCTGCATCTTTGTGGCGCCCAACATCTCTGAACCTCTATAGGCTCTACTGAACATCATCTTGCATTGAACGCACATGTCAAGTGGTGTGTGGCCTTCTCCATGGAATTACTTGGACTGCGCTGGCCTAGGCCTAGGTAGATAAACACTTCATTCATTTGTAACGGATACATAAACGTGCCATAGAGTAAACCGTGTCTGAGGTTTTGGCTGGGAATAAAATCTGTGAATCTTCCCAATGCGCCACCTAGTGGTGACTAAAGCCACAAACATGAGGCAGGAAGTGACAGCAGGTGGACTAACAAAAATCAAGGGGAGATTGACAGCAGTAGTTTGCATATGCAGACAACAGTGAAGAAGATTCTCTCCTATTGTCATTATTGGACTTATCAGCTATACTAGTAAGATTATCTAGGGCCATTTTTTTTAATAGTAAACGGATTCAATGTTGAACCAAATCAACTTATCATAAGGCACATTGTAAAAACTGAGAGGTATATTTATTAAACTGCGGGTTTGAAAAAGTGGAAATGTTGCCTATAACAACCAATCAGATTCTAGTTGACATTTTGTAGAATGTACTAAATAAATGTTAACTAGAATCTGATTGGTTGCTATAGGCAACATCTCTACTTTTTCAAACCCGCAGTTTAGTAAATATACCCCCTGATCTTCAGGGAGCTGGGAGTATGCAGTCCCAAGCGTCATTGATAAAACATAGCAGACATATACAATTGTACTAGAGAAAGTGCGTCTAACCAATAAGCAAATATAGGGTAGGGACTGTATTTCTAAAATAGAATGTGTGTCTATTTTGTACATGTACATAAAGATTTCCACCTACACTCCAGTAGCATACTAGTAGGTTAATTGGCTGTCTGTGTGAATGATAGGGAATTTATACTGTAAACTTCAAAGAGGACCGGGACTGATGTGAATGACAAATATTCTCTGTACAGTGCTACGGAATTGGTGGCGCTATATAAATAAATGATGATGATGATAAAAATGAATTTACCTTTAAGATAAGTTTTTTTTTCATTTTAATGGTTCTTATGTTAGCTGTTTCACTCAGATAATTATGAAAAAAATGTTTACATACAGATTATGCATTTATAGATCAGCAGTATTTATAAATCGGCTCTAACAATTTAAAGTGTAATAATATATATCCTAAAAATCCTGACTTAAAACAAAGTTTCACACAGTAAGATTTAATGCATCATATTAAACTGCTCAAACAAACTTTACCACAAACCAATCAGAATTAGTTTCTTAATTCTCACATTACACTAAATGTATGAAAGGCATTACCTCAGCGGTTCCCAAAGTGTGCGTCGCTGTCACAGGGGTGCTGCGGCGCTGTCACAGGGGTGCCACAAGCCAGCCATAGAAAAACTAAGAACACAAAAACTTACCAATCCTCCTCTCTCACGCAGCTTGTTACTGAATATCGACATTCAGTGACAGCTGCGTGAGAGAGGAGGATGCTGGGTCCTGGCGCCGCGCGGATTGGTAAGTTATTGTGTTCCTTGTTTTTTCTATGGCTGGCACGCGGTAAGAGGGGGCAGAGTGAGAGGGAGCGTGACAGAGGGCAGAGGAGGGGGGACAGCGTGAGAGGGGGCAGAGGAGGGGGGACAGCGTGAGAGGGGGCAGAGGAGGGGGGACAGCGTGAGAGGGGGCAGAGGAGGGGGGACAGCGTGAGAGGGGGCAGAGGAGGGGGGACAGTGTGAGAGGGGGCAGAGGAGGGGGGACAGCGTGAGAGGGGGCAGAGGAGGGGGGACAGCGTGAGAGGGGACAGCGTGAGAGGGGGCAGAGGAGGGGGGACAGCGTGAGAGGGGGCAGAGGAGGGGGGACAGCGTGAGAGGGGGCAGAGGAGGGGGGACAGCGTGAGAGGGGGCAGAGGAGGGGGGACAGCGTGAGAGGGGGCAGAGGAGGGGGGACAGCGTGAGAGGGGGCAGAGGAGGGGGGACAGCGTGAGAGGGGGCAGAGGGGGCAGCGTGAGAGAGGGCAGAGGGGGCAGCGTGAGAGAGGGCAGAGGGGGCAGCGTGAGAGGGGGCAGTGTATCTGGATGCAGAGGGGGCAGTGTATCTGGATGCAGAGGGGCCTTTTTGCATACAACTAAATAAGTATTTCTGTCCTGACCTAAATACTTAATACAATTTTTTGACCCAACTACTTCCAAAACAGGACTGCTCAGTAATTATTTTGGAGGGGTGCCTTGAAAAAATTATGGAGACCCTAAGGGTGCCGCGAACTGCAAAAGTTTGGGAACCACTGCATTACCCGATTGGTTGCTTTGTAGAACAGTTTTCTAAATACACCTTTAAGTGCCTAGGAAGCATGTAGACCACCCCTGAGCAGACCCCAGATGTCTATAACAGTAGAAGTGTGCATTGTACCTTCCTGAGCATAGTGTTGGGTAGTTTCCTAATTTTCTCCACATTGTCTGGATTGACCCCAAGCTCATAACAGCAAACTCTGAGCAGTTCCCGGTAGGTCAGTTCCTCTCTGTCCATTTCCACCTCAATGAAGTCATTCTCCACTGGAGCGCTACTCTGAATTCTCACTTTCAGGACTAATTCTGTCCAGGAACAAGACAAACACAATAACACAATGTTACACCCATAACATCAATACAATATAGTTCCCATCTCAGGGGTCTGTGCATCGCCCCTCGTTCCTCTACACTAAGTAATAGGAGATGTTAGAGAAGACACGTGAACTAAGGAATAGGACAGATTGCATGACATTCTCACAACACAGACATTTACCTTTCATGTTTGACGGGAAGGCTCCGGTAAAAAAGAATGGCTGGAACAACGGCATGGGTCCACCATGAGCACCACCGTGTGGCATATTAGACGGGACGGGTGAAAACATACTGCAGTTCTGGGAGACAGCCGGCTGGCATACGGTGCCACTCTGTACCGAGGGACGGGTACATTCTGGTGGTGCCTGCAATTCTCCATTATAAAACAAGGCCGGGAAGGTGTCCTCTTTCTTCACAGGGGTACCTAGGTTTTCCACACTGGTGTTCAGTAATGGGAAACTTGTGGCGGGAGGAGGCGTGGCGCACGAGTTACCGTTTTCGGCATAGGATGGTGCGGAAGTTTCCTGCTTGATGGCGGTCTCTCGACTGTAACTGTACGGGAACGGGGGGTTTGCTAGGTAACTTGGGACAAAAGCAAATTCAGATTCAGGTTTAACATCTTCTACTTCTGACTCTTCAACTGAAAGATGAAAAACATATAAAAATTTCATGTTAAAAGGCAAATATAAGGACACATGAAAAAAGTTGAATCTATTGCGCCTATGGTATGGCAGGAATCTCCACTCATTTTATCTCGCACCTCGTAGAGGTGTGAAGAAAAATGAGCAGCGATTCCTACCATAATGGCTGGCAATGTGCACAGCCGGATATCGCGGCGATGTCCTTGCGTCACTTCGCCAGAACTTGAATCTGCCCCGATAAATACTTCATATAGAGGTGCTTTTACCAACACAATCACATTCCTGCTCTGTGCTGCAGAGGACCCTGTTCAATCCACTAAATCTCAGTCTGTAGTTTCCTGGTTGCCTCCTATCCCCTCCTCACTTCACCACCTAAATATGAATATAAACTTAGCAGAATTTTGGGGGGGTCCCTCGATAAATCCATCAGGTGGAGTTATGCTATTCATATTTCCATATTCTTCCAATCCCTGGTGATATTGTCCCGATATTGTGGAAACCTTACAAACGTACCCCCCAAAACTCTCTTGATTTCTCTCTTTGATGTCAGCTGAGCTGCCTTTTCTTCTTTGATTGTGAAAATATCTTTATCCGCTCCGGACTCTAGCAGGTAAGACACAATATGAAGATGATTCCGTTTGCACGCCCAGTGGAGACAGGTCCTGTGTGAAATGCAACATACACCACGGTTAGACCAAAAAGGATACTTTACAACAACAAAAAAGGAAATACTGTACTTATGTTATGTGCAATTGGTGGACATGGCATTTTAAATTAATTTACCTCACTGGAAATCATGTATTATGAAGTCTGGAATGTAGTATGTGGGACTGGGTCTTGTCTGGAGGATAATCAGCTATCTGCATTTGACTGTACTCTGGTATTTCTAATGTACAAGGCTTTGACTGGGAATTAAAGCACTTCTCAACACGAGGTATATTCTATTTATAAGCAACATAAATCTTCCATTATCCATTAAAGCAAAGGCATAAGTCATTTCATGCATAGAATTAAATTTGACTCTGTATTTAAAAATTTTGTTTTCCCCAACTGGTTGATCTGACAGAACTGGCCGCACTGTGTAGCTACTTTGTGTAAAAAATTTATAGAAAACCGTTATTCTCCTATACAACTGTACACACAATATATGCAGATATTTTGTGGACTCAATCAATATTGACGAGAATACGCTTAACTAGGAACTGCTGACATGCCTCATGCCTGGCGACCATACAGGCTGGATACTTGTTCAGCTCACACAATGACTGCCTTCACTGTGGGTGTATCCACAAAAGAAGTCACTTATTGGTCTTTACATCTCAAGTTTTAAAAATAAAAGAAACAGGGTCAGGGATAGGCCCCTCTAGCTACTCCCCGATTAGATATCTACTATATAAAAGCCTAGTGGCGTGTGTCTGTGTGTGGGAAAAAAAAAACACCAAGCTGCAGCGCCACCTGCTGGGCGAAGTTATACACTGACCTACTAAATTCTTAGGGGGGGTATTCAATTGTTCCTCCGGCCGACTAACCGGAATGGCAGGGGATTCCCTGACCTCAAGGATTATTACTGGGCGACCCAGCTCAGTTTAGTAGGAACCTCCTTTGCTCCTCCCGCCTCCCACACATGGGCAGACATAGAAGCTGCTTACCTCTATCTACCAGACATATCCGGCATTTGGGGCCTACTTAAGATCCCTAGAGTTGCGCAGATTAGATGCGTACCTACCTTGCTATTTACTGCCTGGATCTAGGAGGCCTCCAGCTCCATATTTACATCAATTGAGGAAAACGCATACAAGATCTATTGTAGATGGTACCTTACAACCATTAAACTTGCCAGAGTGCCTCCCCCTCCCCCCCAGAGTGCCACAGTTGCCTCCCCCAACTGTTGGTGGGCTTGCGGTCATAGAGGTACCCTCGTACATATCTAGTGGTCGTGTCCTGTCATTTCCTCTTTCTGGGATAAGGTCTCTGCGGTCTCCTGTCCTCCCTTATCCAATTGTCACTCACCGGACTTCTAGACCTGGAATCGGGCCACTCGCTCCTCTGCCGGCGCCTTTCCGCCATCTTGACTGTGCTTCTGCGCATGTGCAGACCAGGAGGGACTCTTATAACCTTTCCTTCCTCGGTATTGGATAGCCAATAGCCTTTCCCTATTTAAAGCACCTCTGACCTCTCCTTAATTGTCTGTTCTTGATTTTCACTTCCGTGTGACAGCGGTGATCTACGTTCCTGTGATTTCTGTTGCTCTCAGCGTTCCAGCATCTCCAGACTGGTCTCTGACCACCTTCACCTGCCTCCCGCTGAGCACTGTGACCGCTGCTTCTCACCTGTTGGCCGGATACTCCTCAGCCACATCCGTGGTAAAACCTGCCTCCCGCTGAGCACTGTGACCGCTGCTTCTCACCTGTTGGCCGGATACTCCTCAGCCACATCCGTGGTAAAACCTGCCTCCCGCTGAGCACTGTAGTGACCGCTGCTTCTCACCTGTTGGCCGGATACTCCTCAGCCACATCCGTGGTAAAACCTGCTTCCCGTGGAGCACTGTAGTGACCGCTGCTTCTCACCTGTTGGCCTGATACTCCTCAGCCACATCCGTGGTAAAACCTACCTCCCGCTGAGCACTGTAGTGACCGCTGCTTCTCACCTGTTGGCCGGATACTCCTCAGCCACATCCGTGGTAAAACCTGCCTCCCGCTGAGCACTGTAGTGACCGCTGCTTCTCACCTGTTGGCCGGATACTCCTCAGCCACATCCGTGGTAAAACCTGCTTCCCGTGGAGCACTGTAGTGACCGCTGCTTCTCACCTGTTGGCCGGATACTCCTCAGCCACATCCGTGGTAAAATCTGCTTCCCGTGGAGCACTGTAGTGACCGCTGCTTCTCACCTGTTGGCCGGATACTCCTCAGCCACATCCGTGGTAAAACCTGCCTCCCGCTGAGCACTGTAGTGACCGCTGCTTCTCACCTATTGGCCGGATACTCCTCAGCCACATCCGTGGTAAAACCTGCTTCCCGTGGAGCACTGTAGTGACCGCTGCTTCTCACCTATTGGCCGGATACTCCTCAGCCACATCCGTGGTAAAACCTGCCTCCCGCTGAGCACTGTAGTGACCGCTGCTTCTCACCTATTGGCCGGATACTCCTCAGCCACATCCGTGGTAAAACCTGCCTCCCGCTGAGCACTGTAGTGACCGCTGCTTCTCACCTGTTGGCCGGATACTCCTTAGCCACATCCGTGGTAAAACCTGCTTCCCGCTGTATGCTGTAGTGACCGCTGCTTCTCACCTGTTGGCCGGATACTCCTCAGCCACATCCGTGGTAAAACCTGCTTCCCGTGGAGCACTGTAGTGACCGCTGCTTCTCACCTATTGGCCGGATACTCCTCAGCCACATCCGTGGTAAAACCTGCCTCCCGCTGAGCACTGTAGTGACCGCTGCTTCTCACCTGTTGGCCGGATACTCCTCAGCCACATCCGTGGTAAAACATGCCTCCCCCTGAGCACTGTAGTGACCGCTGCTTCTCACCTGTTGGCCGGATACTCCTCAGCCACATCCGTGGTAAAACCTGCCTCCCGCTGTATGCTGTAGTGACCGCTGCTTCTCACCTGTTGGCCGGATACTCCTCAGCCACATCCGTGGTAAAACCTGCCTCCCGCTGAGCACTGTAGTGACCGCTGCTTCTCACCTGTTGGCCGGATACTCCTCAGCCACATCCGTGGTAAAACCTGCTTCCCGTTGAGCACTGTAGTGACTGCTGCTTCTCACCTGTTGGCCGGATACTCCTCAGCCACATCTGTGGTGGACCCGCCTCTCGTTGTATGCTGTGGTGACCGCTGCTTCTCACCTGTTGGCCGGATACTCCTCAGCCACATCTGTGGTGGACCCGCCTCTCGTTGTGCCCTGCAGCAACCGCTATCTCTTACCGGCTGGCCGGATACTTCAGCTATGTCCGTGGTAAACCAGTCGCTCGTTGAGCATCGTAGTACCCATTGACTCTTTATCTACCAGCTGGCTGCTTCTCAACTACATCCAAGGTGAACCTACCTCTGGCTGATCACCATAGCCTCCGCTATACCTCACCTATTGGCCAGACACCTCATAGCCACATCTGTGATAACCTCGCCTCCGACTGATCACCCTAAAGCATCTGTTACATCTCAGCTGCTGGCAGGGGCGGATATAGAAAAGTACTGTACCCGGGGCGATTTAGAGAGGGCGATTTAGGCCCCGTCCCCTTTCTAAAATCTTAGGCTGCCGACGGCTGCACACTATGTGCAGGTCCGTCCAGCCGTGGACAGTGTGCTGCCCGGCTGCTCTGATTGTGTTTTACACACAATCAGAGCAGCCGGGCAGCACACTGTCCCTGCCTGTCATGGCTGGACGGACCTCCACATACTGTGCAGCCGTCGGCAGCAAGTGTCTGCTAGGGGGGGCGATCGCCCCTATCGCCCCCCCCCCCCCCCCTGGATCCGCCACTGGCTGCTGGCTGGACATCTTTTAGCTACAACTGTCAAATATAGCTGCTCTAATATGAACTCTAGCATATCTTCTATTTTGCCTAACTTCCATATCTAAGCTGTACTCTGTTGCTCTGCCGCACTCTCTTGAGGGCCGCGACCTGCGCAGTGACGCCGCAAAAACCCAAACCCTCTTGCGGGGTTCCCTGGAGAAGACCAGCCGCTGCGTTAGACTCCGCGCCTCGAGTGTAGTGATAACTACTGGCAGAACTCTGGGTAAAGAATTCTAGTGACCGCGACACCAATCCCCTATTCGGAAAGATCCCTGGTCTTTGCTACCCGCTGCAAGACACTGATGTCCATTCTGCACATTTAGCATCACATATCCTAGCGGCTGCGAAGTGCCTGATTGACAAATCATGGAAGAGCCCAGAACTGCCCCGTGTCTCTTCTTTGAATCCTATATATGGTTCATCGCTAAGATGGAGAAAAGCACCTCCCACCTCTGAGACAAAGACAAGTTCCACCAAATCTGGTTCCCTTGGCTGTACCTGTAATATTCTCCGTTAGTATCTTGTCTGTGTTCCCCCTTTCACACCTGACATATCTATCCACCGCTCTTTTATATCCTATGGTCCAGTCTATGTACCTCCCCCTGTGAAGTCCCTAATTTCTCTGACATCCCTTAGATGACGACCATCTATACACTTCTCTCCCCCCACCCTCATCCTTCTTAAAGTACAACACTGGTGCTAAACTTTGTTACACGGTTCTCATTGTTTCCATATTTTTCTACAAATAAGTTATCCTACTGCTGCTTATGACACTACATTTTGTTATTGCTGTTTAAGTGACTCTATCCAGGTTTGCTGTCATTCAAGCCTATTTAATAAAAATTTTGAGTTAAAAAAAAAGTAAACCTTCACGTTATCAGCATCAAATTAATGCTTCTTGAGGACTATACCTGTATCAATCTTACAAAAGTAAATTATAATTACTTAGGCAAAGCACATAAGCAAGACTCGCCTCTCTTCATTACATTTCCAAATGTTTATTATTGGCAGGGATCAAAGAGAGAGGTCTGTCTAGGTGGCTGTTTGAACTAGTCCAGGCCCAGTATGAGTACTAGCTTACTTACCCACCTCATGCATCTTCCGTGCACTTATTTTTTGCATATGGCTCGGTGTATTTGCAAAATCTTTAGAGCTTGACCAGCAAGTCACACAGTATTCTGTACACCTATCGATATACAGACAGCAAGGACATAAAAAACACAGGCTCTACCTGTTTGAGAGCCTTCTAGTAGTATACACAGACATAATCACTTCTGTTACTGCCAAACAAGATAGATGTAGAAAATTTGCAAAATAAAAGGTTTAAAAAGACAAATACTTAAATTTAAGTGTAATGTGTCTTCCAATCTTCACTCTAAGTTTCATATTCGTCATGTAAGTTTTTATGCACAACGGGGGCATGTTTTGAATTGAAACTTATCTACACAGCTTCAAGAATATTATTGAATGCTTTCATATAAAGAAGGGCTCTAAGTAAGTTTTGTTTTCACAAGGGAGAGAGAATTCACTATTTTGATTCATCATCTTCAGGATTAATCACAATTTAAAAAGTGACATAATATCAATAAGCCATTAATTAGTTTGAACACTTTCTATGCTGAATTCTGTGTTGAAATTGGATTGCACTGTGTTTGTCTTTATTGACGTAACTTTCAAGACAAACGTTTTAAACCTTTTTCACAATTTTTCTACATAATAATCTATCTTGTCTGGAAACATATTAGCTCCTGACCACTTTCATTTTTTATTTATTTAATCACTAAGTGAGTTTGGACGCGTGTATAGTCCTTTAGAAAAAAAGTGCTGAGCTACTGATTTGAAGTGAAGCACTAGAGGAATTAACAAATAAAAATGAGCTACTGCACTTCTATTAATTCATCATTTTTTTTAGTATTATTTCCATTTCCACTAAAAAAATAATAATAAATCACCAGGTTAAACAACAACAACAAAAAGTAAACTTTTAAAACAGCTTTTGCAATTTGCAGGCCTCTAAGTTACGGTGTCATAGACAGCTGCTCAACTTCATTACAGAACTGCTGCTAATGCCATATCATGTTGCTAAAAATATCAACATTGTATATTTATACTTGCTAGCATTTGAAATATATTTCCAGGGGCACTTTGCTGCTAAGCCTGTGAATCTAAGTCGTGATGGACCTTGGAACACTATAATCCCTTTAAATATTATTATTAACATTAAGTATTTTACATATAGAATAATATTTAACCATAAGTGCCAAGATACAATTTTCATTAATAAAATATAAGAACATATTCTGAGCATTGCAACCAGGCTGCACAAAGGAATGGATGCTGTGCATATTTGCCATCATTTAATAAATATTTCCAGGGGCACTTTGCTACCAAACCTTGCATTAAAGCACATACCATGTGATAGTGTCTCAATGGAGCTCTAAAATCACCATCATCTATACTGAATTTGATTCTAATGGGTTTTTGATGCATCTCAAATATTCATTTTCAATAAATATTAATGTATAAAGCCTGTAAAATAGGAATAGCTTAAAAGGATAACTTGTAACATGCAAGAAAACATGTATTGTGCAGTTTGATCAGGACTGAAAAACAGGAACATATTCAGGGATTGTCCATTAAAAATTAAGGGCAGTTGGCAACTTTGTATTAGACGCCACACAAAAATTTAAGATTTTTGTACACTTACCATCCATTGATTTCATTCTGAGAGTTAATATCCACCCCAGAATTCAGAAGCTTTTGCACTTCTTCCAGGTCTCCCAAAGCAGCTGCTTCCCTCAGTCTTTCTTCCATGTATATATGGGTAAAACGATCATATATTACCTAATATCCCAAACTGGTCATCCAGTAACAATATTAAGTACCCAAAAAAATAAAGCTTTAATCTCAATAGCAAATAATGTTATTTAATAAAGATTATAAATATACATGTGCAAATCTGCTCTGAATAGCTTTGCAAAATAAAATTAAATTGTAAAAACTGATAATCATTTGATAATCTGTGCGGGAAAATAAATATTTTGTAGTACAGAGCTCTGTCTAATAAAGGCTAATCCTCTCAGGGAGCTGCTGGGTCGGGCTGGTGATTTGAGGTAAAAAATATAATATTATTGATACACTAAAAAAATATATAACAGCCCTGAGCTTCCCCTTGTAAATGCAACCCGGGATATAGTTAATTAAATACACTAATTTAGTATTTTGTAGCTTCTCTGCATGTCCCACAACACTTTGCTGGGGGTCGGTGTTAATTGTAACACACGCGGAAGAGCACTTTGGTTCCGGGGTAAGTTGATAGTGACACTAAATAAAGGCATATCCTCATTGCAGTGTAATCTTGTAGGGTTTAGGGGTTTAAAAGTATCTAATATGATGTGTAATGAGAGAGGACTGCCTTATAGGCTAGAATTATGTTAGGGAAGCACAAATTATCCAGCAATTAGGTTTACAAAGAAATTCGTTCATTTGTTTTCATATAGGATGACTAATGCAACAGCATTTATTTTTTACAGCCATAAAATAATTGCACCCACTTGGAAAAAACCCCAAAACAGCTTTGTTGGGTACAGTTGCATATCTCCCACCTGTCCCAGTTTAGGCAGGATGGTCCAGATTTGTGGGGACTGTCCTGTAGTCCTGTGTATATGGATTTTGTCCCGAACTTCCCGATTGAACCAATTTTTTTGGTGCAGTCCTGATTAATGGACCTCGAAAGAGGCAAGGAATACACAAAATTAGGCAGTGTTCGTCCCAAAAGTAGATGGGGATTGGGTGACTCAGGGTGGGGCTTATTTTGTCATAACTTCACAAGTTTAAATTTTGGAAGATATGTATGTCCCACTCCTGAATTCCAGGAACCTCACCTGGACTCCCAGGAGAGTAGACTGCCCTCCCACAAATAGCATAATTTTGTTCCCGACCCCTTGTGGCGCAATTTTGCCATTTCACCATGGGAGTCTGGGCCAAAATGAAGCCATTTGCTGCGCCGCGCCTCCCAGCACTTTCCACTTGACCCTTCCTCCAGGACTTCCTGGGGAAGAGTCAGAAATTTTGCAAGCAGGGTCCCACTATGCACCTTCAGCAGTGTCATGTGCGTTCAGCTTTGTAGGGGTGTGTTTAGGGGAGGGGCTGGGGTGGCGCAGTGCTTCCAAAGTACTGGGCATGCACCCGATGTGACGTGTAAATGTTGGGAGACATGCAGTATGCAAATGATAGCTACAATCTGATTGGTTGGTATGGATGTACTCTCAACTTTTAGAAGTTTTAGTAAATCTACTCCTATGCATGACCACAATTCTCCCTTTGACAATCCATAATTTTTAAAGCATAAAGAACACAATATATGGTACTTTGCATTTTAATAGACTTGGTATTTTTAGGGAACACTTTTTCCTGGCACAAAAACTTAAAACCTGACATCACCCATGAAAATCAAGCATTTGTACTAGTAATGTCAGAGCTAGTTCGAAAATGATTCAACCCACCCCTCAATCCATGGAGTTCGAGTTCTAATTTAGAACAGGGCATGGTTCACAAAATGTTTTGCATCAGGCTAGGTGTTCTGACTTTTATTTTTTGAATGCACCCTGCTTTAGTTGCCACCAATGCACCTGATTCTCTCCAGTGTCCTGAATATGTCTCTGAGTCCCCCCTTTTCTCCTTGCCTTGGCACTTATGCGCATGTATCCAGTAATGAGCAGAGACTTTCAGTTTGTCTTCTCACAATAGCATGCAGTCATTACCAATTGCCCCTGCAAGAAGACAATAAAAGGCATATATCGAATATTGACATTGGGCATTGAGTGGTCTGTCCGGATACCAAGTGGACACGGAGACATATTGTAGATAGGGATGGTAAAGTAAACATTTTTAATGAATTGAATATGTTTTCCTTTTCTTTCTTTGACAGATATTTTCTTATAATTGAAAAAAATCTGTCATTAGTTTCACATTTATTGCTTGCTGTATACACTCTATACCAGCAGGTGGAGGCACTGTATGTAACATGCTATCTCAGCATCACCTGCACAGTAGGTGGAGGCACTGTATGTAACATGCTATCTCAGCATCACCTGCACAGTAGATGGAGGCACTGCATGTAACATGCTATCTCAGCATCACCTGCACAGTAGATGGAGGCACTGCATGTAACATGTTATCTCAGCCTCAAATGCACAGTAGGTGGAGGCACTGCATGTAACATGTTATCTCAGCCTCAAATGCACAGTAGGTGGAGGCACTGTATGTAACATGTTATCTCAGCATCACCTGCACAGTAGGTGGAGGCACTGTATGTAACATGTTATCTCAGCATCACCTGCACAGTAGGTGGAGGCACTGTATGTAACATGCTATCTCAGCCTCAAATGCACAGTAGATGGAGGCACTGCATGTAACATGTTATCTCAGCCTCAAATGCACAGTAGGTGGAGGCACTGCATGTAACATGTTATCTCAGCCTCAAATGCACAGTAGGTGGAGGCACTGCATGTAACATGTTATCTCAGCATCACCTGCACAGTAGGTGGAGGCACTGCATGTAACATGTTATCTCAGCATCACCTGCACAGTAGGTGGAGGCACTGCATGTAACATGTTATCTCTGCATCACCTGCACAGTAGGTGGAGGCACTGTATGTAACATGCTATCTCAGCATCACCTGCACAGTAGGTGGAGGCACTGTATGTAACATGCTATCTCAGCATCACCTGCACAGTAGGTGGAGGCACTGTATGTAACATGCTATCTCAGCATCACCTGCACAATAGGTGGAAGCACTGCATGTAACATGCTATCTCAGCATCACCTGCATGGTAGGTGGAGGCACTGCATGTAACATGTTATCTCAGCATCAACTGCACAGTAGGTGGAGGCACTGCATGTAACATGTTATCTCAGCATCACCTCCACAGTAGGTGGAGGCACTGCATGTAACATGTTATCTCAGCATCACCTGCACAGTAGGTGGAGGCACTGCATGTAACATGTTATCTCAGCATCACCTGCACAGTAGGTGGAGGCACTGCATGTAACATGTTATCTCAGCATCACCTGCACAGTAGGTGGAGGCACTGCATGTAACATGTTATCTCAGCATCACCTGCACAGTAGGTGGAGGCACTGTATGTAACATGCTATCTCAGCATCACCTGCACAGTAGGTGGAGGCACTGCATGTAACATTCTATCTCAGCATCACCTGCACAGTAGGTGGAGGCACTGCATGTAACATGTTATCTCAGCATCACCTGCACAGTAGGTGGAGGCACTGTATGTAACATGCTATCTCAGCATCACCTGCACAGTAGGTGGAGGCACTGCATGTAACATGTTATCTCAGCACCACCTGCACAGTAGGTGGAGGCACTGCATGTAACATTCTATCTCAGCATCACCTGCACAGTAGGTGGAGGCACTGCATGTAACATGTTATCTCAGCATCACCTGCACAGTAGGTGGAGGCACTGCATGTAACATGTTATCTCAGCATCACCTGCACAGTAGGTGGAGGCACTGCATGTAACATGCTATCACAGCATCACCTGCACAGTAGGTGGAGGCACTGCATGTAACATGTTATCTCAGCATCACCTGCACAGTAGGTGGAGGCACTGCATGTAACATGTTATCTCAGCCTCAAATGCACAGTAGGTGGAGGCACTGTATGTAACATGTTATCTCAGCATCACCTGCACAGTAGGTGGAGGCACTGTATGTAACATGTTATCTCAGCATCACCTGCACAGTAGGTGGAGGCACTGTATGTAACATGTTATCTCAGCATCACCTGCACAGTAGGTGGAGGCACTGTATGTAACATGCTATCTCAGCCTCAAATGCACAGTAGGTGGAAGCACTGCATGTAACATGTTATCTCAGCCTCAAATGCACAGTAGGTGGAGGCACTGCATGTAACATGTTATCTCAGCCTCAAATGCACAGTAGGTGGAGGCACTGCATGTAACATGTTATCTCAGCATCACCTGCACAGTAGGTGGAGGCACTGCATGTAACATGTTATCTCAGCATCACCTGCACAGTAGGTGGAGGCACTGCATGTAACATGTTATCTCTGCATCACCTGCACAGTAGGTGGAGGCACTGTATGTAACATGCTATCTCAGCATCACCTGCACAGTAGGTGGAGGCACTGTATGTAACATGCTATCTCAGCATCACCTGCACAGTAGGTGGAGGCACTGTATGTAACATGCTATCTCAGCATCACCTGCACAATAGGTGGAAGCACTGCATGTAACATGCTATCTCAGCATCACCTGCATGGTAGGTGGAGGCACTGCATGTAACATGTTATCTCAGCATCAACTGCACAGTAGGTGGAGGCACTGCATGTAACATGTTATCTCAGCATCACCTCCACAGTAGGTGGAGGCACTGCATGTAACATGTTATCTCAGCATCACCTGCACAGTAGGTGGAGGCACTGCATGTAACATGTTATCTCAGCATCACCTGCACAGTAGGTGGAGGCACTGCATGTAACATGTTATCTCAGCATCACCTGCACAGTAGGTGGAGGCACTGCATGTAACATGTTATCTCAGCATCACCTGCACAGTAGGTGGAGGCACTGTATGTAACATGCTATCTCAGCATCACCTGCACAGTAGGTGGAGGCACTGCATGTAACATTCTATCTCAGCATCACCTGCACAGTAGGTGGAGGCACTGCATGTAACATGTTATCTCAGCAT
Source organism: Mixophyes fleayi (assembly GCF_038048845.1). Taxonomy (NCBI): domain Eukaryota; kingdom Metazoa; phylum Chordata; class Amphibia; order Anura; family Limnodynastidae; genus Mixophyes; species Mixophyes fleayi. The sequence goes on along the minus strand of NC_134407.1, from coordinate 203,184,948 downwards.
CACCTGCACAGTAGGTGGAGGCACTGTATGTAACATGCTATCTCAGCATCACCTGCACAGTAGGTGGAGGCACTGCATGTAACATGTTATCTCAGCACCACCTGCACAGTAGGTGGAGGCACTGCATGTAACATTCTATCTCAGCATCACCTGCACAGTAGGTGGAGGCACTGCATGTAACATGTTATCTCAGCATCACCTGCACAGTAGGTGGAGGCACTGCATGTAACATGTTATCTCAGCATCACCTGCACAGTAGGTGGAGGCACTGCATGTAACATGCTATCACAGCATCACCTGCACAGTAGGTGGAGGCACTGCATGTAACATGTTATCTCAGCATCACCTGCACAGTAGGTGGAGGCACTGCATGTAACATGCTATCACAGCATCACCTGCACAGTAGGTGGAGGCACTGCATGTAACATGTTATCTCAGCCTCAAATGCACAGTAGGTGGAGGCACTGTATGTAACATGTTATCTCAGCATCACCTGCACAGTAGGTGGAGGCACTGTATGTAACATGTTATCTCAGCATCACCTGCACAGTAGGTGGAGGCACTGTATGTAACATGTTATCTCAGCATCACCTGCACAGTAGGTGGAGGCACTGTATGTAACATGTTATCTCAGCATCACCTGCACAGTAGGTGGAAGCACTGCATGTAACATGTTATCTCAGCATCACCTGCACAGTAGGTGGAGGCACTGTATGTAACATGTTATCTCAGCATCACCTGCACAGTAGGTGGAGGCACTGCATGTAACATGTTATCTCAGCATCACCTGCACAGTAGGTGGAGGCACTGCATGTAACATGTTATCTCAGCATCACCTGTACAGTAGGTGGAGGCACTGTATGTAACATGTTATCTCAGCATCACCTGCACAGTAGGTGGAGGCACTGTATGTAACATGTTATCTCAGCATCACCTGCACAGTAGGTGGAGGCACTGCATGTAACATGTTATCTCAGCATCACCTGTACAGTAGGTGGAGGCACTGTATGTAACATGTTATCTCAGCATCACCTGCACAGTAGGTGGAGGCACTGCATGTAACATTCTATCTCAGCATCACCTGCACAGTAGGTGGAGGCACTGTATGTAACATGTTATCTCAGCATCACCTGCACAGTAGGTGGAGGCACTGCATGTAACATTCTATCTCAGCATCACCTGTACAGTAGGTGGAGGCAATGTATGTAACATGTTATCTCAGCATCACCTGCACAGTAGGTGGAGGCACTGTATGTAACATGTTATCTCAGCATCACCTGCACAGTAGGTGGAGGCACTGTATGTAACATGTTATCTCAGCACCACCTGCTGGACACAACCCTAGGTGATGCGACCAATGCCCTGGGCAGCGTGACTATGCAACATTCTTGTGAATGTCCTAATTCCAGAGGTAAGAAAGTTGGAAGCATTGTACATGAGGTGAGACCTTACCAGTGACCTATAAAGTGGTAAAATAAAATAAATAGGGTTTGAGTTTTAAAAAAGTTTAGAACCCTAGAACTCTATATTTTATACTTTTTATACTAGAAAAAGAACCCAGAACTTCAGAGTGTTCCGAGACCATTAGTTTATATCCCCTCGATGGTATAGTGTGCACGGTTCATAGCAGCACTGAGACACAGTACATAATGTCTTTGGAAATGTTTCAGCAGAATGTACTGTACATATGTGGAAAGGTCAGGTGCCACAACAGATCATGTTGTAAGGATCATTAGGAATTATTCCAAGGTCTCTGAACTAGGGACTTACTTTGCAAGAAGATTCCTTGAAAAGGCTTCGGAGAATTGATCACTCTTCAGCCTAACACTTTCCTGTTGCAATTATTTTGGTGACAAAATTACCATAAAATAAATTTAAAAATGTGCAATATTTAAACATAAAGCAATGTTGTAAATAACGAGCATTAAAAGGTTGCAAACTTTCAATGCACTTAATCCCCTTTATCTGGTTTAAACTGGCAGTTGAACGGGCATAAAGGTGCCTATGTATTCTGCAGTTATGACCCCCTCCCCCCAATTAGGTCATTTGAAATTGTCACTGGCAGAAAATAAAATTGTGAATCTTTTAGGAAACTCGCTTTGGATCTTTTACTAGCAAATGCAAGTGGACAATGGCAGCACTAATTTGACTCAATAAGATTTAAGTGCTGGGCCGAAGCAGGAAATGGTTGGATCTTTCCAATTGGTACCTATATGTAGGTGGTAGACTTGGAAATAGATTAATTTTCTTGATGGTCAGGTCAAGTGACTGGATCAGCATAGGCAAACTGAGGGGGGGGGGGGGGGGGGGGGTTCCTAGTACCTGGAAACCCCCCTCCAAGCCTGGGGCACTATGTAGAGAAAACAGCTCAATCTTTTTATGCCAGATCCTCCAACACCAGCCCTAACACTCGGTATAAAATGATCTACTCCGTAAATTCCCTCTTATTTTCCAACTCAGACTAAATTCATTAAGTTATAATAAAATGAAACAAAACATTAGCTTGTTATTTTGCAGGTAATTGCAATAGGAAATTAAGTGGGAAATTCAGGAGTAGAGCATTTCGTATGAGGTAGAACAGGTCATGTTGAATGACCAGTTATACCCAGACATACAAGGGCTTCATTTGTTAGTATTTTGTGTTTATTTGAATAACACATTTGCCAATGCTTTGTGTGTGTATGTGAGCATTGACAACCTGCAGTGCAAAAGCCCTGAAAAATGGAATATAAATGCATTCATACAGGTTGAATTTCGAGCTTTATCTTACGTTTATGGCTCTGTCCATGTGTCTGGCAGACAGGACATTGAAATGGGTGGTTATGTTATGTATATAGCTGGGCCTTGAGACTGGCAGACAGGAGACAGGAATGGGTGGTTATGTTATGTATATAGCTGGGCCCTGAGACTGGCAGACAGTAGACAGGAATGGGTGGTTATGTTATGTATATAGCTGGGCCTTGAGACTGGCAGACAGGAGACAGGAATGGGTGGTTATGTTATGTATATAGCTGGGCCCTGAGACTGGCAGACAGGAGACAGGAATGGGTGGTTATGTTATGTATATAGCTGGGCCCTGAGACTGGCAGACAGGAGACAGGAATGGGGGGTTATGTTATGTATATAGCTGGGCACTGAGACTGGCAGACAGGAGACAGGAATGGGGGGTTATGTTATGTATATAGCTGGGCCCTGAGACTGGCAGACAGGAGACAGGAATGGGGGGTTATGTTATGTATATAGCTGGGCCCTGAAACTGTCAGACAGGAGACAGGAATGGGTGGTTATGTTATGTATATAGCTGGGCCCTGAGACTGGCAGACAGGAGACAGGAATGGGGGGTTATGTTATGTATATAGCTGGGCCCTGAGACTGGCAGACAGAGGGCTAGAGTGTGGGAGTTATTTAAAGTTTTGTTATTGGCAGACATGACTCTGAAAATTAGTTATAATTCCAGACCATGGCCTTATCTGTGAGACGTTTGTATGTTCTCCCTGTGTTTGCGTGGGTTTCCTCCGGGTGCTCCGGTTTCCTCCCACACTCCAAAAACATACTAGTAGGTTAATTGGCAAATTGACCCTAATCTGTGTGTGTATGTTAGGGAATTTAGACGGTAAGCTCCAATGGGCAGGGACTGATGTGAATGAGTTCTTTGTACAGCGCTGCGGAATTAGTGGCGCTATATAAATAAATGGTGATGATGATGTTGTTGATGATGATGATGATAGTTTATGTGATTTATAAGACTCTGTTCTAAGACTGGCAGACAGGGAACATGGAGGTTATTGGAGGGTTTGTGTGACTTATATGGCTATGCCCCTGAGACTGGCAGACAGGCCACTGACCCTGGCACAACCCTACACCCGAGTGGCATAGAGTAAAGTGGGCGTGTCCAGGTGTCTGCCGGTGACGTCGCAGGCTGAGGGGGCGGCCGCGCGGTGCACCCTGGGAGTAACGCTCGCCGCGGCCGCCATCTTTGTTTGGTGTGGGCAGCGCGGAGAGATCTCCTGGAGCGGCGGACACGGGACACGTCGGAGCCATGTTATCCGCCGCGCAGCTGCTGGATGAGCTGATGGGCCGGGACCGGAACCTGGCCCCGGATGAGAAGAGGAGCAACGTCCGCTGGGATGATGAGAGTGTGAGTGTCCCCCCCTCCCCTCCTGGGAGACCATGTGACCGGGCCCGGGTGTGAGAGGCCGAGGCCTGGAGGGCCGTAGTCACTGCCTGGGTGCTCAGTGTGCCCATGGTGGTGTATGTAATATGTCACCCCGGCCTGTGTGTTATATACTGTGTGTTATATACTGTGTGTTATATACTGTGTGTTATATACTGTGTGTTATATACTGTGTGTTATATACTGTGTGTTATATACGCGCTGCTTTATGTTGATATAAGTGTGGCAGGGCAAGGGTTAACCACAGGGTGTGTAGTGATGGTCCCATCATCTATTGTGAAACGTGGCAGGGAAAGGGTCAGGTAAGGGGGTTAATCATAGACTTTGTATTGTGATTGTAGCATAGAAAGGAAGTTAGTTGGGGTTAAACATAGCCTGTGTATGGATATGATAGTTTACAGGTTCATAGTGGGTTATATGGCAAGAGAAGGGTTAAACATACCCTGTGTATTTATATGATAGTTTATGGATTCATAGTGGGTTATATGGCAAGAGAAGGGTTAAACATAGCCTGTGTATTGATATGATAGTTTATGGGTTCATAGTGGGTTATATGTGGCAAGAGAAGGGTTAAACATACCCTGTGTATGGATATGATAGTTTATGGATTCATAGTGGGTTATATGGCAAGAGAAGGGTTAAACATACCCTGTGTATTTATGATAGTTTATGGATTCATAGTGGGTTATATGGCAAGAGAAGGGTTAAACATAGCCTGTGTATTGATATGATAGTTTATGGATTCATAGTGGGTTATATGGCAAGAGAAGGGTTAAACATAGCCTGTGTATTGATATGATAGTTTATGGGTTCATAGTGGGTTATATGTGGCAAGAGAAGGGTAAAACAGCCTGTGCATTGATATGATAGTTTACGGGTTCATAGTGGGTTATGGAGTTTTATGTGGCAAGCGAATGGTTAAACACAGCCTGGTAATGATGTGGTAGTTTAGGAGTTTATAGTTTTATATGTGGCAGGAGAAGGGTTAAACACAGGCTGGGTGGATTAGGGTCTTAGTAAGTGGGTGTAGTGTTACATGTGGCAGAGAAGCTTTAATTTGATTGTGGGATACATGGACTGTAAATAGTCAGCCAGTGCGGTCATCCAAAAGTACGATCTTTGCTCCTAGCATTTCTTGATCCCTGTTATACAGTAATGGGTGGTACAGTTACCATAGATGGGAACTTCTGACAAGGATTAATATAATAATTAACAGCACCCACTGTGGGGAGGGGGGACATGTATTATCGGGACAGGTACTGAATTACGTTGTGTGCTGCCACTATTACTTTGTCACTCCCTTTTTCCATTCTGCAAGTGTATTACACTGCCAAAATATTCCAATCAGAATTTGCCACCTATAGCGATTACTTTGTGAAGTGAAACATACTTGGCAAAATTACAGTGTAATTGTAGAAGTGCTAATACACTAGGTGGGATATCTGAGGGGAAACTTCTGAGTTAGTCTGAAACCTCTGGTCTGAGGTTATTTAATAATTTGTTTCATAGCAAAAAGTATGTAGCCATAGTCAAATGCTGCCAACACAGACACAAAATCTAAATGCTGGAATTGCAGAGGATAAAATGCAAGCAGCTACATGTGTATTGACAACTACTTGTAGTTGACAATACACCTGGGGGGTGCTGTTTGGCACATTTCGCTAGACCCACTGCTATAGGTTAATCCATATACTCGGATGGTTAAAATTTAGTTTTCTAATTTTGGAGTTTCCAACTGCTGTCAGTTTGTTCTTCTTAAAGGACCACTAAACTCCAGAATTTAAATTTTCTGATATGAACAATGAAGATTACATTGTTTAGTGTTTACTCGACTGCAATTCTGATAAAAGGTAATTTTACCTCCCCACTCTATTAGCCGAAGCACCTCTCACATCTTTAGAAAAGTGTCCTAATGGGATCTGATGCATGTCAAAGAGCTGAAACTGCAGTCATTTGATTTGCTTTTGTATTGGCCCTCCCTGTGTATAAATTCACTAATCCTCAAAGTACATTTCTTTATAGAGTGTGTGCAAACCTGTCAGTCACTGTCTACCAGTTTATTTAGAGAAGCCACCTCCCTATTAACATGGCAGTCTGTGATAGAGTATGGTGTACATTTAGTGTACAGACTCTAGATAATTAATGTATATTATTCAGATCAGTAATACACAGCATTTGTTTTTGTTTTTTTCTAAATCTCGGTGCCTTTATTTGCTCTTTAAAGAATATCTGCAAGCAACACATTAGCAGGTTCTCTACGGTCACTGGGTAATGTAGTTACGTCACTTGTATTTCCAGGATACGCAAGTGCTTCTAAAATAGCAGATATGTTCCATGCTGCCAAGGGATGGGACGGAGTCATTACTTTATGCTCTTACTGATCATTTATTTGTTTGCTCTAGAGGCTTGAAACTTTTTTTAATGTTCAAATTTGTGTGATAGTTGGACACTAATTCTCTCTCTTCCAACAGGTGTGCAAGCACTATCTGTGTGAGTTTTGTCCGGCTGAGCTGTTTACAAACACACGATCTGATCTGGGTATGTAACAATGTGAACGTATATAATCCTCTAGTTGTTCATTTAGATCAGCTCCTCTGTGCAGACACTTTAACTCTGCTGCATCTCTTCAGATGAAGCATTTAGTTCTAGGATACTGTACCAGTTGATGTAGCCACACTGTTTTGTGCCTGTTTGGCCAATAAAAACAAATTAATGTATTTAGATCTGAGCTTTACTGCAAATTTACAGCATGGTCTCACAACTTTTTAAAGAAATGTTTTAATGAAGACATGATTGGTTTGAGTGAAACAAAACTGCTTTCTTGTCTGGGAGATGCAGTTACCATGTGATAAAGCCATTTAAGCTTTCTTCCATTTATTTATGCCACTTAAACCACATAGTCCATCATTCCATTCAGTTGTGTTTAAAGTATAGCTGTTATTTTATGTCACCTTGGTAATAGATAAGCAGTGTAGCAGTTCATTTTAATAAATGAACATATGCAGAGAACGTATGTTACTGCTGCTTTCAAATGACTGCAATTGGATCTTGATTATAAAATGAATATTGGACACTGGATAGATAGCACTTATTTCAGTAGTTAAATAAAGGAGAGATTTAATTTTACCTCCATTGCACAAACATGGTTTCACAAGTTAACCTCTGGGTACTTTGTGAATTGTATGAACATTTCGCAGCATATTAATGCAAACATACAGCATTATTATGCAAAATAAATTCTGGCAGCTTTTTTCAGTGCTAATACCTGATCATTTCTTTCTTCTTTTTTTTTTTTTTTTAAATGTAAAGGTCCGTGTGAAAAAATTCATGATGAGAACCTTCGGAAACAGTGAGTGTTTTATTTGTACTGTTTGTCAAGCACAAGGTTATTTAATTTGTGATGTTTGTTTTAGTGTTTAGCTTGTATATTAAATTTACACTGTGTCTCCAGGTATGAGAAGAGCTCCCGGCATATGAAAGTTGGCTATGAGCGTGAATTCTTGCGGTATTTGCAGAGCTTGCTCACAGAGGTTGAACGGAGGATTCGGAGGGGCCACGCTCGTTTGGCGCTGTCTCAGAATCAGCAAGCATCCGGTGTAAGTTTTGGCGCATCCCTTTATAGGTGCGATAGAGAGATAAAGGTGGCGTTAAAAGCAACACTATAATGTAGTCATAGCGTACTCTTAAGGGTTTTCCACACCCATTCCCAACCCTCTTTTAGTGTAAACCAGGAGAGAGAGAATCCCTCCCTATATATTATAACCCTTTTTATAATGTCAGTAGTAGTTCTTGTCCTTCTTAAACAATGTTAAGCTTTGTCATGTTAACAGAACTGTGTATATATAATGTGTTCTCTGGATATGTGTTGTGCAAGATGCTTGTTTACTTCCAGTGAATGTGACCCTTTTGAGCAAGAAAACAGGCTTCAATGTTAGATATCCATCTTTTGTGTAGCTCCATCATATTACACAATGTATTGCCTTTTAATCATCATCATTTGTTTATATAGTGTCAACAAATTCCGTGGCTCTTAATAGTTAGGAACACTGTAATAAAACAATACTGGTTGATACAGAGATGTAAGAAGGCCCTGCTCATAAGCTTACAATTTATGGGTCATTCACTGTCACAGTGGAGTTTACAGTCTAAATTTTTTTCCACGCACACTTACAGATATGGGTTAATTTTGTCAGAAGCTTGTTATCCTACTAGTATATTTTTTTGGACTGTGGGAGGAAATCCACCAAGAGATGGAGAGGTCATACAAACTCCCACACATATAGTTGCCTGGTTACATTGGACTTAGACAAATGCCAAAGTTGCATCATGTGGTGCTTTAATTTGACCCGATTCCAAGGAATTGTATTTTAAGTGTCCAAAGAGTCATATCTCTTATTTCTTTTAATAGTCTGTGGGGCCGGCTGGAAAGAATGAGGAGAAAGTCCAGGTGTTGACAGATAAAATTGAAGGACTGTTGCAGCAGGTAAGATCAGCTGTCATTATTCGTTAAAAGAACACATTGGTCAAAACAGCTAGTTGCCATATAGTTCTCTTTGTGTAATGGTTATGTTGTCAGTGCTCCCTATAGTGTCAAACACTTGTATAGTATCGTTAAGAAACTGTCTTGGCTTACGGTTCTACAGCTGTCATCATTTTGTGTAATATAACATGAAGTCCTTTCACACTGTTCTATCCAGTATTCAGTGGAAAGATGGAATAAAAGGTTTTATTTTGAAAAATAGAATATTTTCACATTGTGCTGCCTGCCAGACCCATGTTTATCACCTTTGTTTTGTACGAGCAGATAGAGGAGCTGGGTTCAGAAGGGAAGGTGGAGGAAGCACAAGGGATGATGAAACTTGTTGAACAGTTAAAAGAAGAGAGAGAACTTCTCAAGTCTTCAACATCGGTGAGTTTCAGATAGCGACATGGACATTACCCTGCATGGTTTACACTCCACAGATCTCACCTCAGAATGTGTCCTAGTCTATGGAGGAGTAGTGAACTAGAATCGTATATTCCTCCATACTGTATAGTTCTATGCATTCCTGCTTTAAGAGGGCAACATCTTTCAGCATTTTAATCTAGATATATCTCCTGCTGTATTAAATGTTGTGCTGTAATCAGCAGGGAACTTGAGATTGTTATGTTTTTTACTATACATAAATGTAACTGTAATGCCTTATTGCAGCACCTTCTGAACTTTTCTTGAAATCAGTGCCGTACAGTAAGGATAACGTTAGTAGTGTCAAAGGGGTGTAGTAGACCCTCATAACTAGTCTTTTGAATCTACTACATTGGGATATTTTGTTTTCTTCCTTCAGACAATTGAAAGCTTTGCAGCTCAGGAGAAGCAGATGGAGGTGTGTGAGGTCTGCGGTGCCTTCTTAATCGTCGGAGATGCTCAGTCACGGGTGGACGATCACCTTATGGGTAAACAGCACATGGGCTATGCCAAAATAAAGAACACTGTGGAGGAATTAAAGGTATGACTATAGTACTCCACCTGAAACTGCACATAGAAGGGACACTCTTTCCTCTGTTTGTCTGTACTATACTCGTCTGTCCTATGGTCAACACACAGAATAAGGGAAATGAGTGGGGGATTGCTGGCAGGGGTAAAATAGGACATACAATGGGGCAGGATAAATTGACTCTTTACATCCCCCCCCTTCTCTAATGTAAATATTACGGTGTAACTAACCTATTACAGTCCTAGTTTTTATGCTGTCCTAGTTTTTATGCTTCTATAGCTCTCATGCCAATCTGCCAGGTGTCATGATAGTCTTAACAATACAATATTTTGGGGTGTGGCTGTGGATAACCTCATTTGGGACGTAGTAGGGAATGGACATATGACAGAGTACAAGCAGGTGACAGACACTACCCTCAAATTTGCTCATAGCCTGCACGAAGGGAACCTGTAGCATGTACATTCCCCTGTTCTCGGCACAACCAAGCATCGAACAAAGTTTAGGTTAGTCCACCTTTTATTATAAGAAAACAAGGCATGTAGGCATTCTTATAATTTTATGTGATGGTTATTTTATTTTGACATAGCTTTTTAAAAGTTATAAAGTTTTAAAGTTATTTCTACCATGTCTGTCTGAGCTTTCGGCTGATATGCATCACGTAAGTGTAAAAAGACGATAATCCAAGCTCTCTCAGCCGCCTCTTTCCCTTTTCACTATAGTTTTATGTTTGTGCATTTTACTAGGGTCAGAACATCTATTGCAGGAATTCTTAACATGAATGAGCAGGGAACTGCCTGAGCAATCTATAGCCAATCAGAGTATGAGTGTTGGTAGCGGTGCAAAGTGTTTCAGCTTTGTCAACTCCTGCAAGGCCATGTGTTTTGTTGGGTGTTCGGAAAACAGGAAGCGCACTGGATCCCAAACTTTCTAAGTTCAGGGCACCCTTGGGGTCTCCATAATTTTTTCAAGGCGTCACTAAGTCACAATAATTGCTAAGTAGTCCCCTGCCTTGCTTACCACTGGCCCTGGCCATGGCACCCCTGCGAGATCGCCGCGGCACCTAAGGGAACCATGGCGCACAGTTTGGAAACCAGTGAGGTAGCCAGTCAGTGCATCAAAACATTAAATAGTGAATCCAGCTGCAATTCATAGTTAAAATTCTACTCCTGCGTTAAACCGGTTATTTGTGGCCGTGCTTCTTGAATGTTCTGTGCTTATCCTTTGCTTGTTCTGTGTGTTACTTGTTTTATCTGTTTTATGTACTATGTTCTATTTTGGTAGGTTTGGTAGAACAGAATTTTGTGATGCCTTATAAATCATAATAAAAATGTTTATTTTGAGCCACAAGACGGTGAAATGAATATTGCTGTAGAAAAATAATTCTCAGTAGGAGACTATTCTAGTAAGTCTTCAAGCTGTCAAGACGAACATTTTTTTTTTTTTTTTTTGCGAACTCTCCTTAATTGAAGTCTGTTTATTGTAAAAGGAAAAGCTGAGGAAAAAAACAGATGAGCCTGAGCGTGACGATCGGTTAAAGAAAGAGAAAGAGGAAAAAGAACGGGAGAAAGAGAAGGAACGCGAGAGAGAGGAAAAGGAAAAGAAGAAGCGCAGAGAGGAGGAAGAACAACAACAACAACAACGGGAGAAGGAAAGAACCAGAGAAAAGGAGAAGCGTAAAAGAAGCCGTTCGCGTAGCCAAAACTCCACTAGACCATCAGACAGGCGTGGCAGCAGGTCGCGTGACCACAAGAGGTCACGAAGCCGAGACAAAAGAAGGAGCAGGTATGCCGATGTTGATTTTAGCAGTATCCAGTTACTGTTGTAACTTGCTAGGTAAATAGTTTGAGACCCACAAGTTTGTTAATGACTGGACTGGAGGGATACAATGAAAATTGACCTGTGATTACTGTTGTGAGCTCCAGTAATATCTAATATATATATATATAAGCCTAGCGGCGTGTGTTAGTGTGTGTGTGTGTGTGTGTGTGTGTGTGTGTGTGGAAAAAACTATTTTCTCAGAAAGGGCTCATCCAATTGACCTGAAATTTGGTATACTGACATTATTTGACAAAAAAATTATAATAGTGAAGTCATTTAACTTCCATTATTGCCCCTTTCCCCTGTGGGAGGGGTAGTAAAGGCTAAATTTACCAGTTGAGGGCTCAAACTCTTGACTCCTTCCGGAATGCCAAGGCACAGATTAAGATTGAAAGTTGGAAGCATTATTATGCTATTGAGAAATCTGAATGTTAAGAGGGGACTGTGCAATGGCACTCTATTAGTAGTGACAGCACTGAAAACGGATGTGATACAAGCAGAAGTTTTGACTGGCTCTGCTGAAGGAGAGAAGGTGATGATACCATGGATTGACTTATGTCCACCCGAAACAGGACTGCCGTTTAAGCTAAGACGGCAGCAGTTCCCTTTGAAGGCGGCATTTGCTATGACCATTAACAATTCACAGGGTCAAACAGTTGACCGTGTGGGTATTTATTTACTAGAGCCTGTGTTTGGTCATGGACAATTGTATGTCGCATTTTCACGAGTGTGGAGAAGCAGTGATGTGAAAGTGCAGGTTATGAATACTGCCCTTCAAGGAAGACTGATTGAGCACAGCGATAAGGTGTTTAGCAGAAACGTTGTGTATCGAGAGGTTTTAGAACAGTAAGACGATGGAGATTAAGGATATGGCGATGAAGATGAATGATGAGGTGGTGACATGTGGACAAAACCACGTTAAAAAAGGGCACTTACGTCGGGAAGTAACGCTCTTCCCCTGAGGAGGCCTGGCCTAGCCCCAAATGCATGACAAGAACCTTTTTAACACCTTAAGTAGCTTGATTTAACTTGCACGGGTTAACTTGTGTAAAATAATTTTCTAACCGTCTACCATAATTCACTGCCAGGTAATGATGCTGCTGGCAGCTTTATACTGCCATCTTGTGGGTGCTGCACACATCTTGCAACAAATGTCTGGCTAGATGAAAACCCTACACCTGTCTGACCTTATCTGTTTTATGTTTGTTCATAAATCATGCGGATTACTGGGGTTTACTGGACTCTCCTCAATCTAACCTGGGACAAATCCAAAATTGTTTTACACTTACAACTTGACTTACAGTATAAGTAAATATCTTCACTAGATGGATGATGTGTGTTCTTCTGAGTTTCAACAGCGGGTGCTCTTAGTTTAGGTACTGCTTTCTATAACGAGTAGAGATTTCAGGACTAAATGACCACAGAACCAAATGTAGGCAATTCATGATTAGATTTTTACCAGTAAAGGCACATGTTACTTGGTGTTAGGTGGGACGAGTTGGCAAATATTATCTTAATGCATTTTAACTGTGTGTCCTACTTGCACAGTTCACTTTAGTTTGCTTGTTCTGCCAATTTGATGAATATTGAATTTCCTCTACACTCAGTATTTAAACAACAATTGGTAAAATCTATAGAAAATTGTATTTTTGTTTTTTTTGTAAAACATTGCAATGTGTGGGGGTAGCGTTGGCCTGTGATGGAAATAAATAGTTTAGTAAATAAGCAGAAGGCTTGGACCAGACCCTGGCAAGATGCTAACATTTTAGTATCTGACGTTCGGCCATGCTGTGGAAATGTATAAACAAGCCTTTGAAAGTCTCTTCCATAGTCATTGAAAATCATGACCAGGAACTGCCTCGTACTATGAGTTTAGTGAGAGAAGGCATGGCCTTGTCTGCACTAGTATAGTAAATGTTCCCTGTTAAGTAGCAGAAACATGATTTTTAAAAAAATATAAATATATATATATATTAGTTGTGTGGCCTCTGCCCATTTTGCCCTGCAAATGTCTGGTGTCAAAGCACAACTTTATCAAACAGGAAAAAAGATGGGTTTTGTGGGGAGGAGTCTCACCAAGCTACTCCATCTCCTCCTCTTGGACAAATGTTGTCCATGGGTAGTTGTAAGTTATGGTAGTTTCCCCATACTTTGTAATCCACTGTTACTTTGTACACTTATCTTCCTGGCAATTACTTGGATTACAACTTTGTGGCCAAACCCTTCTGTCGCTTGTAAAACAAGGAAACTGTTATCCGCAGTCGCAGTATTTCAATCTACCTGAAACCTTACAATCCTAACTGATCCATCCGCAGGAGCAGAGAACGCCAGCGAAGCCGCAGTCACAACCGCACAGAGCGGAAGCATCGATCGCGCAGCAGAGACAAGCGTAGGTCTAAGAGCAGAGAACGCAAATCCTACAAACACAGAAGCAGAAGCCGAGAGCGAGACCGTGAGAGGAGATCCAAGGAAAAAGGTTTGTCCTGTTAAATACAAGGTGTACAGGAATGTAGAAGAGAAAACGGGAGTGCTATGGTGATGAGGGGTGGGAAGGATACACTGTATATAAAATGTTTCATCTAATACTGTATGGAAGAAAAAGACCTTTCAGGATTGAAGACTGTCCACACCTAAAATACACTTCTTGTATACAAACTATCATTTACAACTTTTTATAATTTTCTACCAAAAAAATGTTTGAGGCAGGATGTTTTTCCAGTGCACACCAGACTATTACATGTAAGTCTTAAGGTGCTTCTTTGAGTCTGTAATGGCAGATCGCTAGGCTTCAGCGAGTGAAAGTAGAAGCCCGAATCCACCAGACTCCTTGAGAAGACTGGTGTAAACTCCAAAAAGTATGTTTACACCCACCACCTCTCTTGCCTATCTATCATATATACTATATATGTGTATATTAGAAATAAATCTGACCCCTTTTCCTCCACTTGTGCTGTTTTAGTGGTATTGTTGTCCCATAGCTACAGGAGGAGGGGGCAGGGCGTCATTGGTTACAAGTTTACGCTAGGCTGACCAGATTGGAGTGCCCGTCCCTTTTCCAGTCTTGAGACCAGAGGGGGGTGGGGTTGAGATTGCTATTGTCACCGAAAGAACTTTTATTAAGACCTTTTTTATAACAAAACAAATCTACATGTAATGCACATGCAACCATTTCCTCCAGAATTTGTCACAGTACATTAGTGTGGCTGCAATAACTACAGCTAAACGTTCAGGGGCAAGAGGTCACTTTGAACCCAATTACTTTTTATATTGCATTAATAATAATGGGCACAATTTTCTTTACCGGCAGAAAAGAGGAGTTCTGATGACAAAAAAAGTAGCAAGTCCAGCAGTCGAGATGTACAGAGTGAATCTCGCAAATCTGACCCCAAGGAATTTTCCAGCCCGACCTCAGTAAATGGGGCCAACGAAGGCATAAAATCTGAAGGTGACACTCAGTCCAATTAAAACTGATCTGATTTGACCTCTGATCAGTCAGAGGTAAGTGTTTAGTGCCTCACTTTCTATAGCTCTTATGTTTTGCTAGAATGTAACGGTGCAGCGTAAGTATGCACAGATGAAGAGTGCTTTAGAAGACAGGAAACCGCTTGCCATGAAAGGAAAGCTCTGTAGCCCTGCCAAATATGTGGAGGTATATTGTTTTCTCTATTCGTAGTGACCCGCGCCCATCCAACCTTCTCTTCCCTTTTGTCACCACAACGCGCCCTCTTCAAACATAAGCCATTACGTCTTTATCTTACACTTGTTTCAAAAATCAAAAATGTTGTCTTTTAAACTGCTTAATAATTTTGTTGTAAATAAACATACACAACACATGTATTAGCCTTTTTTTGGTTCCTTGGAAGCACCCTTCACCTTAAGAGGCGCGTTCATCATTTGTGTTTTTTAAAGGCACTTTGCAACCCAGACTTAAATCTAATTCATTGTTAAACAAACAAACAAAACAAACAAAAATAAAAACCCACAAACACAAGTACAGCTGTTTCTTTGTGAAAGATGTTTGGAGTCGTTTGCCTTATTGCCTTGCATTCTAATGCAGTTTGTTCTGTAACTCGAGAACCTATAGCATTGGATTGATGGAAGTGTAGGGTTTATGAATAATTGCACCTGTCTGCATACCTCACTCAGCGTTGGTGTTGTAAGCGGGCCCCTGAAAATGCCAAATTAAAAATCAAGGATTCAGTCATACTAATCAGGTACTCTTGCCAGGTACTCCTTTCTATACCAAAATCCATGTTTGAATAATGTTACCTGTACTAGCATAAGCTTACTTTTTGTGTATTTGTTTTATTTTGTCTGTCTATCGAGCAAAAGCACAAGCTGTGTCTATTCTTTTAGTTTATTATTATTATTTTTTTTTATTTTTTTTATACTTTTATGTTAGTTGTTGTTACCACTTTTTAACAGTTTGGAAATTTTCTTTCAACTGTGTCTAGGGATGCAGTGATGCGCAGTCATTAAAACAAAATTCTTTTAAAGATTTTAAATGCAAATCTCTGCTCGCTATAAATGGCCATGTTACATTCAGTGCAAGCTTTTACAGAGGTATGTGTTTACGTTTTTCCTACCAAGTAGGAGAATATTCTAACGGCAGTATCATTGTAGTCCAATATACTGACAGTGGTGGAAAAAGCAGAGATTCGAGAGCTGCAGTTTTCTTATTGTTTTTTTTTCACGAATCCCTTTTTCTGTTCCAAGAATTGGCTAACTTTGGTTCCTCTTGCATGAAGGCACTAGAGAATGGGGGCAAATCCTAGTGGCAGATAATCTGTTTGCTTTGAACTATTAAGATTTTTTTTAAACATTGGCAAGTAATTAGATCACTTTTAAAGATGGGCAATTAATTTTGTGTTTCTTTGTTTTATTTTCCTTCAAATTTTATTCCGATAGAACTGCATACAGAAGATCAAGACCCCCCCACAAGATGTCTTAACTGAAGATCTACTTTAAATGAGGTGACAGAAACCTGTAATGAGAATTAAAAACTCAGTTAGAGTTGGTTCTAAGCTATTAAGTTGAGAACTGAAGTAATTCTCTAGAAATGAATTTAGTCCAGTTGCTCTTCTGAAATGTTAGTCCTGATCCTTTTATCAGGACACTGAAAAATTAATTTAAAACATGCAAGCGAATATTGGGCACACAACTTGCATATTGGTTAAGTAAAAGTATTTTGGACTTCGAAAACACAAATTAAGTATGTTTGTGAACCACGTTACTTTTTTTTATTTTTATTTTTTACAAGTAGACTTTAGAATATCTATAAATAAACGCATCTTCTAATTTCTGTTGTATATGTGCTTTGTTGTTATTTGGCTTGGTATTACCTGCTTTTTCAAATAAACTTGTTACTGTTTACTTTGTAGTGTTGGCTTTTGGTTATTTTTTATTTAATGATCAAATCAAAGTCATTTTCTTGGAGCCATATTGAACAATGTGCCCAGTATTAGAGCTTCCCCAGGTCTCTTTCCCCTCCACCGGTAACTGCTTCCAAGGGGAGCAGCCAGATCAGGGAGGGCAATTATGTGTAACTAACCGATTCTGCACCGGAATGGAGAGGATCTGCAGCTCATACCGTCACGTGCCAGTAGTGCCTTCTATCCATGGTGTATAAGTTATGTTATGATGTGTATGTTCAGGATTATTATTTGTGTCCTCATTCCCACAGTATGAAACACACTATTTGCTGATAATTTATTTTAATTAAAAATATTTGACTTAGGTTCTTGTTCTGGTAATGCACAATGATGGGATTACTGGTTCCTGTCTGACCAGGGCCCTATCTGTGTGGCGTTTGTATGTCCTCCCCATGTTTGTATGGGTTTCCACCAGAGGCTCCTCTTTCGTCCCACACCTCAAAGAACTGATGGGTCCCCAGTATGTGAGAGGCCGTGTGTTCAGGAATATGGATTGTAAGCTCTACTGTAGCAGGGACTGATGTGAATGTTTAAATATTATCTAAATTGCTGCGTTATATCTCGGCACATTATAAATAACGTAATAGTTTTGTGTTTTAATTAAATTTTTTTGCATTGATGTTTTTTTTACATTTATTTTTGTTCATATTTTTAAGGAACCCAACAAAACCCCCCAACATATGATTGCTCATGTGATATGGAGGTCAATGCTATTATATAACACTGAGAGCAGTCATCCAGTATTTTTTTGCTATTATAGCTCCTTCATGTGGATACATTACATTAATCTGATTCTCCCCAGTGGTAGGTTCAGGTGTACATAAACAAGAGAAAAGACACATCTACTTTTCAATCATTTATATATAGTAGAGAAAGGCACTTTATCAACATTCATCAGCAGGAAATGGTTATTAGCGATCAGTGACCCATGGATAATATAGGCCAAAGACATTTAACAGCTATTTAATAGCAGAGAGTGATTGGCCGCTTGCACCCCAAAATTATCTCTCCTTACCCAGGACCTGATTGTAATACATTAAGCTGTGTCTGTAATGTCACCGGGATGTTTACAGCAAATTACTGTATTACAACATTGAGGTCCTGGACCATTTGTGTATTAGCCATCCAACCCAAATTGGTTATATTTATTCAGTAGATTATTTTTCTTTTCTGTGTGTGATATATAAATATATGTGTATGTGTGTGTGTATATATGTATGTATATATATATATATATATATATTGTGTGTGTGTAGAAATATCTAGATTAGGACACAATGAAGTTCTAAAGCAAGCAATTTATTGCAGTTCCAGCCAAGGCAAAAATTACATGTACTTGGACAAGACGGGTGCACTACAATCTCCTGCATGCAATTCACCACCCCTTCCAAAATTGCGTTGTCCACCTATCATCCACAAAGGTAAAACCACCTGCCTAGTATTGTGTAGGTCCCCCTTGTGCTGCCAAAGCAACCCTGACCCGTCGAAGCATGAACTTCACAAGACCTCTGAAGGTGTCCTGTGATATCTGGCACCACGATGTTAGCAGCAGATCCTTTAAGTCCTGTAACTTGCAAGGTGGGGCTTCATGGCTCAGATATTCGATCGGATTGAGATCTGGGGAATTTGGAGGCCAGATCAACACCTTGAACTCTCATGTTCCTCAAACCATTGCTGAATAATTTCTGCAGTGTAGCAGGGTGCAGTATCCTGCTGACAGAGGCCACTGCCATCAGGGAATAACATTGTCATGAAGGGGTGTATTTTGTCTGCAGCAATGTTTAGGTAGGTGGCATATCTCAAAGTAACATCCACATGCATGCCTGGGCACAAGGTTTCCCAGCAGAACGTTGCCCAGAGCATCACACTACCTCCGCCTGCTTGTCTTCCCATAGTCCCATTTCTTCCCCAGGTAAACGATGCACACGGACCCAGCCAGCTATATGATGTAAAAGATGCGATTCATCAGAACAGGCACCTTTTTCCATTGCTCTATGGTACATTTCTGGCGCTGACGTGCCCATTGCAGGTGCTTTCGGTGGTGGACAGGGGTCAGCATGGCCACTCTGACCAGTCTGTGGCTACGCAGCTCCATATGCAGCAGGCTGCGATGCACGGTATGTTCTGACACCTTTCTATCATAGCCAGCTTTAACTTTTGCAGCAATTTGTGCTCTTCTGGGATTGGACCAGACGGGCTAGCCTTCGTTCCCCATGGCAATCAGTGTGCCTTGGGTGCTCATGAACTGGTCACCGGTAGGCGTTCCTTGTACAACTTGGAAGGTACTAACCACTGCATACCAGGAACAACCCCAGAAGACCTGCTTTTTTGGAGATGCTCTGACCCAGTTGTTATAACCATTACAATTTGGCCCTTGTCACAGTCTCTCGTATCCTTGCGCTCCCTTTTTTCCTGCTTCCAACACCAACTTCTAGAACTGTTCATTTGCTGCCTAATATATCCCACTCCTTGGCAGGTGCCATTGTAACAACATAATCAATGTTATTCACTTCACTTGTCAGTGGTTTTAATTTTGCTGATCAGTGTATGTGGACAACTCCATACTAAATGCCAGAGACACCTACCAGTCCTTTCACAGAAAAAATGAAACAATTTTAACTTGCTTTTTTTTTTTAAGTTTATTTCTGTACTGCTGGCTTTATTCATCAGGCCGGGACCGTCAGGTCATGATGAATGGCAGACAGCTAACAGCAAATGTTATGCTGTTAGCTGCCTGCTGTCACTGGAGCGCTTCCTTGGTGCACAATAATATCCTTACTGAGATCATCTCGTCATAGTCTCACTCTCACAAGATCTCAGTAAGGAGCTTATCGTGCACTGCGGGAACACTACAGGGAGTGACTGAAGAACGCTTGCAGGGAAGAAAGGATGGATCTGGACCACGAAAAATAGGAGGTAAGCGCCTGGGGGAGGGGGGGAACAGAGCTACTATATTATGCTGTATTATATATATCAGAACGGGGAACCTCAAAGTAGCCATAGCCTGGGGGGCCTCCATTCCATTTATCCGGCCCTGCCTGCACTCGTTAATTTGGGAGGGAAAGCATTTTTACATAAGGTTATCTATACTCCAACTACCAAAAATTAGTTTGGGGTTTGTACTCAACTTCAGCAGATATTATCCTTCTGCACAGATTAGGCATTGTTTCAGAGAAAACAGACAAGCACATTTAAATGACCTGGTCCCTGGTCCCAATGCACCCTAGTAGGGTATACATACCAACCACTGCAAGCTTCATTACTGAGAAAGGAGAGACTCCTGTCAAATAGTGCAGCAGGATAAGATATGGAAGTGTGAATCCTTATACTTTACGCCTACATGGCATAACTGGGTTTTCTGAATAAAAATAAACCATAGAGTGCCCCAGCATGAGAACAGAATTATGCTGCATCAAAAAGGACATATGAAGGGGCAACTAAAATCCATTGGAGGGGAGAATGCACACTTATGAGTGACTGTCCAATAAAAAGGCATCTGTTCTCTAGCTATTAACCACTATTCTGGCCAAGGGGGTTTAACCCAGTATATAAACCCCTGTCCAAAGATAAACCTCCTTATGGGTTTCCCAAAGCTAGTCCCACTGAATAGAGTTGAATTCATTGTCTGCATGTAAAGACTCAACCACAGCCTGAGTTTTTAATATGTGGTATTTGGGTGGTTTGGTGTTATAAGATTTATAGTGGTGGATTTCCAGGCTTAAGGCCTGTCTAATCACAGTGGGCAATTTTTGAAATTACATTATTCAATCTAGTGGCTTTGATTTTTTCATCTGTTGTAAAGAGAGATACCTCTGGTAAGAAGGGCGACAGTGCAGTTTTCCGCTTTTTCTGTTTTTATTCATTTTAAAGTCCAATGGGGATTCCTTCTAACCATGGTACCTTATTATTTGGGAAGGAGGAGATAGCTTGATACACTTCCTACATGCAAATAGGAGAGTTCTCTATCCTCAGGAGGCAAGATGGGTACCTTAATTTGATCTAGGTGTATTGTTGGGTGTAGGCATATATGATTAAGGATATAGGTCTTAACATCTAAATACATTTTCATCATTCTCCCTTTTTTGTGTAGTGTCCAATCCCTGGATTTTGGCAGGAATGACATTGAGGTTTCATTGCAAATTAAAATGGGAAAAAAAACTGCCTGCCTTATGCCACAGAGAGTATTGTTTGTCCTTTGGGAAAGGTAGCCTCCGTTTAGTCTTGTCAGCCCCAAAATCTGTCCGTTCCCTCTGTACTATAGCCCATTCTCTATGTACAGATGTGCGGGGAGTTCTGATATATTCCTTCTAACCTGTGGCATATGCTCTTTAATTCTTTCTTTCCAGTCTTGCTATTCTTGAAACAAGATTACCTTGAAAGATAAAAATTAGCCTTAAAGGCATCCCACACCAGGGAGTGGTGTCCCACTCGAGCAAAAACACTCTCTTCCTGCTGATGTAGATCTGGGCAGGCTTAATTTTCCCTGAATTTGCATGTTTAAATGTTAGGAGATATGTATAATCTTCACTAAAGCTGGGTACACACTACAGGGTTTGCAGTCGGTTATTGGGCCAATCACATGATAAACGACTGTTTGGTCCGATATATCGCATTAGTCTGTACACTGCAAAGATGAGCCTTTATCGTTCCAAAGCTCATCATATCGTTTCATTTGATTTTTAAACTGAAGTAAAAATCTCGATGGAACGACGTTGTTCCAATTCTGCAGTGTGTATGCCAGTGGTTCCCAAACTTTAGCAGTTCGCGGCACCCTTAGAGTCTCCAAATTTTTTCAAGGCACCCCTCCAAAATAATTATTGAGCAGTCCTGTTTTAGAAGTAGTTGGGTCAAAAAATTGTAATAAGTATTTAGGTCAGGAGAGAAATAATTATTTAGTTGTAAGCAAAAATGCCCCTCTGCATCCAGACACACTGCCCCCTCTGCCATGCTGTCCCCCCTCCTCTGCTCTGTCACGCTGTCCCCCCTCCTCTGCCCTCTCTCACAATGTCCCCCTCCTCTGCCCCGCTGTCACCATCCTCTGCCCCGCTGTCACCGTCCTCTGCTCTCTGTCACCGTCCTCTGCCCCGCTGTCACCATCCTCTGCCCCGCTGTCCCCCTCCTCTGCCCCGCTGTCACCCTCCTCTGCCCCGCTGTCACCATCCTCTGCCCCGCTGTCACCATCCTCTGCCCCGCTGTCACCATCCTCTGCCCCGCTGTCCCCCTCCTCTGCTCTCTGTCCCCCTCCTCTGCCCCGCTGTCCCCCTCCTCTGCCCCGCTGTCCTCCTCCTCTGCCCTGCTGTCACCATCCTCTGCTCTCTGTCACCATCCTCTGCTCTCTGTCACCATCCTCTGCCCCGCTGTCACCCTCCTCTGCCCCGCTGTCACCCTCCTCTGCCCCGCTGTCACCCTCCTCTGCCCCGCTGTCACCCTCCTCTGCCCCGCTGTCACCATCCTCTGCCCCGCTGTCACCATCCTCTGCCCCGCTGTCACCATCCTCTGCCCCGCTGTCCCCCTCCTCTGCTCTCTGTCCCCCTCCTCTGCCCCGCTGTCCCCCTCCTCTGCCCCGCTGTCCTCCTCCTCTGCCCTGCTGTCCCCCTCCTCTGCTCTCTGTCCCCCTCCTCTGCCCCGCTGTCCCCCTCCTCTGCCCCGCTGTCCCCCTCCTCTGCCCCGCTGTCCCCCTCCTCTGCCCCGCTGTCACCCTCCTCTGCCCCGCTGTCACCATCCTCTGCTCTCTGTCACCATCCTCTGCCCTGCTGTCACCATCCTCTGCTCTCTGTCACCATCCTCTGCCCTGCTGTTCCCCTCCTCTGCCCCGCTGTCCCCATCCTCTGCCCTGCTGTCACCATCCTCTGCTCTCTGTCACCATCCTCTGCCCTGCTGTCACCATCCTCTGCTCTCTGTCACCATCCTCTGCTCTCTGTCACCATCCTCTGCCCTGCTGTTCCCCTCCTCTGCGCCGCTGTCACCATCCTCTGCGCCGCTGTCCTCCTCCTCTGCGCCGCTGTCCCCCTCCTCTGCCCCGCTGTCCCCCTCCTCTGCCCCGCTGTCCCCCTCCTCTGCCCCGCTGTCCCCCTCCTCTGCCCCGCTGTCCCCCTCCTCTGCCCCGCTGTCCCCCTCCTCTGCCCCGCTGTCCCCCTCCTCTGCCCCGCTGTCCCCCTCCTCTGCCCCGCTGTCCCCCTCCTCTGCCCCGCTGTCCCCCTCCTCTGCCCCGCTGTCACCCTCCTCTGCCCCGCTGTCACCCTCCTCTGCCCCGCTGTCACCCTCCTCTGCCCCGCTGTCACCCTCCTCTGCCCCGCTGTCACCCTCCTCTGCCCCGCTGTCACCCTCCTCTGCTCTCTGTCCCCCTCCTCTGTCCCTCTGTCCCCCTCCTCTGTCCCGCTGTCACCCTCCTCTGCCCCGCTGTCACCCTCCTCTGCCCCGCTGTCACCCTCCTCTGCCCCGCTGTCACCGTCCTCTGCCCCGCTGTCACCCTCCTCTGCCCCGCTGTCCCCATCCTCTGCCCCGCTGTCACCCTCCTCTGCCCCGCTGTCCTCCTCCTCTGCTCTCTGTCCCCCTCCTCTGCCCCGCTGTCACCCTCCTCTGCCCCGCTGTCACCCTCCTCTGCCCCGCTGTCACCATCCTCTGCCCCGCTGTCCCCCTCCTCTGCTCGCTGTCCCCCTCCTCTGCTCTCTGTCCCCCTCCTCTGCTCTCTGTCCCCCTCCTCTGCCCCGCTGTCACCCTCCTCTGCCCCGCTGTCACCCTCCTCTGCCCCGCTGTCACCCTCCTCTGCCCCGCTGTCACCCTCCTCTGCCCCGCTGTCACCCTCCTCTGCCCCGCTGTCACCCTCCTCTGCCCCGCTGTCCTCCTCCTCTGCTCTCTGTCCCCATCCTCTGCCCCACGCCAGGCACCAGCCATAAAAAAAAAAAAAAAAACACAGAAACTTACCAATCCATCGGGCGTCGGGACCCAGCAGCCTCCTCTCTCCCGCAGCTGTCACTGACGTCGATATTCAGTGACAGCTGTGGGAGAGAGGAGGCTGCTGGGTCCCGGCGCCCGACGGATTGGTAAGTTTCTGTGTTCTTTTTTTTTTTTTTTTTTTTTTTTTATAGCTGTCCCGCGGCACCCCAGTGACAGCGCTGCGGCACCCCAGTGACAGCGCTGCGGCACCCCAGTGACAGCGCTGCGGCGCCCCAGTGACAGCGCTGCGGCGCCCCAGTGACAGCGCTGCGGCACCCCAGTGACAGCGCTGCAGCACCCCAGTGACAGCGCTGCGGCGCCCCAGTGACAGCGCTGCGGCACCCCAGTGACAGCGCTGCGGCGCCCCAGTGACAGCGCTGCGGCGCCCCAGTGACAGCGCTGCGGCGCCCCAGTGACAGCGCTGCGGCGCCCCAGTGACAGCGCTGCGGCGCCCCAGTGACAGCGCTGCGGCGCCCCAGTGACAGCGCTGCGGCGCCCCAGTGACAGCGCTGCGGCGCCCCAGTGACAGCGCTGCGGCGCCCCAGTGACAGCGCTGCGGCGCCCCAGTGACAGCGCTGCGGCGCCCCAGTGACAGCGCTGCGGCACCCCTGGTAGACGCGGCGCACAGTTTGGGAACCGCCGGTGTATGCACTCACTATCAGGATCTCCATAGAGTTTACAGTGTCATGATCTTTTCAGCTGATGGTTGTGACAAGATGAAGAGCACAGATCTGAAGGTAAATCTTGTAAAACGTGTACAGTGTGTACACAGGAATCGGCATGCAGATCGGGGCTTTTTTTTTTTTTTTTTTTTAAACAGTCATTGGTAAAATTGTTATTGGTAACGCATCGGGAGACAATTTCTGTAGTGTGTACCCAGCCTAACACAATCACACAAATGGACAGTTCTCCCGCAAGATCTCCAAACTCATCTGAAATACTTACCAAAGCTGACCTGAATCCGATTGACGAAAATGCCCCAAGAACAAGCAGGAACTGAAGACATTTGCAGCAGAGACCTGGCAGAGCATCACCAGGGATGAATCCCAGCGTCTGGTGATGTCTATGCGTTCCAGACTTCAGGCTGTAATTGACTGCAAAGGATTTGCAACAAAGTATTAAAAAGTGAAAGTTTGATGTAGGATTGTTTAGTTTGTCCCATTACTTTTGGCCCCTAAAAAGTGGGAGGCACATATAGAAACCGTTGTAATTACTAAACTGTTCACCTGATTTGGATGTAAATTCCCTCAAATTAAAGCTGAAAGTCTGCAGTTAAAGCACATCTTGTTTCATTTCAAATCCATTGTGGTGGTGCATAGAGCCCAAAATATGAGAATTGTGTCGATGGCCCAATATTTATGGGCTTGACTGTATATGTATGTAGACTCAGCCACGTCTTCAAGGAGCAGGCCAACACAAGCTTCTTAGAAAAATCTTGTAGGCTTAATTCAATGCATAATAGTAGTTACTAGTCAGAGCAGATGTTACTTTGTATCAGCCCAGAATGGACTTTCATCAGGGGAACAAGATTACAGGTGAAACAGTAGAATAAGAAAGATAAATGGCCCCAAAGACACCCTGTGGGGTTAATTACTTATAAGAGAAATAGCTGGTCGATAATACCTAGCAAGTCTGTCAGGTCACACAGTATATGGATTCTGACTTATAATTATCAGAGAGCATTGAAAGAGTTAAATTTGTCAGTGAATTTAACTACTTGGTCTCAGAATAATGTAGCTGGTATTTCTGAGTGGAAGAAATGTCTATTTAATCTATGGAATTAAGTTTCAGCCTGCATAAATTGCATTCATACACTTTCAAATGTATTCACGTTTTTTATGTTGCTTTTAACCACACTTTTTTAGCCAAAATGAACCTGGCATTATTACGCCAAGATGATTGGCCTGGCCTGATCTGAGTCATGTGACATCCACCTTAATTATTTATACAGCCATCTGCTTCACGGTTCCTACTTTTGTCTCCCACTCACCTTAACTCAAACCTCCCTCCTGTTTCAAGGTGCGGATTTAGACCTTTATTTTCTTTCGGGGCTGCGGTTCACCATTTATATTAACCTCATGACATTATTTGAAGTTACAAGTGAGATGAACTATGGAATCGTGCATCTCTTCTTAAGGAAAATGACTCGGATTGTCAACCTGTTTGGGGATTTTAGCTTTAAAGAATCAAATAAACATACATTTTATTATGACCTTGGTTTAATATTTTGGATGTACAGACTTGATTGGATCTCTGGACCTTGGTTCCATGATTATAGAAAGGACACCACATATGTTATGCTTTTCCTTCCAGGATGCATCAAGGATGGATTTTGATAGGTATCTCCCTTGTCTTTTTGTTTTGAAAAAAAAATATTTTAAAGTGATTGGTTTACCAATACATCCCTAACTGCCATTGTAGTTTTACCTTTCATGCTATTTTCTCTTTTATTTCCTCCACAGCTTTCTTCCCTGTCTCTTTCATTGTTTTTTTCCTGTCTCACTTAAGTATCTAATTTATTTTCCATTTTGGGTCTGTTTGATTTTACCCTCTGTGCTACAGTGCAGGGAATCCAATCCCTGGAAGAGTGATCGCTTCATTGCAGGCAACACGTTTTCAACATCAGGATGGAACTCATGCATTTTTTCAAAGTAATATTGATCTTGGGCAAAGACAGCTCTTCCCTGACCTGTATTCCAAAGTCCTCCTTTCCAGAAGTGCTCTGTTACATATGCTTAAGGTCTGTTACCTCTGCTTAAGGTCCTCAGTTATATTATGCCAAAGAGAGATGGTTGAATTTCCTCTACTCTCCCTTTAGGACCTGCATGACTTTCTCTCAGCTCTGACCATTGAAGACTTTTTGTCATACCACAGCAGGATTGCTAATGAAACCGAACATTGACCAGTTTTGTGTGTAGGATGCTCAATATCTGAGATCCATGTGCTGCTATATGCCTCACAGTAATACTGAAACTTATGGTTTCTTTTGGCACCTTTTGTTCTAGTTAAACACCCTTCTACTCAGATCTTAGACCATTGACTGGCAGCACGGTGGCTTAGTGGTTATCTCTTCTGCCTCACAGCACTGGGGTCATGAATTCAATTCCCAACCATGGCCTTATCTGTGAGGAGTTTGTATGTTCTCCCTGTGTTTGCGTGGGTTTCCTCTGGGTGCTCCGGTTTCCTCCCACACTCCAAAAACATACTAGTAGGTTAATTGGCTGCTAACAAATTGACCCTAGTCTCTCTTTCTCTTCTGCTCTTTTCTGGGTGAGGAGATCTCCATAGATATTAGCTACTTTCCAATAATATTTATCAAGCTACATACTCCCCTGCAAGACATTGGATTTCAAATATGTTCTAATCGGCACCTGATCTGGGGGTAGAAGCCATGTAAAGGTCCAAGGATAGATAGAAGAATAGAATTAGCATATTCAAATAATGGAAAGTATAATAAATACAGTGTTGGTCAATAACAGAACAGTAATGGTCCAGGTATTGAGATATCGGAAGGGTTCCCATATGTCCTGATTTTCTCAGGCCAGTCCTTTCCCTCCCCAAAAAAAGCTTTGCCATAGACATATTTTATTTTTAAGTTTAGAATCCTAATGCGCCCAAATGAACAGTGCAAGTCGCTACAGCTTCCTAAAACTGTTTCTCCTAATTTGGATGTCAAATAAAAGAATATCATTGCGTTTATTTTCTGGCTAAACCGCAGATCACATGGGCATTCCGAAATTTAATTTAAAAATTCTGGGACTCCTAGACATTGGATAGATAGGTCCCCGGTTAGACCAAACCTTATTGATACGCTTCCAGAAAATCACTTGCAGACTAGAGATGGGAATTTCCGTGTGACAAGGTGAAGCCACACTATTATGGATTCATTATGCTTAGTAGCACCCTTTATGTGTCTCCCCCTTCCCTTTAGGATGTAAGCTTTCAGGAGCAGGGCCCTCTTTCCTTGTGTGCTCCTACTATTCCATCACCCTCTGTACCTCTTGGCCTGCTTCCCTAGCCCTGTTTTATTCATCTTCAGCCATCTTCTTGCTGATTTCTACCATCCCTTTCACTATCTGTCAGATATAATCTGATTTGCTTTACCCTGTCACCTGTGTTTGTATATATTTGTGTATCATGTTGTGTCTTGGTTCTGTTTTCTGTATATGTAATGTACGGCGCTGCGGACCCTTTGTGGCGCTTTATAAGTCAAAGATGATAATAATAATAATAATAATATTAATAATTGACTTGTTAAGGTGCAGTATTTTATTGTTTTTCTCATTGTTGGGTTTATCAATTTACCTCTTAGGTGTTTTGTTACTTGGAGCATCTACAGCTTTTTTCTAGCCCTCATCAGTGGGTTCCAGGTACACCATCTGTGTTTTACTTTCTATTAATGCTGACAAACTTTTGTATCTGTATTGTCAGAAGTGTATGCTTGGAAAAGTGTATCCTGAACATAAGGAAACACAGTGCTATAATTAATAAAACAAACCGCAGACAGATCAATCGGTTTATTTTACAACAACAATAACAATAAAATTGCACTTAGACCCCTATAAAAGTACATAACCCGCAGGGCATTTATAGGCCATCCCGCGGTGGCCAAAATGACACAGGTTAACCTGCATCTCCCTTGTGTTCAGCATCGCAGCAACGCGTTTCTTCAGCCTCTAGAACAACAGTCTGGACCAGAGGGGAAGGTGCTGAAATAACAGGAGTCAGTGATTACTTACACCAACAGGAATCATAAAGTTCACAGAAACATGATGAGTTATCAATTAAAAATTAGCAACAAATAATAAGTATGAAGTAATCAGAAACATAGTGCAATAGCATTTAAAACAAGTTAACTAAAATTTCACATCATTCTCTATATTGGATACAAACTCCTTTTATGTTTAGTTTTATCATCTCTAGTACAAATTAATACAGTGGATAATATTTTTAGAGCTTGTAAACCTTGTGACTCTAATTATGTCAGGAGACAGATTAGACTTGGAATAAGACTATAATTCTAAAACCTCAGCCATGCCCAGCAGCATCAGTCTCCCTTCTATATTAGAGCTTGCTTAGTTTAAAAGGAAGATATACAAATAAAAGACCTTTCTTTGACACATTCTGAAAAACAGGGAGTCGCACCATTGTGACTTTCTAGTTACTGATTACCTATGAAACGGAAACTAATGGAGGTGTTGTCCATAGCAACCAATCAGATTCTAGCTCTCCTTTATCCTGTACATTCTAGAAAATGAAAGCTAGAATCTTAATGGTTGCTATAGGCAACACCTCCACTTTCAATTCTTTGGGGGGTATTTAATTGTGAGCGAGATCGATAAAATACTCGCGCTCGTAAAATATTACCGATAATACGGTAATCACTCCCTGAATATCAACTCGCAGCTCCCTGAGCTGCGAGCTGAAATCCAGCGAGGAAATTACCGTATTAACGGTATTTACGCGCAATATTACCGTATTAACGGTATTTACGCGCAATATTACCGTATTAACGGTAATATTTTTCGATCGCGACTATTTTACCGATCTCGCTCACAATTGAATACCCGCCTTAGAAGGTTTCATACATTTAGCAAATGGTATTTAGTACATACAACTTCTTAAAAAACAAATATACACAAACACTTTTTATTAAATGTCGAAGTGGAAAATGTGAGTGAATGGAATAATGATAATTTTACAATTAAAGCAGTAGGAGAAGTGACTGTATGACACACCACCGCCTACCAGCCCACTTCACTGGTTTTAGTAAAAGATCATGGACCACAATTATTTCTACAATCCTGGAAAGTTTCATATCAATCTATTAAACATATTATACTCTAGTGCTGCTGCCGCGTTGCATGTTTGAACCAAATTAATGCATAAGTCCATACGGAGATTACACTGCTGACTCCTTACTACAGAGGGGAGGAGAGGAGGAGGGGGGGGGGGTGTCTAGGCTGAGTACAGTATTGAGTGTCTTTGTGTAACTGAGACTGAGGTACGCCTGGAAGCAGAAGCACACACACCTATTACGTGGCGTATCTCTAGTCGGTGCTGGAGGTCTGGTGCAAACAGATGTTTGTATTTAATTTAATTTCTATTACGTATTTGTTTTTGCATTCAATTATATTTTATATGGGACATGGTACTTTCACATGTACTAATAACTATCCAGACTCTATTCTTGTTTATATGACACTTCAGTACATTGTTATACTGTGTACAAATAGGGTATTGCGACTGACACATTTACGACTGACATTGTGAAGCAAATTACAGTTGCAAATTACAGGCAGATGACTGGTGAAATATGGCAATGGTGGAACAGCAGGCCGATCACTTATACTTGAGTACTTGTCTTCAGTGTATAAGAGCAATGGGCGCAGAGAGTAGTTGAGCAGGTACAAAGTACCGGGCCCTTGTTTGCCAGTGTAGTGGGTTGAGCCACCAACTTGGTGTGGCTCTGTCCTCTTCAGTTATTATGGAAGGGGCCCAGAGACGTTGCTGTACAGGGCCCAAAATTTCTCTTGACGGTCCTGATTGTACGTGGCCATGGTGTGTCCAGTGCTCAGTATGAATGTGTATGTACTATATGTCCTCCTTAAGGTTCATAGTGTTCCCTGTCACAAATGCCAGCTATGATGAAAAGTCATACTTGCCCACTCTCCCGGATTGTCCGGGAGACTTCAGAATTCCAGGAGTAGGACTTCTGGACTCCAGGCTGCTCTCCCACATTCTGCCCACTTCCTAGTGAAGTGGGCGGGATGATCACCTTCATGATGCAATTCTCTGTTTATCATGTCATTTGGCAAAATTCTGTATTTGTGTCATTGCGGGTCCAAAAGGATGCAATACACCGCGCTGTGCCCCCCTCCGTCCTCACACTTCACCTTCCCTCCAGGAGCGTAAGAAGCTGGTAAGTATGTGAAAAGTACATCAACAGGTCTGTGGTTTCTAATAGAAACTTTCTATCATGCATGAAAGGCAAAAATCATCAGAGAATTTGATGTTGAAAGTTGTTATTATTTCCAGAATAACCCATTTTATGGAAATGGCATTTTCAAGGTTACAGACACATGTTTTTTTTTTAGTCTCACACAGTGTAGTATTAAAACATCTGTAACACTAAAGTAACTTCACAAAAGCATAAGACTACAGTTCCCTGTTTTCACTGCAGACCTTTGTATTCCCTAACTCAGTGCTGCACACTGTCAATAAATAGTCTGTGTTTTGGATTTTACAAATCGGCTCAGACAGAGAAATTAATAGTATAAAAATAGTGTTTCCGAAGGCAGCTCATTCATTAGGATTTCCGCCTTTTAATGTCCCACCGAGGTCGAACAAAGAACAACAGTCTTTCGTTGTTTAATGCTCCGAAAGAATTTATTAAGCTCTTAGTTTGATATATAAAGTTTCTATGTAACACTAAATAATGAACAGTTATATGTAAATATGACTGTTCCAATTAAGCTGAAATAATTTATACAATTATTTGACAGCCGTTTTACCCCATTATATTACATAGATTAAAAACCATTCATCCGTGAACAGAACAAATAATAAAGTGAGGGGGGGCTAGTGTGGTACATGGAATCCTTTAAAGTATTTCCAACATTTTTTTCCCCCAAAATTCACAGGCTAAACCTAGTACAAAAAAGTATTGTTAAGGAAATCAAGATTTCCTGAATTAATTAATGGAGCAATGGAATAATTTGTACAGCAAGTACAGTCTTAAATTAAAGGGTTATGTTTATGAAACCATTAATCCAGTGCAGTTTGGACCAGACTGTATAACTGACAAGAGGTTATAGTGAATAGAGCAGCCGGCTTGCATTTAAATATTTTTTTTTTTAAAGGTTACAGTTAGTATTTAGCGTATTACTACAATAAGATCTGAAATGGGGTGGGCTTTTACTTACACCTGGATGGGGATTTTAGCTGTGGAGATCATACTGCAAGGAGAGGCATTACCTCACCTGCGGTATACTCATGCGGGCATTTGCCCCAATGATATGAATCCAAACCTATGGGTGGATGCACAGAGTACCTGTCAAAGAGAATGTGATGCTGATAAGGTGAGTGTATTCCTAAAAACTAAATAGGATTAAAATTTATGGCAAAATAAATGGTGGCTTAACTTAAAATACAGTGGATCTAATGTGTAAAGGTATCTTTCAGTGTGTATAGATATTTATATAAAATATACTAAACTAATGCAGATATTTAGATCCTTGAAATGTGTCTTTTCTTTCTATGTAGCTATGTGCAAGTTACTGCACTGTGTTTCCTGCCATTTCTATGTAGCTAAGTACAAGTTACTGCACTGTGTTACCTGCCCTTACTATGTAGCTAAGTGCAAATTACTGCACTGTGTTACTTGCCCTCTCTATGTAGCTAAGTGCAAGTTACTGCACTGTGTTACCTGCCCTTTTTATGTAGCTATGTGCAAGTTACTGCACTGTTACCTGCCCTTACTATGTAGCTATGTGCAAGTTACTGCACTGCTACCTGCCCTTACTATGTAGCTATGTGCAAGTTACTGCACTGTGTTACCTGCCCTTTCTATATAGCTAAGTGCAAGTTACTGCACTGTGTTACCTGCCCTCTCTATGTAGCTAAGTGCAAGTTACTGCACTGTGTTACCTGCCCTTTCTATGTATCTACGTGCAAGTTACTGCACTGTGTTACCTGCCCTCTCTATGTAGCTAAGTGCAAGTTACTGCACTGTGTTACCTGCCCTTACTATGTAGCTATGTGCAAGTTACTGCACTGTGTTACCTGCTCTCTCTATGTAGCTAAGTACAAGTTACTGCACTGTGTTACCTGCCCTTTCTATATAGCTAAGTGCAAGTTACTGCACTGTGTTACCTGCCCTCTCTATGTAGCTAAGTGCAAGTTACTGCACTGTGTTACCTGCCCTTTCTATGTATCTACGTGCAAGTTACTGCACTGTGTTACCTGCTCTCTCTATGTAGCTAAGTACAAGTTACTGTACTGTTACCTGCCCTTACTATGTATTTACGTGCAAGTTACTGTACTGTGTTACCTGCCCTTACTATGTATCTACGTGCAAGTTACTGCACTGTGTTACCTGCCCTTACTATGTATCTACGTGCAAGTTACTGTACTGTTACCTGCCCTTACTATGTATCTACGTGCAAGTTACTGTACTGTGTTACCTGCCCTTACTATGTATCTACGTGCAAGTTACTGTACTGTGTTACCTGCCCTTACTATGTATCTACGTGCAAGTTACTGCACTGTGTTACCTGCCCTTACTATGTATCTACGTGCAAGTTACTGCACTGTGTTACCTGCCCTTACTATGTATCTACGTGCAAGTTACTGCATTGTGTTACCTGCCCTTACTATGTATCTACGTGCAAGTTACTGCATTGTGTTACCTGCCTTTACTATGTATCTACGTGCAAGTTACTGCACTGTGTTACCTGCCCTTACTATGTATCTACGTGCAAGTTACTGCACTGTGTTACCTGCCCTTACTATGTATCTACGTGCAAGTTACTGCACTGTGTTACCTGCCCTTACTATGTATCTACGTGCAAGTTACTGCATTGTGTTACCTGTCCTTACTATGTAGCTACGTGCAAGTTAATGCATTGTGTTACCTGTCCTTACTATGTAGCTACGTGCAAGTTAATGCATTGTGTTACCTTTCCATGCTATGCAGATAAGTACATGCTGCTGTTCTGTGTTACCAGGCATTTGCCTAGTCTGATTTGATATCACTCTTATTTCAAATAATGTCAGTTATGATACGATCAGGCAACTAGTAGAGCTGCATTTGTAATTGTGGCCAACGACTCTTTTAAAAAAAACCTCACATTTTAGGGTCCGTAATTCTTTAAAAGAACTCTGACACCCGTTGATACCACTTGCTGCAGTTACTCAACGGGTGCTGCAGAATCGAGCTATGGGCTCCACTGCCTGCTGATTAGTGATAAGGCATTTATATAAAAGTGACAAGCCAGTGGGACTTAGGGAGAACATAGAGAAACTGCGGGGACAGTATTTTCAGTAATGAAACAATAAAAATATTTTAAAATTATGTCTTTATTAGGAATGTGAAACCTATGAAAAGTGTTGTCCTAATGTCTGTGGAACGAAGAGCTGCGTGGCAGCCCGATACATGGATTTCAAGGGAAAGAAAGGACCCATTGGCATGCCCAAGGAAGCCACGTGTGAGCTCTTTATGTGTACGCAGCAAGGTTCTCAATGCGACATTTGGGATGGCCAACCCATATGCAAATGCAGAGATAGATGTGAAAAGGAACCCAGTTTTACCTGTGCTTCTGATGGACTTACTTACTATAATAAATGTTTTATGGATGCTGAGGCTTGTGCAAAAGGTATCTCGCTAGCTGTGGTCACCTGCAAATATCACCTTACTTGGTCACATACTAGTCCGATTCCATCAGAGACAACTGCTAACCCAACAATGCCATCTCTTGAGATGGCTATCACAAATGTGATTCCCCCCACCTTAGTGAACAACCCCACGCACAAGTTGGTCCATGTCGGAGACACGGTGAGCTTTCATTGTGATGTTACTGGTAAACCCAAACCAGAAATAACATGGGAAAAGCAAACTGACGGGAAGGAACGTATTGTCATGCACCCCAATCATGTGGTCGCAAACATAGTGGTCACCAACATTGCCCAGCTCGTCATCTATAACACTCAAATTCAAGATGCTGGCATTTACACGTGTACAGCCAAAAACACCGGTGGTCTTATCAAGATTAATTTCCCCTTGTCTGTCAAAGAACAATCTCCCAAGGAAAAATCTGAAAACAAAACTTTTTTTCCAACCGATGAGTGCCTAAAACCACCAGACAGCGAGGACTGTGGGGAGGAACAGACACGATGGTATTTTGACGCTAAGAAAAATAACTGTTTCATATTTGTCTATGGGAATTGTAACAGTAACTTGAACCACTTTGAAACCTACGAGTCTTGTATGCTAACATGTATGAATGGACCCGTCAACATCTGCAATTACCCACCTCTGCAGGGTCCTTGTAAGGCCTATGAGCCAAGGTGGGCCTATAACAAGCTATTGAGTCAATGTCAATCTTTCATTTATGGTGGTTGTGGTGGCAATGAAAACAACTTTGAAAGTAAAGAGATGTGCGAGGAGATGTGTCCATTCCCCAAAAACCAAAAGTGCAAAGTGTGCAAGCCTCGGCAGAAGCTGGTAACGAGCTTTTGTAAAAGTGATTTTGCCATCTTGGGCCGTATACTAGAGTTGACCGATGACCAAGAAGCTGGCCACGCTCTGGTCTCGGTGGAAGATATCCTGAAAGATGAAAAAATGGGGCTTAAATTTCTGGGGAAGCAACCACTTGAAATCACCCTTCTTAACATAGACTGGAGTTGTCCATGTCCCAACGTGACTTCGGTCAATGGTCAACTAATCATCATGGGTGACGTACACAATGGAATGGCCGTCCTGCAGCCCTACAGTTTTGTTGGAATGTCAAGTGCCCGCCGTGTGCGAAAACTCCGGGAAGTCATACACAATAAGACTTGTGATCTTCTCAAAGAAATTTTAGGCCAGCCATAACAATTCTTATGATAATAGAACATGTACAATACTAAAAAGAATGTATATTTCCTAAATTACTAATATGTCAACTCTGGTTTAAAATTTAGGAGGGTTTTTATAGAATGTTATGTGATCATAAAAATCTGTAAATCTTATGTTATTTGGGGATGATTGCAAGGAGAACTGTTTCTATATGCATAAAAGCTATTTGTGTTAATGTGATGTTGATGTTCAATGCTAGTTAAAGGGCACTTACATCTAAATGATATGCTTTTTTTTTTTTCTAACTTCTTTCTGTGTTGTTCAGCCATGTTTTTATATTACTTGTTTATTTTTTTTGTCCTGACATGTGAATCAAAGCTGCTTTCTCAAGGGAACAGTGTCCATTGCAGAGAAATCAACAGAGCTATGAGTATCTCAGGGCAACAAAAGTAAACATATCTGCCTGATTATATAACTACATGACTGAACACCACAGAATAAAGTCAGAAATATAACATAATGTACTTATGACTATTGCCGTTGATTTGTAAAGCACCTCAGAGGTCCACAGCACAGGGCAGTGGAGAAAACAGAGGCATACATAAAACAGGATATATAAGGTAGACAATAAATGTAGAGGTGAAAACAAAGGGTGGAAAGGTCTCCTCTAATGAGAGAACTTAAAATCTAGAAAGTAACGGACAGAACAGATTGAGTCAGTTGACATGTTGAGCTATAGGGCAACATGGTGGCTTAGTGGTTAGCACCTCTGCCTCACACCACTGGGATCATGAGTTCGATTTCCGACCATGGCCTTATCTGTGTGGAGTTTGTATGTTCTCCCTGTGTTTGCGTGGGAGTTCTCTGTACAGTGCTGCGGAATTAGTGGCGCTATATAAATAGCTGATGATGATGATGACAATAAAAAGAAGATAGGATAGAATAAAGTGGGGATAGATGGATCAGGGGAATGCTAGATAGAAGGAAGTTACAGTAGTCAAAGCGGGAAATGATGAGAGAATGGATAAGAGTTTTAATGTCATCTTGGGTAAGAAGAGGGCATACTCTAGCAATGTTCAGAAAGTGGAGAGACTGAATATGAGGAGTAAAGCAAAGAGCAGAGCCAAGGGTGATACCATGCAGCTATCATTATTATAATTATTATCGTAGATTTGTAAGGCGCCACAGTGCTCCGTAGCGCCGTACAGTAAGGAAGACAAGGACAAAAATAAAACAGGACATATGTAAAACAAGAACGGACAAGGCAGACAAAATGAATGGAGACATGAATACAAAGGGTATGGAGGACCCTGCTCATTAGAGAGCTTACATTCTAAAGGGAAGAGGGCAAAGCTGAAACAAGAGGAGCGAGTGTGGCTCAGAGTGGAGATTGGGATAGTTGTGAGGGTGCATTAGTGTGAATAGTGATATTGAGGATAAGGTCACCTCTAAATAAAGACATTGGTTTTCAAAGAGTATCTAAAGATTTGAAGACTGTGGGAAAGTCTGATTGAGCGTGGTAGGGAATTCTATAAGTGGGGAGCAGCACGGGAGAAGTCTTGTAGGTGGGAATGAGAGGTGGTTATCAGAGACGAGACAAGGCGCAGGTCAGAGGTAGATCTAAGAGGGAGGGAGGGAGTATTTTGATATGAGATTTGAGATGTATGCAGGGGTGTTGTTATTGAGGGCTTTGCAGGTAAGGGTGAGTAATTTGAATTTGATTCTGTAGGACACAGGGAGCCATGGTAGGGATTTGCAAAGTGGTGCAGCAGATGTGGAGCGAGGAAGATCAGTCTTGCAGCAACATTTAGGATGGATTGAAGTGTGGATATATGGGTGTCAGGAATGCTAGATAGCAGGAGGTTGCAATAGTCAAGACGGGAGATGATGAGAGAATGGACAAGAGTTTTGGTAGCATCTTGAGTAAGAAAAGGGCGTATTCTGGCAATGTTTTTAAGGTGTAGTCGACAGGGAGAGGGTGGAGTCAAGTGTGAAACCAAGGCAGCGGCCTTGGAGGACTGAGGAAATTATGGTGTTATTCACAGTGAGGGAGATTTGAGGGCAGGTGGTGACTCTGGCAGGAGGTAAGAAAATAAGTTCTGTTTTGGACATGTTGAGCTTTAGGTAGCGTTCAGACATCCATGTGGAGATAGCAGAAAAGCTGTTGGTTACACAACATAGTATAGAAGGAGAGAGGTCAGAGGAAGAGATATAGATTTGGGTGTCATAAGTGTTGAGGTGGTATTGGAGGCCGAATGAGCGAATTAGTGCCCCAAGAGAAGAGGTGTACAATGAAAAAAGTAAAGGGCCAAGAACAGAGCCTTGTGGGACCCCAACAGATAGTGGGAGTGGATGGGAGGATGTGCCAGAGGCAGGGCCAGATTAAGGGAATGGAGGCCCCTGGGCTAAGGGGCCCTCCATTCCCCGCGAGGCCCCCAATGTGAGCTGTCCGCCGCCCCCCGTGAGGACCCCCCCAAGCACTTACCTGTCAGTGCAGTCCTCCGTCCCGGCGCGCTGTAAGATCCTTACTGAGGAGATCTCGCGAGAGTTTGAACTCTCGCGAGATATTCTCAGTAAGCAGACTACAGCGCGCCGGGACGGAGGACTGCACTGACAGTACTCAGCAGCATTGATCGGGCTGGGGGCGCCCCCGCCCCCGACCGATCAATAATGCTGCTGAGGAGTTTGAAGGGCCCCCTGGATGCCCGAGGCCCCTGGGCTATAGCCCAGTTAGACCTCGGGTTAATCCGGCCCTGGCCAGAGGTAGAAACACAAAAGGAGCGGTTCGATAGGTAGGAAGTGAACCAGGAAAGGACTGTGTCACGAAGGCCAATGAAGTGAAAGGAGTGTAGGAGAAGAGGGTGATCAACAGTATCAAAAGAAGCAGAGAGTTTCAGGAGAATGAGTATGGATAAATTACTATTAGATTTTGCAGTAAGTAGATCATTGGTCACTTTTGTGAGCAGTTTCAGTGAAATGTTGGGAGCGGAAGCCTGATTGTAGAGAGTCAAGAATGGAATGAGAGGAGAGACAGTGAGACAGGTGTTGTTTGTACAATAATAAGTAGTTTAGAGGCAAAGGGGAGGAGAAAAATAGGGTGGTAGTTGGAGGTGGAGGAATTTATGGTGTCATTGAGAGAGAGAGAGGCAGATTTGAGGAGAGGTGGTGACTTTGGGAGGAGTGAAGCTGATGAGCCCTGTTTTGGACATGTTGAGCTTTAGATAGCATTGGAACATCCATATGGAAATAGCAGAGACACAGTTGGTCGCATTGAGATAGTAGAGAAGGGTCAAGATCAGGGAGTAGAGTTTGACTGGAGTGCCGTTGATGTAGAGGTGGTACTGGAGACTGAATGAGTGTAATAATTCGCCAGGAGAAGTGGTGTGCATGGAGAAAATCAGAGGACTGAGTATAGAGCCTTTTTGGACCTAAACATATAGTGCCAGAATTAAAGGGCCTGAAGGAGCAGTCAGATAGGATGCAAGTGAACCAGGAAAGAACTGTGCCCTGAAGGCCAATAGAGTGAAGGGAATTTATTAAACATTGCAGGAGGACAGGAGGGATGTTTCCTGATTAGGAGGTTCCATGTTTTCGGAGATGCCACCAATCAAGATTTTTCCTAAATTTTCTATGGGACGTCTTATGCACCCTTTAAGTAACAGTTATGTGAGAAAATGCATTTTTAGGTGCACATTGACCAATGTAATCAAAACATCCAAATACACAAGTGTCAATTATTAAAGGCAGTCCCAATGTCTCCTTACTCTCTGGATTATTTTGAGCCATGAATAAAACGAAATTGAGCTGTATTGTAGGAGAAAGATGGAAATATTAAATCAATAAATTGGGTTGTCCTAAAGTAGTAATAGATAGGACATTGCAGGAATATTTTCACTCTTGCCCCCACCCGCATTTCTAGTCGGACCTGCGTTCCTGAGAAAATATTTGCACAATTATGTTCAGATGCATATCAAGAGCTATCCAGCTTAAACACAGCAGTATTTGTGCCAGGTAGATGTCAGTCATATCGTGTTTACACTTCTGCTCCAGATAGAGTAGAGAAAGCGTAGAGATGTGGCTTGATTGTGTTAGTAGTAAATGCTAAAGTTGCATTACCAAATTTGTACACAGTATAATAATTTTATGAAGTCATATGCACAAGACAGAATTGTTTAATGACAGTGTTATTAACAAATGGGAAAGTCGAATTTTCAAAACGGAAATGTCAATTAAGGACGGTGAATAAATAGCAGCAACATCATATAATAATCCGCAAGGCTAATGAACTAAGTATTATCAGCTGGAGGGGATCTCTTTGCAATCAGCAGTCAGAAGTGTCTAGTTAGAATTGCTGATCGTCATTATCATCATTGCGCTTTGTTGCACCAGCCCTCCAGCACCTGCAAGAGATACGCCTCCATATTTGTGTCGCGATTATGTGAACAGGCCTTTACTGTCCTTGGCCTGCGTCTGGCAGGCTTTACGCCAATGAACATAATTGCATGCAAGTCATGTCTGAACACAAATGACACTTACGACTGCCTATGACTTGAAGGGCAGAACGGGGGAAGGAAGGAGCGGTGAACGTAGAAAATGTACAGTAATGGTGTGCCGAGGGTGTGACAACGCAGATGAGGCCGATTCAAGTAATGGGTTTCTCTTAAATACACATTCTTTAGACATATAATTTGCACCGGCTACGGGGCAGGTGTAAGTGCCGATTGATGAAGATAACTGTCATGACATTGTCTCAGTTTCTGCACTGCAGTCCTCCTCCACCTGAGTCACGTTCTCTCTTCAGGTTTGCAGATCTTGGCAAGGTCTACCATGGGTTGAATTAGGAAATACCTGCCTGACTCCCTATAAATGGCTGGTGATTAGTCACATATACAACAGGTAAGGGGGGATAAGCCACTTTTGCTAAAAGACCATAATAATTTAAGGGCCCATAACTTGATAAGTGGCTGGTAAAGTATAAACGGTTCAATGTCTGGTAAGGATGTAGTGCTGGAGATCAAGGTAACCATGAAATGGAAAGATATGCAATGACTATAATGCAATATCAATTTAATGAAAGATTAACTGAACACTGGGCTTGAATAGAGACCATTGGTAATGACACGGCGCCTGATTCATTAAGGAAAGTTAAACAAAAAATTGAGTAAGTTTTCTTACTCAAGTTTTCTGGGCAAAACCATGTTGCAATGCAAGGGGTGCAAATTAGTTTATCATTTTGCACATAAGGAAAATACTGTCTGTTTCCATGTAGTACACAAATACTTGATAGCTTATTTGTACACTGAAATGTAAAGAACATGCCCTACCCCAGCTACAAATCTTTCATCACATTTAAAATTTACCTCTCCTTCAATGCAACATGGTTTTGCCTTACTTACTTACTTTTGCTTAACTTTCCTCAATGAATTAGACCCAATATATGGCAGTAACTCGCAATAAAGAAACCAGAAGTTGCCTTGGTACAATAGCAGTTTCACAATGACATTACTTTGAAGAGCTACACTAAGCATAAATTGGAACATTCATCCGTGTAGCTTTACCATAATAAAATTTACACTCTTGGCTGAAATCACTGGTTGAGACATGAACTTAAAGAGGGCGATACTTTCTTTTAAACCTACGGATGAACACCATAGAATAAAGAAGGTCTCACAGAGGGGACTTAAATGAATGAGAAACTAGAGGCTAGAGTCCAAACACAACCTCACTCTCTAGGTTACAAAAGATGAGGCAGCAGCATTTATTGTTGGAAGTCCTTGCAGCCACTATGATTAAGAAAATAATAATGAAGAAAACTAGTAAATCTCTTGGTATTGAAGACAGTGAAGACTATAACTCTGACTCTGAAGAGGATCATTATAATGGGAGTTGTTGTCCCAGTAATATAGTATGAGGATGCAGACAATAATGTGGTTAATATACCCAGCATATGTTATACGTGAAAGGCAATAATGAGAGTAGTAACAGACAGGTGAGAAGGATGAGTGGAGGGGTAG
The DNA here is from genome assembly GCF_038048845.1 of Mixophyes fleayi. Lineage (NCBI taxonomy): Eukaryota > Metazoa > Chordata > Amphibia > Anura > Limnodynastidae > Mixophyes > Mixophyes fleayi. The sequence continues at coordinate 203,143,543 of NC_134407.1, read as the reverse complement.
TCAGGCAGTTTAAGGCCAAGCCTCTTGCTGCAGTTCTAGTGGTTAGCCATGTAGGGGTGCTGTGCAGTATATAGCGTGTGTCACGAATCAGGATCAAAAGACCCTTTAGACCAGCCTAGTTTGGCACTACCTGTTAGAGAGGTGCAGAGTCTAACGACTGGGAAGGTATTTACCTATGACCCCCGCAAGGGGATGTGGGCTTGGCTACTTCCGAGCTGCAGGTCGCGGTTCTCCTAACTGGTAGTAGGAGAGGTATAGTGGGAAACTATTACAGAGATAATGGCCAAGAACACAGGTGAATATGTCAGAGTGCTGATACTGGATCAGAAATAGAGTAACGGTATGCGGGAGATGTTCATGTATTGCTGAGAGTACTGTAGTAGAGACTGGAAAGTACAGGAAACTGCGGAAAGCTGTTTACTTAGGTCCAGGGATGCTGGAGAGCACTGGTACTGGATCAGGACTATATAGGGATGTGCGGCAGAACTTCAGGTATTGCTGAGAGTGCTGGAGCCAGGAGTAACACATCCACACTGGGGAAGAAGACTCAATGAACTGGCAGTGATTGAATGAAACAGGTGTCCTTAAGTTATGTAACCAATAGAGGGCGCCAGCCAATAGTAAAGAATAGGATCAGTTAAAGAGCTGATCCGCACATGTGCCAGACAGAGGAGCCTGCGGCGTCTACCGCTGAGATGGAAGACCAGGTAAGTAGTCAGGGACCTGGCCGAGCGATCGGCGGACTCGGTATGTGATGGCGTGTTACTCACATATAGCCCCCTGTCACCATGTGTGGTCTTAGGGGGTGCATCGTTAAGCTGTGCACCTCCTCCCTTGCTCTCTCCTCTGCCCTGGCTAGCTCTTGGGCATGACCAGTGAGCTCCCACTTATGTGAGTCTTACAACAATGTGTTTTTTTGTGCGGACACAGAGGTTGTAGGGTGGTGGTGCAGTGCTACAGGTGTAAAAGTAAGGCTGGATACACAGTACAGGGTTTCCACACAATTACTGGGTCAACCACATGACCATTCGGCCCCAAGTCACATTAGTGTGTATGCTGCAATGATGAGCACATCATATCATTTTAAACCGAACTAAAAATCTCGTTCAACGATGTCGGGCAAATCCTGCAGTGTGTCTGCGCTCAGGACCGGCAGTGTCCTTAGATCTCTACGGAGTGTGCAGAGTCACAATCTTTTCAGCCGATGGTTATGACAGATTAAGAGCACAGATCTGAAGGTAAATAATGTAAAACGTGTATAGTGTGTACACAGGAGTCGGCACGCTGATCGGGACTTTATTTTTTCTGTCGTTGGTAAAATCATTAACGATATGGCAACGGGAGAAATTTTCTGTAAAGTGTACCCAGCCTAAGGTGGGCACTAGACCATCTCTCATATGCATAACAAAGGAAACTTATTTACACTGTTTTATCTTGCACTCCAGGATAGAAAGTGAGTTGCAAGGATTAAATAATAATCTCCTATCTCCTCCTGCACAATTCTTAGTTAGTAGATATTTCAGTTGCTATTACTGTTACGCAGCATCTCAGGTTTTCCTGGGTGCAGTAGTTCCACAAACTCACTCAAGCAAGAGCCCATCTTTGGTGTCTGCAGTAGGCTCTCTGTATGGCTCTTGGCAAGCTCTTTTGCTACAGCCACAGGTCACTGTATCGTTCCACCTTCTGTTACCCACAGATCAATTCAGGCTCTCCTGAGTGCAGTACAAACTCTCTATAGCATGCAGGCACACAGGCTGCTCCAAGGTGATCACTTCTTTCCGCAAGTACTGGATTCCTGGCAGGTTACTCGTGGCAATGCCAGACCTGCCTCTGAAACCAGATATCCCTCTATGAGCCTGGCAGCTTTCTGTAGTAACCTGGCAGCCTTCCCTGCTAGATTGGCAGCTCTTTCAGCAAGACTGAAGTAAGGTTGGCAGCTCTCTCTGTGAGACTTGCAGCTCTCTCTAAGAGGTTGACAGCCCTTCTCATTTCCTATAGTCTTTCTGTGTTGTAGTTGTCCTCTATTCCTTGCTTTGGTTTGCCCACTATACTAATTTTCACTGTGACTTCTCTTCTCCTTTGCAGGCTCATTGGACTTTGCTATGCTACTATTTCCCAGCGGCTCCGCTTGTTTAGGCGGTGATCCCAGCAATGGTCGCACTCTCCTGCCCGCTCCCTGCGCTCGGCAAATGACCGTCGCCTCTCCTCCACTCTGATCACCTCTTCCCACTCCAGAGTCCAAGACTTTTCCCGAGCTGCCCCCCGCACTGGAATGACCTCCCTCGCTCCATCCGTCTCGCTCCCAATCTGTGCTCCTTCAAACGGGCACTCAAAACTCACCTGTTCCTGAAAGCCTACCAACCATCCACTTAACCCCTCATCCACTCTGGTGGTTCTCCCCCCTCTCCCCTGGTCCCTTTTTCTCCCTTGCACCACTGCCTCCCTTCGTGCCTGTTTTGTCCACCCTCCCTTAGGATGTAAGCTCACATGAGCAGGGACCCTCTCCCCTCCTGTCTCCATACCGACTCTTCTGCTCCGCCCTCACTCCATATGTCTGCCCGGAGTTTCTGAAGCATTGGTACTTAGTGTTTATTGTTCTGTAATGTTTTACCCTGTATGGTCTACTGTTCGTACTAAGTAAGGCGCTGCAAATACCCTGTGGCGCCCAACAAATAAATGATAATAATATTAATAATAATAATACCTCATTCCTACATTTCTATGTCTTCTCACTACTCTTTGGCACCAAGATCATCTTGTTTGGTGCGGTTTAAAAGCCCTTCCTCTACATTTGTTCTTCACTGATGCTGGGAGGTTTAGAGAGGGGCCACTATTGGTGGCCCCTCTCTGCTGGTTGCTCCCTCTCTCCTGTCACTTAACTCCCAAGACCCAACCCTCCTAGACCGTGAACACTGGGTCTGGGGACAAAAGATATATCTTTTTTTTTTTCTAACTCTGTGTTAATCACTTTTAGGAATCACAATTTGCATATTTATTAGATTTTTGTTTGTAAGGCCATTAAAAATTTGAGTAAATGTTAAGGAGGGTGGCCATCTAGTGGACATGTCCAATATTGCTAGTGTGAGAAGCAATGTTTAAAATCTTGACACCAGCATGTCTTGAAATGTACTAATGCGATATCACACTTATATGTGAATAATGTTGATATCTATTAACTTAGGTGGATATTATTTAAATAATTAGGGCTACGGATGCTTAATGCTGTGCCCAGTAAATGATTTTTTGGATACCGCTATGTGCAATATCGTGAGAAATCTGAAATCACAGTGAAGAAGTGAGAAGTGTTATTAATTCAGAAGAAAGAACTCGCTGGCTAATTAGGCTACATAGCATACATAATTTCACCTCATATGAATATATGGGACTGAAGGGTTCCTAATTAGAGGTGCAGAATACTGGTCTTTGGATATTATTATTTGCTACCTGGGAGAATTCCTGAGTGCTATGGATATGATATGTTTTATGAGGCATTTTAAAAGATTTTACACATCTGCCTGGATTAAGGTTATGTTTTTTTATGGTGTCACCTGTGCATACATATTTTTGTTTCATATATTTATTTAGTTATTTTTTTATCTTAGATTTTATGCTGTAATTTTTTTTTTATTAAGAATAAAATTTGATATTATTATTAAGTATGCTGATTTTTGATTAATTCAATATATTTAATATTTTTATTATTCATATATTACTTTTCTTTTTTTATTTTTTATTATTGATTTAAGTGTGTAATTAAGTATGCATTCCCAAGGCCAAGGATGGATACATTTTAGTGCCATCTGTTATTTCTTTTTACTTATGATGGTGGAAATATTTGCTGTTAATTAACAGTCAATACAGCATTGTTCCGTATTAAATATAACATACATCAAAGGATCTTATCTAATATTTAATAATTGCTGTCACTGTGTCATAATAATTATCAACAACTTGGGAGTTCATTTAACTTTATGATCTAAATTAGCTTAATAATATTATGTATTAAATATATGCATTAATGTAAGTTTATAGTTTATAGTTTAAGTAAAACTTTCTATTAGTTGAATAATGTTGAGATAGCGTATGAGTTTTATGATACAGGTCAGTGTTGGGATCCCTGTCTGCCCTTCTACTGTTTTTCTTTGCAATTTTTTTGCTTGAGCTTTTGCAGTTGTCTCTTTTAGAAGCAGAATATTTATCCTTCATACTGTAGCTTAAGTGTGCCAGTGTTACACTTATATTTTAATTATAGTGTCTGCTGGTTATCTTTTTATTTATAAAGATGTGTAAAATATTTTTTTTACCTAGCACATATGTGAAGCAAATATATCTTGTGTCCAGTGGACAGTTGGTATATAGGTAAGTGTCCTAAGGGCTCGCTTCCAAGCATAGATTTTATATATATATATATATATATATATATATATATATATATATATATATATATATATCAGTTGCAATTTTTATAATTAAATGTTTGCTTTTGTTTATAATGTTATGGAGCAATATATATCAGTGTTTTTAATTTTTTTTGTAAATGTCTTCTATAGACTCTGCTCCCTTCCCTGACTCAGCTTGGGCTACCTAAGCAGACCCGAGCTCTGTACCACCATACATCTGTCAGTGAGTAATGGTATGTGTACATACAACAGGAGGATTGTCCTAAACCTCAAAATGTATTTTCTTGTTCCTTCACCAAACAACACAGAAAACCTGAGCAACCAGTGTGGTGGGTACCTGCCAATTTAGTATCTACTAGAAATGTTCACTGACTCCCGTATTTTGGCTTTGACTTTAGATCTAGATTAACTTCCTGCTTTGGTTTTGGCAAAACCGCCCTCGCGTATTTTGCTTTTGGATCCCTATTTTTTTTTCTAAAAATCCCTATTTTTTTTTGCTAAAATCACATAATTTGTCTCTTTTTTTGTCCCTATATTATTATCAACCTCAATAACATTAATTCCAGTCAATTTTTGTCAAGTGACAAGACCACTGTTACCCCTCCTGTTTCTGTATGAGCAATGTCACTGGAGACTGGAGAGTGACAAGAACACTGCTACCTCTGTTTCTGTGGGGATCCAATACTCGCGAGATCCGACAATGCAACAATGATGTTTTGCCTCGATTCAGATCCCAGGACATGCAAAAGTACCGAGCTGGCTCGCGAGCCTACTCGGATCCCCTAAGTTCAGGTGGGTTCGGTTTTCAGAACACCGAGCCCGATCATCTCTAGTATCTACCACTAATATTGATATACTGATAATACTGATATATAAAAAAACACTTCTCCAATGAGTGTTTTCTTGTTACTTGTTATCTCTTTGAAAGGTATTTTTACAACATGTGAACCTTGTACTCCAAACTGATCTTATAAGTTACTGTCAGTTACAAGTATTTACATAATAAACTTGGTGGAATCTCCAGTGTTCATATTGTTTTCTATAACTCATGTTTTCTTAGAGACACCATTCCCACACTGTGCCTGACACCCTCTCCTAGAAACCTCCATAGCCGGCAACTACCAAGCATTAATACATTCCACAATATACTAGTGTTAAGTAAGCTTCCCTATTGTTTTACATGTTTTCTGCTTTGCATTTAAATGAGTTAGCTTGGTAAGTGTGTATGTGTGTTTTTGGTTATCGTGGAACTACATGTTCCAGCATGCACTGACAGCTATTTACTGAAACGAGCATACTGATGCTACTATTTCGCACCAGCCCCCCCTCCCCGGCAAAAAATGTGCCCTGTTCTTTTATAAATTATTTGTTCATTCAATAATGCTTTTTTTTTTTTTAGTACAAATCATACAATACACTTTAATAAAGAGAGTAATACAAATAAATACATTAAACAGCAAACATGAATTGCTTTATGAATGATATAAATGAAGAATATGTATTCTTTGTAATAAGATTTAACATTTTTGGCAAATTAGTTTGGTTGTGCCCCCTCCTTCATCACACTGTGCCCCTTCCTTCATCACACTGTGCCCCCTCCTTCATCACACAGTGCCCCCTCCTTCATCACACAGTGCCCCCTCCTTCATCACACAGTGCCCCCTCCTTCATCACACTGTGCCCCCTCCTTCATCACACAGTGCCCCCTCCTTCATCACACAGTGCCCCCTCCTTCATCACACAGTGCCCCCTCCTTCATCACACAGTGCCCCCTCCTTCATCACACAGTGCCCCCTCCTTCATCACACAGTGCCCCCTCCTTCATCACACGTGCCCCCTCCTTCATCACACAGTGCCCCCTCCTTCATCACACAGTGCCCCCTCCTTCATCACACAGTGCCCCCTCCTTCATCACACGGTGCCCCCTCCTTCATCACACAGTGCCTCCTCTTTCATCACACAGTGCCCCCTCCTTCATCACACAGTGCCCCCTCCTTCATCACACAGTGCCCCCTCCTTCATCACACTGTGCCCCCTCCTTCATCACACAGTGCCCCCTCCTTCATCACACAGTGCCCCCTCCTTCATCACACAGTGCCCCCTCCTTCATCACACAGTGCCCCCTCCTTCATCACACAGTGCCCCCTCCTTCATCACACAGTGCCCCCTCCTTCATCACACAGTGCCCCCTCCTTCATCACACGTGCCCCCTCCTTCATCACACAGTGCCCCCTCCTTCATCACACAGTGCCCCCTCCTTCATCACACAGTGCCCCCTCCTTCATCACACGGTGCCCCCTCCTTCATCACACAGTGCCTCCTCTTTCATCACACAGTGCCCCCTCCTTCATCACACAGTGCCCCCTCCTTCATCACACAGTGCCCCCTCCTTCATCACACAGTGCCCCCTCCTTCATCACACAGTGCCCCCTCCTTCATCACACTGTGCCCCCTCCTTCATCACACAGTGCCCCCTCCTTCATCACACAGTGCCCCTTCCTTCATCACACAGTGCCCCCTCCTTCATCACACGGTGCCCCCTCCTTCATCACACAGTGCCCCCTCCTTCATCACACTGTGCCCCCTCCTTCATCACACAGTGCCCCCTCCTTCATCACACAGTGCCCCTTCCTTCATCACACAGTGCCCCCTCCTTCATCACACGGTGCCCCCTCCTTCATCACACGGTGCCCCCTCCTTCATCACACAGTGCCCCCTCCTTCATCACACTGTGCCCCCTCCTTCATCACACAGTGCCCCCTCCTTCATCACACAGTGCCCCCTCCTTCATCACACAGTGCCCCCTCCTTCATCACACGGTGCCCTCTCCTTCATCACACAGTGCCCCCTCCTTCATCACACAGTGCCCCCTCCTTCATCACACAGTGCCCCCTCCTTCATCACACGGTGCCCCCTCCTTCATCACACAGTGCCCCCTCCTTCATCACACAGTGCCCCCTCCTTCATCACACGTGCCCCCTCCTTCATCACACGGTGCCCTCTCTTTCATCACACAGTGCCCCCTCCTTCATCACACAGTGCCCCCTCCTTCATCACACGTGCCCCCTCCTTCATCACACGGTGCCCTCTCTTTCATCACACAGTGCCCCCTCCTTCATCACACAGTGCCCCCTCCTTCATCACACAGTGCCCCCTCCTTCATCACACAGTGCCCCCTCCTTCATCACACAGTGCCCCCTCCTTCATCACACGTGCCCCCTCCTTCATCACACAGTGCCCCCTCCTTCATCACACAGTGCCCCCTCCTTCATCACACTGTGCCCCCTCCTTCATCACACAGTGCCCCCTCCTTCATCACACAGTGCCCCCTCCTTCATCACACGGTGCCCTCTCCTTCATCACACAGTGCCCCCTCCTTCATCACACTGTGCCCCCTCCTTCATCACACAGTGCCCCCTCCTTCATCACACAGTGCCCCCTCCTTCATCACACAGTGCCCCCTCCTTCATCACACAGTGCCCCCTCCTTCATCACACGGTGCCTCCTCTTTCATCACACGGTGCCCCCTCTTTCATCACACGGAGCCCCCTTATCACACACTTCCCCCTTGTCCCATGCTGCCCCGCTCCCCTCCATCACACGCTGCCCCTCTCTCCTCCACTACATTGCTGCCCCCTCTCCTCATCAACATTGCTACCCCCCCTCTGCAGAAGGCAAACCCTCCATGGTCAAATGATAGCTCACAGGATCCTTGTGTGAGTGAAGAGCTGTGGTCTGATGCATGGGTCCAGGTATACAACCCTTGGTACCTGACAGCTGTCAGGGGCAAACGCAGGATTTTTTCCCTCCCCAAAAATATATATATATATATAGAGAGAGCGGCGCTGTCAGAGAAGCGTCCGCGGCGGTGCTGTATACAATACAGCGCCGCCGCGGACGCTTCTTTGACAGCGTCGCGGCTGCTGTATAGTACAGTGCTGCCTTAATGGAGCTGCGGGCGCATGCGCGGCAGCTCTCTCGCTTTTTTTTTTCCGGTGGAGGGGAAACCCCCCCTTAAAAATGCTCCGTGCGCCCCTGGATATAGGAGGAGAATCTGGTTAAGAAGATGCAAATTCCGTTACAGTATATGTACACATGTGAAAATATTACATTTTCCTCTTTTCGCTGTGTAACAACCTAAGTCTAAGGTGTCGCTCTCTGACGCTACTATATGTCTGGACAGATTGCAACCTCCATTGCAGTAAAAGTAAGGTGAAAATAATACCTGGGGGTAAATGTATGAAGCTCCGATTCTGCAAGTCGACGGAAATCAGTGACTTTACAGGGGAAAATTAAAGTGGTGATGGCTTGTAAAGGCAAACTTGCAGGAGATCCAAAATAGGTTGAACTTGATGGACTGGTGTCTTTTTTCAACCTCATCAACTATGTTACTATGTTACTATGTATTTCATATCAATAGACCAAAGGGCTTCCTGTATAGGACATCAAAAATTCATATAACAATAAATAACCACAAAAAAACCAATACACTGACTTCTTTTTTTTTAGTTTTTTTTTATGCAATTGTTCCTATTAAATACATTATAAAATTGTGAGATAAACCCTTGAGTGTAAAAAATTGTAACAGTAAAAAACTTCCAGATCTGCTGGTAGAATGTGAGTACATAGATTTACAGAACAATAACAGTGTTACTTTTCTTTTAAAGTCACAGTATAATTACACAGAAATGAGTTCAGTCCTAATAGGTAGTGTAACATTGATATTTACATCAATATGAAATTATATACGTATATACAACTATACAGATACCTATAAGTTCAACCTTCTACCACATTGCCATCCCTTTTTTTTATTACATTATTTTTTTTCCCTTTTGTTATAAAATACTACACAGTTTTGTTTAGGCTTAAAGGTAAAATAAGACTGAAGGGACATCTGGGGGTAAATGTATCAAGTGAGATTTCTGGCAGGTTTGAAAAAGTGGAGCTGTTGCCTATAGCAACCAATCACTTTTTAGTTATTATTTATTTAGCACATTCTACAAAATAATAACTAGAATCTGATTGGTTGCTATAAGCAACATCTCCACTTTTCAAACCCGCTGGAAATTCTCAGCTTGATACGTTTACCCCCTGGACTGTCTTTATTATATGATAATCTTCTGTGTGTTTGAATATATATTGCACACACTGTGCAAATTGCTCCTAGATCTTATGTGCAACTGGATGTTGTAAAATATGTCCCACTAACAACGTAGGATTAGACCCCATCTCTGCCTGCTCTAAGCTGTGTTTGAAGAACTTTTGCTGAGTGGAAATGTCTGTGCATCCCTAAGCACATCAGGGAATGCTGCCAAAAATGTTCCCTCACCCTCCCCCTTTATCTCATTTCAATTATTGTGCTCCTCAAAATTAAATCTCTTGAGTTTCATCAGTTATCTCCATTAAATTTTGCTGGGGGCCTAACTTGGCTCTGTAGCAAATTTTAGAAGGGTCACTATTTTAATCACTCATGAAAATATGACATACGAACACTGATGGCAGCATTCACAGACCAAAGCAGTGCTTGTCAGTCAGGAATTTAGCACTTATGCAGCCTGCTCTGTGCAGGAAAACAGGGTATAATTTCAGAGTGGTCTAGACTAATATGCAAAGTGCTAACATGCAAGATGCCCATATACTGATAGTCTTAGAGACTCAGGGGTATATTTACTAAACGGCGGGTTTGAAAAAGTGGAGATGTTGCCTATAGCAACCAATCAGATTATAGCTGTCATCTATTTAGTGCATTCTACAAAATGAAAGCTAGAAACTGATTGGTTGCTATAGGCAACATCTCCACTTCTTCAAACCCGCCGTTTAGTAAATCTAACCCTGAGGGCCTGATTCATTAAGGAAAGTTAAGTAAAAAATTTAAAGTTTTCTTACTCAAGTTTTCTGGACAAAACCATATTGCAATGCAAGGGGTGCAAGTTAGTTTATTATTTTGCACATAAGTTAAATACTGACTGTTCTTTCATGTAGCACACAAATACTTGATAGCTTATTTGTACAATGAAATTTACAGTTGATCTAGGATATGCCCTACCCCAAATATAAATCTGCCATCACATTTTAAATTTACATCCCCCTCCAATGCAACATGGTTTTGTCTTACGTCATTTTGCTTAACCTTCCTTAATGAATCAGGCCCTGAATCTCACCGGGCCCCTTGTGCATAGCAGAATCATAGACTACTATGGCTATTGTTCCACCCCAGGACAGAATCTCTAACTGCAATCACACATACATTAATCAGATTATTTCTTCCGGGAGTATGAGCTTTATACAGTTATCACCCCAACCCCCTGTGTACATTATAGGCAACAAATCTACCAGTCCCTAATATGTGACATACTGGCTGACAGTTATTACACCCAATCACAGCTATCACTGTAGGAAACAGATATTCAAGCAATTATTTTGACATGTGTATCATTTATCTCCATACTATACATTATAATTTGTCAGAACTCCAGATATCTTTATAGAACAGTCTCTCCATACACATAACACAGCATGAAGGGGCTCAGTGAAGGCGGCAGTGAAGGTGTGTAAGTGTCTGATGGGGTCACACAGGGCATAAAAGGACAACTGCCCGGCCTCGTAGTCCAGATATATCCTGACTCTATCACAGGAAATATTGTGAGGTAACTGGATCCCTTCACTGTCATGTATCACTAAATACTGATTATTAATCCACCTACACAAACACCAGGACTTGTTATTATATCCAATGTCTGACTGGTCTCCTTTCCTGTCTATACTGGGATAACACATCCCTACCTCACACCATCCTGATTTACTCATCTCCACCTCCCAGTAATGTCTCCCCGAAGAAAAACTTCTGGTGCTTAAAACCTGATTACTCTGAAATCTCTCTGGTGTTTCTGGGCGATTCTGGTTGACCCGGGACCAGGATACAGTTTTCAAGTCACCTGATATATGTAGATCATTGCCAGCTGTGCTTACATCCAGTAATACGTCTGTAGGCTCCTTCATATAGATCCATACATTTACATATCTTATTATTTCAGATAAACCTGTCCTTAATATCTCTGAGATAAAACCTTCATCCAGATTCCCTACATCATGGACCTGTTTATCATGTCTCTCTCTGTCCTCATTATCTCCATCCTGAGTATCGTACAAGTCACCTTTGTCTGGTTGCTGTAAGAAAGTTACTGGATCAGTCTTGTTACACAGCTCCTCAATGTGACGCATCTTCCTGGACAGCTCGTCTGTCTTTACTTCCAGCTGCTGGATCAAATCAGAGACCGGGAGTAAAACCTGCTCTTCCTGCCTGGAGATCTCACTCACGACTCTTTTTTCTAAGTCTTCCAGTTGTCTCCTGATGTCTCTAAACAGAGAAGCGACCCATATCGTTACACCAGCAGCTTTGTCTTGTACTTCATTCTTGCACTCTTGCAGCCTCTGGGCTCTTCTCTCAGTCTCCTCTCTCTTTGAGGTCAGTTTCTCCATAACATTCCTCAGTTTCTCCTTCTTCTTCACCCAAGCCTCATCCAGTGACACCACCAAGTGTCCTCGGTGTTCTCCACCAAGCCTGCAGGATGCACAGATACAGACAGTGTCCTCAGTGCAGTAATACACCAGGAACTTCTTGTGGATGGAGCATTGTCTCTCTCTTCCAAAAACGGTGGGTGGAATTATTGTATGTTCCACTGACCTGTCGTGTGTCCTCAGGTGATTATCACACATGGAGGTCTTACAGTGCAGACATGATTTAACAGCAGGAAAGCCACAGTAAGTGCAGATGATCTTGTCCACCGCTTCCTGTTTCTGGGTAAAAGCCTCAGCTATATTACACAGTCTCAGGTTTCTTTTGAGGTCAGGTCTTCTCCTAAACTTATGCATGCACTCAGGGCAGGTATATTCACCCTCCTCCTGATGGTCCCACGTGGTGGTGATACAGACCCGGCAGAAGTTGTGTCCACATCGGAGTGTGACAGGATCTGTGTAAATATCCATGCAGATTGAGCAGCTCAGCTCGGCTCTCAGGTCTGCAGTCGCCATTATTGGAACCAGGAAATGAATGCAAACGTGCTTATCTCTTATGGATCTCACTGACTTTATGACACAGACAGCTTCTATTAAACATTAAACTTCTACCAGTCAATGTTCAGTTGGGTTAAAGGTGAAAAATTATCTATATTTAACACAATGTACAATTTATGTGAGTATTCTTAATTAGTAAATAAGCTTACTGATATATTAGGGAGATGTCTATTATTCGTTATATTTTGTCCAACAGATGGCACTGTTCTGTTGAAGTTTTTGGTAGGGATCTAATTACACCTCTATGATGGTAATAAACACAAAATGAAGTATAGCAATATTTCCTGTATAAAATATGATGGTTACCGAATATTTACAGAGAAATAAAGCGTTAACGGAAGTTACTTTTATATACAGCATATTATTCTGTTATCTAGGAGCAGAGCTGCGATGTTATATATCCAGCACTATACACATAATAATGGCCTACTGGCCAACTGTCCCGATTGAGACGGGATAGTCACGATTTCAGTGGACTATCCCAGCATCCTTTGGATGAGGACTTTTGTCCCAGGGCAGTTGGGACATATGTCACGTTGATGGGTGCCCCTTCAGCACCATGTGTAACAGTGGCATGTGTGAATGGCATTGAAGGAGTGTTTCTAGGGGAGGGTAAGGGGACAGGGAGAAGGCGGTCTGCTCCCTGTCTCCTTAAATAGCCAACAGATAGCTGTCAGGGCATGCTAGGACAACGTGTGGCTCTCGAACACCTGGAGAGCCACAGGTTGGCCAGGCCTGATGTAGAGGAATTTATTTATGCTCTTAGAAATCATATGCACTTTAATTCTTGCTCAATAATCTGCCCCCAAGTAGTAGTAAATAATGTTTATAACAGAATAGTGAAAATTCAATTATAAATGAAAGTATTTCTTCTACACTTATTTATTAATTTGAATGCTGTTCATATATCTGCAACCTGCTCCTTGACAAGAACATCTGAGCAGATATGAAATAGCTCCGCATACAATTGTGGGAACATATCAAAATATACTCAGTAATAATTGTGCAGAATTTGGATATACTATATAAACCTCTTTGATGACACGTTGCCCTCAATTGGTGAAAGGTGGAAACTACCAAAGAAATACATGTGTGAAGAAATGAATGCTAATTCAGAAAGACTTTAACATACTTACCAGCGTGTCATTTACTCTTTGTAAAAGTTTGGTATCACCCCACAAGAAAAGTATATTGAAGATGTTTCTATCATTATAATGATAGACAACCCCGATGATCCCAATCGAATTTGAATAATTATCCAGGGAAGCCAGTACTTATTGACCTCATTGTATCAATTCCAGGTGGAATCACATTATTAGAATATTTGGAAGAAGTTTAATAACAGATTAATTAAATAAAATTGTTAAAAAGTCCACTTGTAGGTGTCTTATCAATTTTATTTAGTCATCACAGAATAATTAGATGCTTGAAGCATTTTACCTTGTGGTGATCACACTGGATAGCCATTTATTATAAGGATTAGTTTTAATGCATTTTATTTAAACAAACAGTATACATATTTATATATTGTATATAGAGAGATCTGACTGGTAGTTGGTATCTCATGACATCAGGGGAAGATGCAACAGTGCAGTGAGGTGCTCATATGCTGCTCTGGCAGACTGATCAGATACGATTGTGCCAACATGTTTCGTAATAGTTAAACTTATTAAACAAAGTCAGATATGTTTCTGTGAAAGGAATATTGGAAGGATGTGTTAGTAGGCAGCTAAACAATTTGGAGCACAGACATAAACCAGTCGCAGATGATGCAAAAGGATTCATATAATTTTATATCACGGGACTGGCAGCCTTTGCCCTGCATTGCTTTATTGATTAACCACTGTGTATTAAGTCATCACATCTAGGTTTTCCTATATGTTACTACAACCAAATTACAGTAGTTCTAAATCCCACCTACTTTTGTGTTGGTCCCTCCTACAGTTGATTTGGTCCTGCCCACATGAGGCCACTTCAAGAATTTTTTTCCAGGGCCACCTTAAGTTTCTAATCCGTCCCTGCCTGAGATATTATGAGAAGCGATCTGGACTGTGTAATGAATGGAAGATATGTAGATTTCTAGCTGTGTTTTGCCGGAGGTGAGAAGCAGCTTTTACTCACACCAAGATTCTAAGCCATTTACAGAGCTGCAAAAATGCAAAGTTTTCCCGATTAATCAGTGGCTCAGAAAGGGAAATAGGGAATTGTTTCTCAGTTACTTAAAATATTGCATGGACTGAACTGATTGATGCATCCATTGTATCGTATGAAATTAAAGATTTTCCGATGTTATCGCTGTGGTTCCAAAGCACAAGAGTTTTATTTGCAAAATATATTACAGGGCAAAGTATCGCATGCATACACCTGCGCCGTCAGTACAACAGCAAGCTTCTATAAGAACACTCTAGCTTCCAAAGCCAGAAGTGAACGGTTTATACAGTCATAAGAAGCAGTGACATCACATAGATACAGTATTATGGTCCACATCCATAGGTTGATGGTTCATAACCTCCCAAGAGCTCGACGCTCCATTGGCTGATTCCTCTGTCCATTGTCCCTTGAGGTGGGGGTCATCTGTCCACGTGTGGCCGGGTGTACATCCTCTGGCTCCCACCCCTGGGCCTGTATAAACTGGTTCATGTATGGAGTTGCTATTTGGTATATTAAATCTAATATTAGTTACGCCTAGCGATCACAATGTGCAAACGCTTCATAAATGCAACCGGAAATGTTCTTGAGAACAGAATGAGACCAAACTCGATGTGATTAATATTTATTCATTGATATATAAACTAATTGATAGTTATTAGTATGAATATAGCAGTAGCGCTATAAATGATTATTCAAAATTGAGCAGGATTTTGGGAAACAAGACAAGTGGTTACATATTGCACAGGGCTAGCTTTACTGATTCATTTCAATACATGAATACAGATGTCTGTAGTAAAATATACCCAGTATAACTGTGGCTCAATAGAGATTAGTGATTTATTTATGGCATACAATGAATCACTTATCATAGAGTGATTTAATTCCCTCAGCTCAATAATATATTGTTGGTCTCTAAAGCACAATAGATGTATTGTACAGAGGTAACTGAAGTAATAAGTGCTATATTATATGTGTAACATTATAAGTGTTACATTATATTGTCCAGCGAATTCTTTCACTCAATGCATCTTCTAGAGCCTCAGATGCTCTCTGTCCGTTGGTGCTTCCACCGAAATGAGGTATCTAGGTCAAAATCCTCCTTCTCCTGCTCCTTGACCAGCTCCAGGAACACCTGTGGTGAGAGGCAATTATTAACTTGGAGGGTTTGGGATATCTGGGAATGTGCAGCCTGGGTACAGACTGATGTGGGGAGGGGGTGCGAAATGTGGCTCAATCACTCATATTAAGAAAAGACAGCTCAAAAAGACAGCACGAAAATACTCATGAATGGGTTTCTACACCATCTTCAAACATCCAGTGTAGGATAGTCTCATTGGTGGCGAAAAGTAAAGCAGAGTCCGTTTTTTCCCCCAACTTGTTTTCAAAGTAATTTTTTCATAGTGGAATTATAAAATATGTGTTTTGACATTTCTAAATACCATTTGTTGATCAAACCTCCCACTTATTTAATGTTGGAAAAAAATGTATGTTAAAAAGACTACTTTAATGGGGCGCCGCTTTGGGGACTATCCCTAGATGCTCCTTTCCTCCTGATTCATATCCACAGGAGTAGAATGGAGTTACCTGCTCCAGGGTAGACTGGGAGAAACTGTATTCCTCGATGTTATAGGTACGTTTTACTGTGTAGAGGCAGAAAGAAAACTTAAGTTAGGTCACAAGTCACATAATATAAGGATGATTTTTATAACACTGCTGTCCAATTGGGCAGTCACAATCATAAAAATGAAATCACATCATAAAAATGAAATCACATCATAAAAATGAAAAGCATCTAGCTTGGACCTGGCAAATTAGGACCCATCCTCCTGCTAGGTGCAATTAATTACTTTGACTTACTTTGATATCAATCCTTGTCTCCGCTCAGCAGCTGTAAACACACTGCCCAAGTCCTTAGATCAGAAGTTCCCACCTATGCTCACAGTCTATTGCTCACATGGCCTAATACCCGCCTATATATGTAAGTGTCGAAGTCAGCAAATTGGATAAAGTCATTTCAATTAAAGTCTAGCAAACTTGGTTGTCTTTGTCTGAAAAGATGCGTACGGTACGCTATGTCGTACAAGGGCACGCTACGGCGTGAAAGGGCGTACGCATCCACTACACGTGGCAGCAACAGTAATTGGTCTTTTACCATACATTCGCACAAACACGCATACTTATAAAATAGTACACATTATTGGTAGTTGCAACACATAGTTATGTCGAAATATAGTAGTATTTATATGTTATATCAGAGTTACATGCATATTAGTGAAATACACAGAACGGGTTAAAGGAATAACATCATGAGTGGTATCATAATGAACCTTGTTACATATCCTACTGTTTGGTGCGCTCTGCGAGGGAATCGCAGAGTGCATACGCAAGTTATGAATGATAGGGAATTATGAACTACTTAAGACTAAGGAATTCTGGCGGGAAGAGCAGAGCATACCCCCTGCAGAGATGACCCCCTCCTCTGAATTCCTTAGGATGAACTAGCCAATGATTGACGACCCCTTGGACATTCCTGAGACCCGGACCAATAGATGCAAGCCATACCATCTTCATTGTATTACTGTACTTGATTGTGTATATAAGCAGCAGCTTGTGATCCAGAGTGCAGACTTCTTGTCCCCAGACTTCAGGATTGAATGACTGCACTGGATCCAGAGTGCCTGCGTTAAGTAACGGCTGTATTTACTATTACATCGCTTGAGCATATTTTTTTCCACTTATTGCGAATAAATCTTTGTGCGTTGGAAACACAAATCGAGGTTCGACAATCGTTATTGGTTAGCGACAAATACGCACATTACAATTTGGGGGCTCGTGAGCTTTGGAGGTTTCGTTGCCGATGATACGCAAGACCAACGGATTTCGGTTCCTCAACAAAGGGTGGAGACGCGTCATAAACGGGTAAGAACGCATTGTGTTCAAAACCTGAATTTTACTCTGTGTTGTGAAACCGAATGTCCGTTTTGCATTATCTAGGGCACGCTAACTAGAACCTAGGGACAAAAGAGAAAACTGTTTCTTTTTTCTGTCATTGTGCGTTTTAACTGTATTGCATTGTTTAGCGTATGTGTACTTCCTGCTGTGTGTACGCGAACTTTCGGTAAACTTGCCACGTGGTTAAACAATCGTTTTGATAGTTATTATACATGCATAGTATAATTACTTGTGAAAGCCTCTGAGACATTATTACTATTGTTGGGAACTTTTGATTTTCTGCGCAGAAAAGGTGTATAGTGTGTGATGTTGTAACGTAGATACACTGTTTTATTGTTGAGGTGCTCAGTTGCTGTCTGACGAGGCGGATTGCCCAACTGAAGGACGGTATACAGGGCAGGTATACCGAATGCGAAAACTGGGTTTTCGCAAAGCGCTACCAATAGATCGCAAGGTTTGCTAATAATTAGTATTGGTAGGCAGTGCGATCCGGTCGCACCGTTAGTGCGAATTGGTGAAGCAGCTAGGAGGAATTATACTGGAAAGGCAGGTTGATTGTATCGACTTTGCGCTCCCAGCGATAATAAACTCAGCAGATTTTGTGGTTTAGCCAGGGTATCGAGGAGCTGATAGCCCTTGGGGCCCACAGTGATATTTCTGTATTAGGGATCCTCGCCAGGGGCGAGAAAAGCGAGTGAACGCGGCTAAAGGAAATACGTTCACCGAGGATTATAGATCTCTAGCGGTGAGTATAGCAACAGAGTTGAAATTATTAGGTGGAAAGAACAGAGCATTGCGGTGTGTCTGTATTTCACATTTGGCCGGAAGGAACAGAGCATTGCGGTGTGTCTGTGTTCCGGGTAGAAGGTATATTGTTCAACATGGGTGCTAAGCATACGCTAGAGATGGACAGTGTACTGCCTAAGGAAGGCCCTATTGGTTCAGCGAGGTTTCTCATGTGTAAGAAGTATGGTGCATATGCAACTGTGTATTGTGACACGTGGGTCGGGATGACCAAAGCTTGTGATAGGCCTTTCCCAACAATAGGGAGTTTTAATGCAGAGGTACTGAATACTGTAAAAGATAGAATATGGTTGATCAAGTCAACGAAAAAGAGAAATAGACATAATGATTGTTTAAAATTGTGGCAAATGGAAGGTAACACGTGGCAGAGCAGCGAATACAAACCGGAAATAGGCGTGGCGAAAAGCGCGCGCAAGGCGGATGTAACTATTGAGAAGCGTGGCGAACTCAGCGCAAGCGCGCCCCCGCCACCTTATGTGGCGGGAGGGGTAAGTACAGCCGTTGTTAAAACTGAAAATAGAAAAATTACTAAGTTGTACCCTGTTTTAAATCAGTTTCAATCAAGTGTATCTGAAAACGAAGATGAACCCACTGTGATTTTGGCCATTGCCCATGCTGTTAATGTACTAGAGGCTCAGCACAAGTATGAGAAAATGGCTGAGATAGGTGAGAGTAGCGTGATCACTAGGAGTGAAAGTGTTCTAAATCTAGGGCCTGTAAATCCTGTAGCGTCCCCTGAAGTTAGTGTACCAGAGGGTGTGTTCCCGGTCCGCACAATATCAGTTCCCAATGGGAAACCAGATAAGGATGGTATAGTTCCTTTAAGAAATGTTACAATGCATTGTCCCTGGACTAGATCAGAATTACGTTCCATTATGACTGAATTCCCAGATCCTAGAAAAGAGTTAGCTAAATGTCAGAAATTTGTTAAAGACTTAGGGAATGCTCATGAACCAACCAGTAAGGATTGGCGGGTAGTGTTGAGGGCGTGTCTTCCTCCCAATACTAACATACAAAAATTTATTGGAGATTGTTTGTTGGAGGAAGATGACACCCTGACTGATGAGATTAACCAACGGAATATAGAACAAATTGTCAAACACTTAGCCATCTGTTTTCCAGTAGTAGTAAATTGGAGTAAGATTTTCACCATTAAACAAAAGGATAGTGAAACTGCCTCAGATTACTTTGCTAGAGCTATAACAGCGATTGCACGATTTACTGGGATATCCAACATAAGTGAGGACCCACATCACAGAGAGGTAGCTGTAGGGGTACTGATGGATGGCCTTAGGGAAAATTTAAAGACGAGAGTACAAACCACATTACCTAATTGGAGAGGCGTCACGGTAGACTTCCTTAGGGAGTCTGCTGTGGAGCATGACAAGAACCTTTTTAGAAAAAGGGAAGAGAAAAGTGATAGGTTAATGACGGCAAGTCTACAGGCTCTAGAAGGGGTGCATACACGACCACCAGCATACAACCCATATAACAGGAAACCTAAAGTGATCAGGTGTTTCAACTGTAACGAGGAAGGACATTACGTTAGAGATTGTAATAAAGAAAGACTCAATACACATAAGGGTGGGTCACATAGATATCCTCCAAGAAAGGATTCACATAGACTAGAAGACTCACATCTACCCGCGCATATTACGGCAGCAAATGCTGCGCGGGAAATCACTAGTCAGCGCTAGGGGTCAGGTCATACCTGTAGTCTACAGCCAGTGAGGTTAACTGAGAGTCAGAGTGAAGAACCAACAATGATAGTTGACATAGCTGGCAGGAAACAAACTTTTCTTGTAGATACAGGGGCGGCCCGATCTGTGATAACCTCTCCTTTCAATCTACAGGTGACCAGCAAAACTATTCCAGCTATGGGGGTGACGGGAAAAGTGTTACATTATCCTCTAACTAAACCCGCCGAAGTTACTATCGGGCCTCTGCATACTAAGCATTCGTTTCTCTTGGCTGCAGCGGCTCCTACTAACTTGCTAGGGAGAGACTTGTTATGTAAAATGGGATGTGTCATATACTGTACTTCAGATGGTGTGTTCCTAGATATACCCGAGAAGGTTGCACATGAGGTACAGGACATATTGGACACCCCTCCAAGGTTAATGTTACACTCTCCTGTTATAGAACAAAGTCCATCTCAAGTAAAGGGGATGTTGCTGGAAATACCAGGTTCCCTATGGACCAGAGATGGACAGGACACTGGACTGATGGCAAACGTAGCCCCTGTCATGGTCAATCTAAAAAGTGGTAGGATAGCTCCAAAAATCCCACAGTATCCATTAAAACCGGAGGTGGAACTAGGGGTATATCCTGTTATTGAGAGGCTGTTACAACAAGGGATTTTAATTCGTACAGCCAGCACAGCAAATAGTCCCATTTTCCCTGTGAAGAAGAGTGGGGGGAGGGGCTATAGATTAGTCCAGGACTTAAGGGGAATTAACAAAGTTGTTGAGAGCCAATTCCCCGTAGTGCCGAATCCAGCTGTCATCCTCATGCAGATTCCACCGTCTGCCAGTCATTTTACTGTCATTGATCTATGTTCTGCTTTCTTTTCAGTCCCTCTTCACCCTGACTGCCAATACCTTTTTGCATTCTCCTACAGGGGAGTGCAATACACATGGACCAGACTACCCCAGGGGTTCATTGACAGCCCCAGTATTTTCTCCCAAGCCTTACATGACTGTTTGCAATCCTTTCAACCCCACAATGGGTCTGTTCTAATTCAATATGTGGACGATTTGTTGTTGTGCTCTGATTCTTTTATGTCATGTTTACATGATACTAAATTGTTGTTGCTTCATCTTTCACAAACAGGGCACAAGGTGGCAAAGGATAAATTACAGCCATGTCAGACTAAGGTCAAATACTTAGGACACTGCCTCACTAAGGGGCTAAGACACCTGACAACCGACAGAATTGAGGCCATACAACACATGACCCTGCCGCAGAGCCAGAAGCAGATTCGTACTTTCTTGGGGATGTGTGGATACTGTAGGTCCTGGATCCCAGGTTTTTCTATTCTGGCATTACCATTGCAGGAGCTAGTCTCTTCCTCAAAACCAGAACGTGTCATACACACAGAAGAGTCGGAGCAAGCGTTCTTTAATCTTAAAGATAGTCTGACAAGAGCACCTGCATTGGGAATACCTGATTATGAAAAGCCTTTTGAGCTATTTTGTACAGAAGCTGATGGCTGTGCAGCAGGTGTCCTCACACAGAAACATGGTGACGCTAGCAGACCGGTAGCATACTACAGTGCACAATTAGACAATGTGGCAAGGTCACTCCCAACATGTCTCAGAAGTGTAGCAGCAACGGCCCTTCTAGTAAGTAAGAGCGAGGATGTAGTATTAGGACATAATTCAACCATCTATACACCCCATGCTGTATCAGCTCTGTTAAATTCAGCCCAAACCAGACATGTTTCTTCAGCTAGATTCACAAAGTGGGAACTAGCCCTGATGGCACCCTCAAACATCACCATCAAACGATGTAGCACCCTAAATCCAGCTACATACCTTCCGTATGTGTCTCAAGAGACACAAAGGGTGGGAAGTGAGGAGACCCTGGTTGATGATGAGTTAGGCAAGAATACTGACACGCATGACTGTATGGAACACCTGAATCAGACCTTTACTGCAAGGCCCGACATATGTGACACCCCCTTAGAAAATGTAGATTTTACGTTTTATACAGACGGAAGTTGCCATAGACAGACAGAGACAGGAGAGCTATGTACTGGTTACGCTGTTGTAGACGATCAGGATGTGGTAGAAGCTGAACCCCTTGGTCCACCTCACTCAGCCCAGGTGGCGGAACTAGTAGCACTAAGGAGAGCGTGTGAATTGGCAGAGGGTAAATCAGCCAACATATATACTGACTCTAGGTACGCCT
Organism: Mixophyes fleayi; assembly: GCF_038048845.1. Classification (NCBI taxonomy): domain Eukaryota; kingdom Metazoa; phylum Chordata; class Amphibia; order Anura; family Limnodynastidae; genus Mixophyes; species Mixophyes fleayi. The sequence goes on along the minus strand of NC_134407.1, from coordinate 203,121,248 downwards.
TCGGGGTAGTGCATGATTTTGGGGCCCTTTGGCGTCTTAGAAACTTTACGACAGCAGCAGGTACACCAGTGGCACACTCACAACACATAAAAGGACTTCTGACAGCGATACAGTTACCCAGAACAGTAGCCGTCATAAAGTGCAAAGCCCATACCTTTGAAGAAGACCCAGTGTCATTGGGCAACAACAGGGCAGACGAAGCTGCTAAATGGGCAGCAGGGCAACCTATGACTGTATCGACCGAGACTATGATGGTTTTTCAGACATTAGACACGCAGAAATTAATTGAAATGCAAGATTTGTGTTCCCTGCAGGAGAAGGCGGTCTGGAAGGTGAAGGGATGTGGTCAAGAGTCCTCAGGACTCTGGAGGGATGGACAAGGTAAGCCTGTAGCTCCCCGAACATACTATCCAAGCCTGGCTGAAGCAGCACACGGCCTGACTCACCTGGGTAAAGAAGGTATGTGCAAACTGGTGAGAGCATACTGGTGTGCTCCCAGATTTTCCTCTCAAGCTGGTAAGAAAGCAATGTCATGTCTTACTTGTTTGAGGAAAAATGTTGGGAAAACTATTCCAACTGAGCCATCCCACATCCCTCCTACAGACGGACCTTTTCAGGTAATACAAATTGACTATATCCAACTACCACCGTGCAGGAATCTGAAGTATGTGTTAGTGTGTATTGATGTGTTTTCCGGTTGGGTAGAAGCATATCCGGCAGCCACTAATACTGCTGTGTTCACTGCAAAGAAAATTGTACAAGACTTTGTGTGTAGGTTCGGTATCCCTAGAATCATTGAAAGTGATAGGGGTACCCATTTTACTGGTGATGTCTTCCAAAATATGTGTAAACTCATGGGAATCAGTAGCAGACTTCACATCCCTTACCGACCACAAGCCAGTGGTAAGGTGGAGAGAGTAAACGGTACTATCAAGAACAAACTAGGTAAGATAATGGCTGAAACTGGGTTGGCATGGCCTGAGGCTTTGCCGTTGGTCCTCCACAGCATTCGAACCACTCCTAGACCTCCTCTTAATCTGTCCCCCTTTGAGATACTGTTCGGACGACAACCTCATTTGATCGTGAGTCCACAAGACGACTTAAAGTGTAATAATGAAGTGACTGTACAATATCTTATAAGAATGAGTAGACAGCTGAAACAACAACAACAAAAACTAAAAATGCTGTCACCTGGTATGCCAGAAACGAACTGTCATGATGTTGAACCTGGAGACTATGTTATGATCCGCAATTTCTTACGTTCAGGTTGTTTAACAGACCGTTGGGAAGGCCCGTACCAAGTGCTGCTGACCAGTACTACATCACTGAAGGTTGCAGAGAGAGACACTTGGGTCCATTCCACCCACTGCAGGAGAGTCCATAATCCGGAGAAAGTGCAAGACAAGACTCAGACCGACGACATAGAGCTGTCACTTGTGAGCCTGTTCCGGGAGACCTAAAGCCTGCAGTTAAGACACCTGAACCAGAGACGTTGCCTCAGAACTATCTTTCCAGCGATGGAGTGGCGGTTTTTGTTTTTCTTTTGTTCCAGGATTTTCCTTGTTTTTACTTTTTCTAGGACATTCTATTTTTGTGAAGGAGAATGGAGGATGGAGGAGAGTTCTGGGAGTGATACGGATGAAATGGAGGCCGAAGAAAAGTTAATAGGATATCCTGAGCAGCCCATTATCAAACTTGGTCCAGGGGTTATGAAAAGGTCTGCTAGCTCAGGAACTCGGAGGCAGTGTGAGGGGCTATTGTCTGATGAGTATTGTATCTGCAAGTTCTGCAACTCCCTAGTTGACGAGAGATGCATCCAACGATGCCAGTCCCCCAGTACTCTGAATATAGGCGGGCATCCATTGGAGGATTATCACTCCCTGGTGGGTAAGGTGCTAAACCAAACTGAGTGTTGGGTGTGCTCTCACGTGCCTCAAGGGCAGCATAACATAGGACTAGTGCCATTCCCGCTAAACATATCCGAAGTACTCGAATTAAGGGGTGGGAGGCCCATAGAAGGGAGGTACAATAACACTAGGTCCCCTAGTCTGACGCTTCGACAATACTCCATAGGCAGATCGTTGCTGTGCCTAAACATATCTCATGCAAAGCGTCTGGAGAATTGGGAGGCTGACCTATCAGATCAGACAATGGCTCGCCACACTCATTTTAGAGAGAGACCCACAAGGTCACTACTAGGCAGGAATGCTGATGGAAGTCACAAGTTAGGGCGTATAACCAAACATAAGAAGGTATCTATTGGAAAAGTCTCTACAGATAAATGTGAAAATATCATTAATGCCGACACGTGTCTAGAGCAGATGGAGACACTAGGCATGGGTAGTTTTATCAAAACTCTGTGTGATATAATTCATGGGCATACTGTTCCTTATGTTCTCCCTGATGATGTGTATTTTGTTTGTGGGAGGAAAGCTTATTCCTGGGTGACTCCGAGTTCCAAGGGCTTGTGTTTCTTAGCTAAACTGGTTCCTGAAATCATGACTATTACTCATGAAGAAATGGTAGATATTCACAAGACTACATCACCACCATACATACACACACAGTATGAACACCGTGGCAAGAGAAATATGATTCCTGGCGAGGAACCCATAGCTACAAAATTGATTAGTGAAACTGCTGGTTTCCAAGTTATGGTTGCTCTAGATCTCACCAGGACCGCTCGGGGAACATTAAACTTTAAGTATATCCAAGACCTAGCTAAATTAATAGATAATATCACCGAGATGTATGATGACACTTTCAGGTATACTGGAAGGGAGCTACAAGCGTACAAGAAGGAGTTGGTGCAACATAGACTGGTACTAAATTATCTCACCTCTATTACTGGTGGGTACTGTGTGACACTGGCCACCCAGTTCGGTGTCAAATGTTGCACGTACATTACTAATAATACGGAAGACCCTAAAGAGGTTATAGACCGGAAGATGGATGAAATTTTGCAGCTGAAATGGGAATTTCGAAAGAGCCATAATTCTTCGTTATATGAGGTCGGGGAAAAGGTGGCGGGTTGGTTCTCATGGTTGAACCCAGCAAAATGGTTCTCTGGTCTGGGGGAGTGGGTACAGGAAATGATTGCGAGTGTAGGTAAGCTCCTTCTCCTTATACTGGGTGTCATCTTAGCAATTGGTTTAGTTGTCAAATGTGTTCCTACTGTGTTGAAGTGTGGAAAACGGTCTCATAAGAGTAACACTGAGAAAGAGACTGAAAGGGTGGTACCAGATACCGAGATCATGGTCTGTGAAGAAGTATTGTATAATCCTGAACTTGAAACGGTGATTGGGTGATAGTTTATTACACTATCAAAGGGTGGAACTGTCGAAGTCAGCAAATTGGATAAAGTCATTTCAATTAAAGTCTAGCAAACTTGGTTGTCTTTGTCTGAAAAGATGCGTACGGTACGCTATGTCGTACAAGGGCACGCTACGGCGTGAAAGGGCGTACGCATCCACTACACGTGGCAGCAACAGTAATTGGTCTTTTACCATACATTCGCACAAACACGCATACTTATAAAATAGTACACATTATTGGTAGTTGCAACACATAGTTATGTCGAAATATAGTAGTATTTATATGTTATATCAGAGTTACATGCATATTAGTGAAATACACAGAACGGGTTAAAGGAATAACATCATGAGTGGTATCATAATGAACCTTGTTACATATCCTACTGTTTGGTGCGCTCTGCGAGGGAATCGCAGAGTGCATACGCAAGTTATGAATGATAGGGAATTATGAACTACTTAAGACTAAGGAATTCTGGCGGGAAGAGCAGAGCATACCCCCTGCAGAGATGACCCCCTCCTCTGAATTCCTTAGGATGAACTAGCCAATGATTGACGACCCCTTGGACATTCCTGAGACCCGGACCAATAGATGCAAGCCATACCATCTTCATTGTATTACTGTACTTGATTGTGTATATAAGCAGCAGCTTGTGATCCAGAGTGCAGACTTCTTGTCCCCAGACTTCAGGATTGAATGACTGCACTGGATCCAGAGCGCCTGCGTTAAGTAACGGCTGTATTTACTATTACATCGCTTGAGCATATTTTTTTCCACTTATTGCGAATAAATCTTTGTGCGTTGGAAACACAAATCGAGGTTCGACAATCGTTATTGGTTAGCGACAAATACGCACATTACATAAGTCATGTGACCTTTTATCGGAGGCGAGCTGGTCTCACAGTGGACTATATTGGGCTGGGTCACTGGGCTACTTGCATTGTTTTTTTTCTTTGAAATGTTCCCAATTGACTGCTGAGCCGAGTCTTGCCCCCCAGGGCTAATATTTTCCAGCCAGCCCCTGCCCTTTATACAAAAACCTCCGATCATGCTGATCTAGAGACACAAAGGGGGTTATTGGTGGGACTGGAAAGATTTAGTTTTGTTGCTAATTGTTCATTTTGGTTTTACTGACTGACAAATTATGAATGTTCCCAACCACAACGTACAAAGTATCCTTCTCACGTCACTCATTCCATGTAACATAGACTCTGCACTTTCACTGTACAGTCAGCCCTGCTCAAAAAGTAACATCTCTTCAGGTATTCAGGTATGGCACCAGACTCACCATTTTCCTGACCAAGCATTTGTCCCACTGTCTGGCTCCATCCTATCTCCACAATCTGGTTCCCTACGGTCAGGGCCGCTATCAGAAATCGTAGGACCCAGTACAATGAAGCAGGCAGGCAGGCCCCCCCCCCCCCCCGATGACCCCTCTCCCATGAACCAGGGCCATCTTTCCGACTGGGCACGATGGGCAGGTGCCTGGGGGCCCAGGGGGAAAGGGGGCCCAAGGCAACGGACAAAAAAATCCTGTAGAAACCCCCCCCCCCAAAAAACTTACCTTTTGTGGTCACGATCCAGTTCCCTCCCTGGTCCTCTCTTCCATGAAGGGTGTCAGACTTAGGCGATTGAAAGGTAAGTTAAGGGGGGCCCTAATATATATATATATATATATATATATATATATATATATAAATAAATAAATAAATAAAATGTGTGTGTGTCTGTGTGTAAAAAGTGATTATATATATATATATATATATATATATATATATATATATATATATATATACACACACACACATATAATCACTTTTTTTTTTTTACATAAAAAAAAAATATATATATATATAAAAAAAAAAGTGATTATATGTATGTGTGTGTATATATATATATATCATTACCACCATGCCGGTGAGTCCTCGCATTGCCCCCTTAATACCGGCAATGTGACTGTTGCCACTTTAAGTGACGACAATCACAGTGCTGGCATTTTCTCTTGTTGGCATTTATAGCAGAGCTGTCGGATATGTTCTCTGTAAATTTTTGGGGTAAGTCTATTTCATACACGTCGGGATTGTACTCATCAGCATGTTAGTAGTGTCGCTATAATTGTTGTCGTAATCGGCATTCAGTACCCAACCTGTTCCCAATTTCTCAATCTGCTGATCCCGATCCCGTGACAAAGTTCTCACCTTCCTCGAGCTGTAAGAAAGCCTGTGATAATGACTGCACGCTACCCATCGGGATCTTATAGACCAGGAGTGAGGAGAACCTGAGGAGTAATCAGAGAGATATATTGGGAGATTGTTAGCTAACAATGAAAAATTATGAAAAAAATCAATGTCGATGCGAGCAGGGTCCTCTCACCTCATTGTCTGTTAATTCCCAGTATTGTTTTATTCCCATTTTTGAAACCACTGTGGAGTACACTGGCACTAATCAATATAATTTAATAAATAATAAATCTGTAATTTATATTCCTATCCTGTGATGCATAATGTAATGTTAGCAATACAGCTATGTTTAGTTTTGCTGTGGGAAGGTTACCCTGAAGTTAAAGGTTAGAATGTTTTAAAAAAAAGACTGTGTGGAATTGAATTAATGTTAGGCCTTTAAATGTTCCGGTGATTTCTTCTTAAAGAAAACATATACTTTTTATTGCCTCCAAAATGTAGTATATTTCTGTCCTCTATAGAATTTAGGACAGTTCTTGGAAAGTAATAGCAAGCTATTGAAATAGCAATTTTCTGCAAAAAAAAAAATCTACTGATAAGATTGAATCATTGATAAGCATAGAATAACTACATATTTAACATTTCAGTGCTAATCATGTTTAACTCAATATACAATGTAGTGACTTTGTGACTCTCATGTTAATAAGAAGAAATTTTAGAATTCTTTTGGAAGAAGCATTTGTGAATTCCACTCATTTGGGGACATAGGAAATCTGCGATTTTACCTCTAGCACCCAATTGGATTCTAGCTCTTAATAGTGTAGTGCAGTTTAGGAAGTGAAACTAAACTGTCTTGGTGGATCTTGGAGTACTACAATACCCCATCATGTAATGCATCATCTGCTTCAACTCCAACAACCCTTGTACCATTATTTATTCCGAGGTGTTTGGCTGTAAACCTGAGAGTGATAGGAGGGAAACTGGTCTAAAAACACTGAAGTGGTAATATACGCTGTGCTGATGGGCCCAAAAGTACATCTGATCGTGATCATCTGGATCAATCAGAATTGGCAGAAGCATTTGGCCCAAGTGCAGAAAGGCTGAATTGTGGATTTGTGGCCACTTGGCACCGGGGTCGAGCAGTGGGATCTGCCCTGTGTGGTCACCTATAACCCAGTGGTGCTATATCACCTGTCCTGTCTGGCTGCTTGTGGGAACAGACGGATTATCTCCTGGTGAATCTCATCCAGATGGTTAGAATCCTTCACTTTTATCTCTAGGAGATAACCTTTACCAAACTTGCTCTTTAGCTGCTGGATGGACCCGATGCACCTGCATGTGAATGAGAGATAGGAAGAATAGAGAGTAACTATATAAAGAAAACAACATTGTCTAGTGTACAACTGTCCTATTACTATAACTGTCCTATTACTATAACTGTCCTATTATTATCATTTTGAGATTAATGATGATGAAAGACCATACAGTCTAGTGTCAATTCTTCCTCTGTAATACTACAATAATACCTAACATTTCCCAGCTCCCCCTTGCTCTCTGTACCTGAGTTTTCCAGAAACCATGATAGCAACACGATCACACACAGCTTCTGCCTCCTCCATGTAATGTGTGGTCAGGATAGCCCCTCTCTCCTTGTTCCTGAAAGCCGCTCGGATCGCTCTCCTTTAATAGAGATTCTGATTTTAATTCATTCCAATTTTATATACTATATACTTAGCTCCTATGTGGTATAAACTTAATCACAGATAACATGGTAGATTATTACATTGTGTCTAAAAACCTGTACATTGTTCCTGATTAAGAACCATAAGATGTGTACTGTTCATGAGAATTAAAAGACGGAGTCTTGTAAGAGGTCTGATATTTTGTTCTATACCGCTCAGATGAGGAACATCAATATTGGGGCTGTGAATAGAACTAACTAGGTCTGTGACAATTTTGTTTCCCAGTTGGAGCTCTTCTATTAAATTGTCCTCAAATTGGCATGTGTCTAGACCACAAAACAATGGCTGAATGATCAAAGAAAGTTCAATCCAATTATTTGTATAAAATAGAAAATTCCTTCAGTCGATCACCACACTGGTTGATCACCAACATTGGGCAGTTGAAAATCCTGACTGGATTTGTCCAACTGAGACTTCTACATGTGTGGTCAAATTACAAGGAAGCGTAAATAAAATCCAAGGAACATAAAGCTACTGAAGTATAACATTTAGGGGCATATTCAATTCCGATCCGATCCGCGGTAACGCGCGTTACCGCGGAAAATGCGCAGTACTGCCGGTAATACGGTACCGCAATAACGTGGATTTTCGTACGCAGCCCTATGGGCTGCGAACGAAAATCCACGTTATTGCGGTACCGCGAATTAGGTTCGCGGCCGTTCCGGCGCGATCCTGCGGATCGGGATCGGAATTGAATATGCCTCTTATTGTTTGTTCTGCAAGATTTCTCCTTTATTGTGACACAAGCTCTCTCTGCTGCACAAGTTCGCCAGATGTAAAACTCACCAAAGTCGTTGCCGACCTTTGGGGTCCAAACCAGTTGAAGGTTCATCCAAGAGAACAATGGTTGGGTTACCCAGCATGCTGATGGCAAAGCACACCTGAGAATGGAAGAGGATCATTTTATAAATCTTGCTGCTCATCCCAGGTCATATAGAGAGGTAAATACATGCAGGAACTGTGTGGGGAGAGCTATGATATTGCATATGTTTCTTAGACTTGTGCAATGCTCTTAAAAAAAATGCATACAACTTTACAGCATAGAAAATTAATTCTGTTTCATATCCATGGTTATCTCACTTTTTGGTTTGAATATTTTATGGATTTGCACCAAAAAGATAGTATTCATCAATTCATTAACCTGGCACAAGTAGATTAATTGATCAACAAAACTGCTCCGGTTCTCACAATGTGTTGTTTCAGTCGCTTAGGTTACTTATTTTTCACATTACACACTACTGGCGTACTAATGTCTATGGTAGTTTTGTAAGGAATGACATTGCATTAGCATGTTAGCATGCTTATGTGAAGGCCACAGTCTAATGGACACCAGGGGGATGACAGTGAAAGTCCCACAGCGCAAGAAAGTGTCAGCTCCTCAGTGAACTGTTAAATTCTACAGCGTACGGATGTGATAATAGGATTACTATTGCCATATACTTTCACCAGCAAACAGAGGTTACATAGGTATACAGGCTTCATTATATATCAATCTCATCTCCAGCATAAGAGCACAGAATACGAATCAGAACCTTCCTGCAGACCCCAGCGGACAATTTCCTGGCCGGTTTCAGTAAATGTTCCTTCAGCTCCAGGGCCTCAGCCACTCTGCAAAACACCATCATAATATGGATTTCAACTACTACATGCAGGCACAGTGTTATCATTAACATATATTACATATACTAATGGGAATAGAGTTGAACAATAAGACCAGCATTTTTAAAACTCTCCATATACATCAATCTATCAATCTAGCCTCCTCCCCAACCGCCACAAACCATCAAGTACATTTAATTAGCGATATCTTCAAATAAAATAAATAACTTTAATGCAGTTTCTCTTTTCATACCGGTCCTGGTAGTTTTACTTTATCTTGTGTTGTTCCAGATATATAATGTACAATGCTGAGCATTTTGAACTAACCATTCATTTTTCAAAACAAGCCTTTCTCCCTTTTTTTTCAGGTGTGAATTAGTAAAGTTATGGTGGGTGAAATAGATGAGACTTTGTACCTCCTGATGACCTGATCCCTATCTTCCTTCTTCATACCCTTCACGGCTGCGTAAATCTCCAGATGTTGCTTCACCGTCATATCTGGCCACAGGGGACTGTCCTGACAGCAATAACCCAGGAGTGCCGTGGACTCATCAGAGGTTGGTGTCTTGGGTAAATCATGTTCACAAAGCACTACCTATAGAGGATAGATACAATGGATGAAATGGTTAGACCGACACCACTCATAAGTGCATTCAGATTAGACTGGAGTCAATAATTGGCTACAATAGATGAGTATTGCGATGGCGATCATGGAAAGGTAGACAACCTGATGCCAGACTTCTAACATCGATTTAACAGTACTATGGAGATATTGGTTGTAAAAATGATTACCAGCAATGAATTCCTTGTATACATGATGGATTTTCTACAGGCACTATAAAGCTGAGCGAGTAATGTTGTACCCACCTCTCCCGCTGTTGGCTTCATTTCACCGGCCAGCATGAATATAGATGTTGTTTTTCCAGCACCGTTTGGCCCCAGTAATCCCAGGACCTCACCTATGTATGCAAAAAACAAGACTGTTTCATAGAGAGGGGACACTGAGATCTATAGTAAATCTCTGATAATACCTTTCACATTTCAGTCCTTTTATTTAAAAAAAATTCCCCCAAAAAGAATTTAAAACCTGTCTGTGAAATTTTAAATTATTTTTACTAACAATACTTGTTTTGTATAATTATATTATTCTATTCAAATAGAACAAGTGTCCATGACGATTAAAAAAAACTAAAACCTAGTACAAGATTATTTACAGGAAAGAACATAAATCAGTGATAGGACCTGAATTCATAATGTTTTAAGGCACCAGAAACAGGAATTGTGACTCCAGAATATAAAAGGCTTCAAGTTTTACCTTTCTTCACACAAAAGGAAATATTTTTGGTGGCAACTCTCCTCTTCTTCTTAAAACTAAAGATTCCGGATTTAACTTTAAATTCTTTGCGCAGACTGTCAACGATGATGACTGGTTTCTGAAACAAGATAACAGTTCATGATTTACTGGAAAGTACAGAATGTTATTTTGGTTCCGAAGTTCTGATTTTTTTTTAGCAGTGGTTGAAGTGGAAATTTACAAGTGGCGGTGAGGAAATTCAAAAGTAGTGGTATGGAGAATGTAAGTGAAAGGAATTTGATAGTTTTATGATCAAAGCAGTAGAAGAAGTGGCAGTATGGCATACCACTGTATACCGTCTCACTATTATAGTAAATTCAGCACAAACTGATAATTGCAGTGAAAGGGGTGCCATAGTGTTCTATGTGTTAGTGGATGGCAATAAGGGTTATTTACAAAAGTAAAATTATCAGGTACCATCTCCGCTGCAAGAAGGTGCGATTGCGTCATTGTACACTGGTGGGTGACCCTGATGATGCAAATAGTGTCACCATTGGCCCAGCCCTGCTGCGTGATGATGCAAATTGTGTTATCATGGCCCCACCCCTGCTGCGTGATAATGCAAATCATGTCTTCATGGCCCCACCCCTGCTGCATGATAATGCAAATCGTGTCTTCATGGCCCCACCCCTGCTGCGTGATAATGCAAATCGTGTTATCATGGCCCCACCACTGCTGCGTGATGATGGAAATTGTGTTATCATGGCCCCACCCCTGCTGCGTGATGATGCAAATCATATCTTCATGGCCCCACCCCTGCTGCATGATGATGCAAATCATGTCTTCATGGCCCCACCCCTGCTGGGTGATGATGCAAATCATATCTTCATGGCCCCACCCCTGCTGCATGATGATGCAAATCATGTCATCATAGGGGAGAGAGATGAAAAGACCCACAGAGCAAGTGACGGTTTGTGAAATGATGCTCCAGTTTGTATGTCAATGTGCCCATTTAGGAAGGAGATCACAAGGGTTAGAGAAACGAGATGGCATTATCTGGGGTAGTGTATAATTTAGTGGCTTCTGATGGGAGGAGTTAGGCAGATCAATGCTTTCCTTGAATGTGCTTTGTATTGCCAAACTGAGCAAAGCCAAAAAAAAAGAGATCTTATTAAAATAGGACACATTAATGTCAGTAGAAGTGTAACACCTGGACTCAGAGGTGGAACTAGTGAGCCCCCAACCCTCTGCATCTGCCCTGCAGCAGGCCCCATTATTTCCATGGGTGCCGCTGCAGGGCACCTGCTGCACCAATGGTAGTTCCGCCACAGCCTTAACTATATTTTAAGTAAAAATAAATAAATAAAACAAAACAATGTATATTTTCTCTCACATCAAATCACTTCTGAATCACTATCAACTCCACTTTGAACCTGTCCACCCGGAGATTGGTGTTTAGCGATTTCAAATTCAAAACAGTCTGGGTTCTGAACAAGAAGCAGATTAGAATTAGAATAAAAGGCTTTGGCCTTCTGCTTTATTGGAAAAGGAACAGGTACTGCTGAGTCCAGCAGAGACTGAATGCGAGCTAGTCTCTGGGTACTTTATCCAGGAAGCCCAGTGGAAAGATACCAACTGGGTGGAGGACCCTGGAGGGTTCATGTATTTACATAGAAGGCTGTCTCTGAAAAGCAGAAGGTGGACTCTCACCACAGAGAAGAATGGTTGGGGTAGAACCTCATCATGTGGTTGGTTTCTGAGGGCTTGGGAGCAAGGTGTCTTGTGCCCATGCCTGCTCCCCTTCTGATTACCACCTCCAGAAGGACTGAAACCTTTGCACCTTTGACTTGGGAGCATTAGCCATCAGAAAGGAGCTCTTGCCTCCTATTGCTTAGATAATAATTGTGTCTAGCTCTGAACCAAAGAGAGCCTGACCATCAAATAGCAAGGATTCAAGAGACCTTTTTGACTCCACGTCCACCTCCCAAGATCTGAGATAAAAAGGGCTCTTCCGGCTGTCACTGCCAATGCACAGATTCTTGAATCTATAAGGACTGTATCCAGAGCCGCCTCTCCTAGGTAATCTGAAGCTTTACCAATGTGATCCATTAAGGGCTGTAAGTCTGAGCTAGGAGTGACTGACTTAAGACCCTCAATCAACTGATCCATTTCTCAATCCATGCAGATGCCAGATTGGGTATCAGGCCCGCACTTCCTGCAACATTGATAGACTTTAAAATACCCTTACATTCTCAGTCAGTGCTCTACCTTAGTGAAGCAGCACCTGGAACAGAGATAGTAGTAGATTTGGACAAACGTGTCACCTTGGGAAGCAACTCCCACCTTATGGTATATTCAGCTGGTAATGGATAGAAAAACAGAAATCTCTGTAAACCTGGAATTTTATCAAATTTAGCCCATGGTTCTCCTAACATCTCATACAATTTTGGAGAAGAGGGGACAGTAATAATGTGCTTTTTCTTCTTTTTAAATAGAGAGACAAGTGGAGCAGTGGATCCTATGAATCCTGTATTCTGAGAGTCTGGTGAATTCCATGACTAATTCATCCATTCCTGTCTTCTAAATGGCTCTTCTTCATTGCTAGTAGAGTCTCACTCCCCTCCTTGTGACACATAGTAATGAGAGTTATATCAGCGATAGATTGCTCCAGGGATCACGCTCACCCAGGTTCTGCCATCTGAGCTATATCACCCCCAGATGTGCGTGGCTCACGGTCCTCTGATTCGCAGGCTGCACATCGCGCACCTGGTTCTTATAATACATTAGGCAGTTTAGTCTATTAATATATATGTAAATATATTTGTATAACAGACATCAAAAGGTTGTGCTTCGATGGTATGATGCACACACACACAATCTCACTCAAAGAGAAAAACAGTGGGGTACTCAGCCCAAAACATATCTCACAGTAGGAGAAAAAGCCTTAGGAGGCTTCCAAACTGGGATAAGTGAAGGAGGGAGCATTTTTTTATGAGCCATGTCCACTCCAAGCTGCCTATGAAAGAGTGTCAGATTCTGGCATACTCTCCTCAGTGAGATAAAGCCTGCCAAGGAGGAGGTGCCACGAGACTGGGGAGGCCCCTCCCCCACTGGTCCACTAAAAATCAGTTTTCCTTTGTCAAAGCCATCCCTTGATAGAACCACCGTTTTCCAATAGGTGTTGTCGCATCTCACTAATAGTATAGCATAAAAATGCTTGTATTTCTAATCCCTCCAGTGGCATTTGATAACAGGAAGAATGATGCGGATGCAATGCTATTGGTTGACCAACCTTTATAAATCTTGGTCTCCATTCATTGGCTTTTAGCCTGAATACAGCAAAACGCGCGTCAACATCACTCGTGTGCACCTATACCTGCATAATTTCATTTGCAGTATTAGCTGCATACGCTATTGAATACTTGCAGTATGTTAGCAAAGTACAGATAAAGTACAGATAAAGCAAAGTACAAAGAAAGAAGTTGTTCATCAGAAGGGTGTTCATGCCACAAGTGGTGTCAGGAGTGGGATGCTCTGGGAAGCAAGTGTCCGCTTCCCAACCCGTGTAGACATTAACATGGAGGAAGTATTGAGAGCCCTTGTGAATGTGGCCGCTGCGCAGCAAGAGCAGCAAGCTCAGGTGCTACAAGTCGCAGAGGCACAGGCGGAAAACACCAGGCTCTTATGGGAAGAGTTAGCCCAGGTGAGGTGTGACCGAAACGTACCACCTGGTCCGGCTCTGCCGAAAATGTCACCAGCTGATGACATAGAAGCGTATCTGTTGTCTTGTGAGAGAGTTGCGAAAAGGGCAAATTGGTCTCCTGTTTGGGCCGGGGGTAGTCAGCATATCAATGCTGAGTACACCGACAAGGCTTACCCTGACGTCTTCACACCGAAGGGCTCCTTCCCGACCAGGCTCCAGGACGACTGATGTGGCAACCGACTGGAAGCAATCGTGATGACTGAAGAAGCTGGCGCTACTTCATGACGTCACTGGCAACCGCGACGCTGTTATCGGTGCTGTTAAGGGGGTAATATAAGTATGCGGGCATGGACAATACTTTACGTTGTACATTGTACAAGTATCTGTGTACAGATACTTGATTTATTTGCTTTCAAATATAACTTCCTAGCACAATGTTGGCAGCCCAGATCATCCTGAAAAACTGGCAAATCCCTGAAAACCATGGAAAGATCTCAACTCGAGCTCAAGTGATTGTCCTATTTTGCTGATTAATTCAGATATTAAAATATTTAGCAAAGTTCTGTCCAACAAACTGAGCCCTCTCTTCTCTTCCACTATTTAACCAGAGAAGATAGATTTATTCCACATCACCAGGCTTCTGACAACACCAGGAAGGTTAAAAACTTGACAAATATAGCCAACTCCAGATGTTCTGCCCTTCACTTGCTTTCTCTAGAGTAGATGCAGAGAAGGCCTTTGATAGGAAAGATAAGAAAAAAAATGTGTTGAAATGGAAAGAGGACCTAAGAGAAATAATCATATTTGAAGATGAAGTAGGAGGTGGCCAGAACAAGCTCTATTTCTAAGGTGGTGAAACAAAATTCTTAGAAATTATTGTATTCATAGTATATGGCACCCACCTGATTACATAAAAACTATAAGGATTCCTTTCAACTATGCTGGCAACATGATAGGCTCCTTCTGGGACACTTGGTGGGATTGAACCCTCATTAGTCATCATCAGCTATTTATATAGCTATAAAGAGATAATTCTGCAGCGCTGTATAGAGAACTCACTCACATCAGTCCCTGCCCCATTGGTGCTTACAGTCTAAATTTCCTACAAACACACACAGACAAAGAGAGAGGGACTATGATCAATTTGTTAGCAGCTAATTAAACTACTAGTATGATTTTGGAGTGTGGGAGAAAACCCATGCAAACATGGAGACAACATACAAACTCCACACAGATAAGGCCCTTGTCGGGAATTGAACTCATGAGCCCAGTGCTGTGAGGCAGAAGTGCTAACCACTAAGCCACCATGCTGCCCACTAACATTTTAAATATGGGTCACTGTCTTCTGAATAGGTCTGTCCCCACACTATCTTAGCTTCAGCAAAAGCTAACTTTGCAGATTTTGCTTTTTTTGCACCTCACTGAAAATCATAGATGACTCCCAGTGCAAAAACAAAGTTATGAATAAAATATGTTTGACAAATTACATAAGGTCTGGGACCCTTGGTTTAATCCAAATGAGAACTAATCTGTCCCTCGTGAGTACATTATAATTTTTGTGTTCCCTGTTAATCCTTTTACAGAGCTTAACACTCTAAATTTTGTTCACTACTGAAGATCTCTATACTTATAATGTATATACATTACAGATGCCACTATATTTTCACAGCTGTGTTCCTCCTTCCCCCTTTTTGAACCATCACTTCATTTTGTCCTTCCCACCCCATATTTGTTTTAAATATATTATATGTAAAATGAAATAAAAAATGAGGTACAAAAAAAGAAATGCATTCTCTGTATTAAAAAAATGAAATAAAAAAATACAAACAAAATATGCTTTGTGCAAAATGGTTTTTTCCCATGAGAATATTTCAAGAAACAAATTATTAAATTATAAAAAAAGAAAAAGTTTAAACAACTTTTTGTTTCTCTGTCACCTTAACCATTCAACATTAAAATGTTCTAAAAAATAAAAATCACTTTTTATAGAATGTGGTGTATTCCTCTATTTTCCCTTTGGTGATTTTTTTTTAGAGGATAACACTCAATATCTCTTACCTGTCCCTGCTACAGGTAATTGTTTAAAGACCGTGTGGTGGATAAAACATACTACCTCTTCATGGTTAGCAGCTTTGGCGTGTTTAACTATTTCTCTTTCAGCCAAAACCGCCTCATCAGCATCTTCCAGCTCCTCTGGATTTGGTTTAATATTAGGTTTCCTTTTTGAAGTTCTGGAATAGAAAGAAAAAAAATATTATTATAGCAACCTAGTGTCAACTACAATCCCATGTGATATGATATCCCATGTCTCCTAATTCCTATACTCAGATAAAAGTGCTAGAAATTCTGGGGTTTGTGTAGCCCAGCAGTGCCAGGGGTAGATATATATATTTTTTGTCTAGACCAGATGCTCCCTTGAAAAATATTGTACTTGCCATGTTTAATAAGAGTTGACATTTTGTGTTTGGCCACATGACCCCAATCCAGAACTCTGACTGGAAGTAGCTGTATGCTTCCAGATATAGAACCTGTCTACAGGAACACTGTATTGTTAGGGAAAAGAGAGGGGGCTTGCTTTCCTAACTCACAAAATCATCATCAAGCTTCTGTTAACAGGTACTGGAGATACCTTACTTGACCCTAACCCATTCCCTGAATTTGCTTCTGCAAGGTATTGGTCGGTGACTGATGCCCACTTTTTCACACTCTTTTGTTCCTTCAGAACTGTGGTTTAAACCATCCTACATCTAGACACAGACTAAGCCTCCTGGCCCGCAAGAGAGTTTCAAATGCACATATTGGGATACCACAAGAAACAGAACAAACAATGTAAAGCTGAATAAACAAGGAACAATGTGATATTTAGCTGGAACACTTGGAATCAAGAAGGTGTCTTATACTGAACCTGAACACGGGGTCTCTCTTCAGGCTCCGTGTTCCATATCTCCATTCCAAACACCACAAGATGCCCCAGAATAGGATGATTTGTGCAAAGGACTAGAAGAAAGATGACATTCAGTTTATTGAGAAATTTACTCTTTGGAGACAATTCAGTTAGGTGGGAGTTGCCTTGCACGCCTTTTTTCCACTTGTAATATAACGGAGAACAATCCAATTACAAGACCTTTTGTAATGAACAGAGAGCTTGATTTCGCCAATGCGAGCAATAATGAGTACAATCAAACCCTATGTTCAGTCGTGACCAGGACCGTGTGTCTTGTAATTGAATTACTGTAAATGTTCTTTATGTGACATTTTATGCCTACAAAGAAGAGCTGAAGGGGGTGTTCCTTGTTTTGTGGATGTGCTCACAGTCTTTTCCTGTACTATGGACTTGATTTCCTTGCCATCTCTGGGGTGTCGAGATTGGATCTCGTTCTATACTTTCATTGTGGTACATTTTGAACCTTGCTGTGTAAATTCTACAGGAAAGCAAATTTGTATGTACATTTTGGCCAATATAGTAAACACATACAAGTGATGCATAATGAAATACATCAATCCACAAATTAGAAGCATATTGGGTTTGTGCAACAGAGTATAGTGGGCAAAATGCATCTGCATCAATAGATGTTTAAAGAACATCAAGATACACTTTAAGCATATCTTTATTCAGACACATCCTAGAAACACAAGTCATCATTATCAATTTTATGATGATGGCTGACGTTCTAATGTAGAATTTTTAAAGATAAAATGAAAAAAAAATGTGCTCCTCGAAAAGCCTAGGCTGGTTGCTGCTAACGTGGGAATGCCCGTGCCCCCCATAAAAAGCGCAACCAGCACCAGACTATAACAGGCTGGGATAGTCACACTAACAATTCTAACCCCTGTTATAATGGGACATAGACTCAGCCTGCTCAGCACAGGGCTGATTTCTATAAGGGAAATGCGGACTCCCGTTGAAAAAAAAACCATTGCAAACAATTTAGATGAAGTATTTTTCGTTTGCCGTTTTAGCTCTTGCAGCCACATTTATGCTGCCACTTCCAGTTCTACAAGTGCCAGCATACCCAAGTAGTTTGTGGCCGCCAGGGCCTGCTTGGACCAGTAGCACCACATACAAAAATGCTATTTTTTTTTAACTATTAACTACTATTACCCCAACACCAAGCATCATGAGATGTTTGAAGGAGCCCAAGCGCTATCTGCATAGAGTTGTTTTTCCTAGGGAGGCCACATTTTCTTTGTGGGCTGGATTAACCTAAGGAACACTGCCCCATCCTAAACAGGTTACTACAACAGGGAGACCCCACAGTGGGGGTTTATAAAGTGACCAGTTTGTCATAGCCTTGGATGGTTACCACTATTGCTGGAGGATGAACAGATTTCCCCCGCACAATACTGGCAACCAGCCCTTGCTATAATCTGGTACTTAGATCACTTATTTCTTTGGGGTGGGGAGCACGGCCTTTTTCTTCTTTTTTTTACACTGCAATGGTATGAGCATCAAAATCATGATGTATCCTTGCACTAAGTGTCAAGCACCCACAAGAAATATGCCTGGGGATGTGTCCATGTCACAGCAATAGGGTTTCTGGGATCCGTCTCGGGACCCTTGGGACTAGCTGTGACAGGAATGTAGTGGAAACTGGGAGGCCGGATGAATGTCTTGCTCATAGAGCTTGCTCTAATCCTGTATACTGTCACTCACCGGACCGTGAGTGCCTCTGCGCTGGTGCGTGGTTCTCGATCCTTCCTGCCGGCACCTGTCCTAAGCCGCGGCCGGTCACCATCTTGATGGACTGCGCATGCGCAGCATCCATGAACTCTTATGACCTTGCTTTTAACCTAATTGGTGGATCAATCACCTCTCCCTATTTAAGGCACCTGTGGCCATTGTATCGTTGCCTGATCTTGAGCCTCATTCCCTGTGAGTCTCATTCCCGGTGAGTCTCTGAAGGTGTCTCCTGTGTCCTGCTCGTATCTTCAGTTTCCTGCTGGATTTGCTGCTCTGCTCATCGGTGGTTCCCATACCCGCTACTGACTCCTGTGTCCTGCTCGTGTCTTCAGCTGTCTGCTGGATTACCTGCTCTGCTCACCCACGGTTCCCATACCCGCTACAGTCTCTCAGCTCTCCTGCTGTGCCTGCATATCCTCGTTGGACAAGCTTCTCTACTCAGCAGCGGTATGCATACTTGCTATTGACTATCAGCTGTTATCCTGCATATCCGCTTTGGACAAGCTTCTCTACTTAGCAGCGGTATCCATACCCGCTATAGACTATTAGCAGTTACGCTGCATATCTGTTTGAACAAGCTTCTCTACTCAGCAGCGATATGCATACTTGTTATTGACTATCAGCTGTTATCCTGCATATCCGCTTTGGACAAGCTTCTCTACTTAGCAGCAGTATCCATACCCGCTATAGACTATTAGCTGTGACGCTGCATATCTGTTTGGGACTAGCTCCTCTACTCTCCAATTGTATTTATACAGTCATAGACTCTTATCACTCCTCCACTTATCCGCACCTGGACAAGTCCTCACCTCATCATAGCAGTGGTACAACTTGCTGTACGCAGACCACTGCGTACAGCAAGTATATGAATATCTAGTTATGCCCTTCGGGTTGTGTAACGCCCCAGCTGTCTTCCAGGGATTCGTGAATGAGATCTTCCGGGACTTGTTGTATGTTTGTGTCGTCGTCTACCTGGACGACATATTAAATTTCTCTCAGGATCTGCCCACTCATCATCAACATGTGGCAGAGGTCCTTTCCAGACTCCGGAGAAACTCATTATTCTGCAAGTTAGAGAAATGTTCCTTTGAGTTATCCCAGATTCCATTCTTGGGATAAATTGTGTCCAGAGTAGGTCTAAAGATGGATCCGGAGAAGGTGAACGCAGTACTACGTTGGCCCCAGCCAACTACCCTCAGAGCAATCCAACGCTTTTTAGGGTTTGCAAACTACTACAGACGCTTCATTCAAGGTTTTTCCTCCATTGCTTCTCCAATAGTGGCTCTGACCCGTAAGGGCGCTAATACTAAACAATGGTCCTCCGAGGCCCTTTAAGCCTTTCATTTCCTCAAGAAGGCGTTCTCTACCGCCCCTGTTCTTCAACAGCCTGACGTGACCCTTCCTTTTTTTCTGGAAGTAGACGCCTCTAATGTTGGTCTAGGGTCCATTCTATCTCAAAGATCGGAGCAACAAAAATTCCATCCTTGTGCCTTCTACTCTCGAGGTCTGCTGCCTGCGGAGAGAAACTATACCATCGGGGACAAGGAGTTGTTGGCCATAAAAGCAGCATTAGAGGAGTGGAGATATCTGCTGGAGGGGGCTCGTCATCCTGTAACTATTTTTACTGACCACAAAAACCTGTTATATCTGCAGTCAGCTCAGTGTTTGAATCCTCGTCAAGCAAGATGGTCACTTTTCTTTTCTCGTTTTGAACTTATCATAACCTTCAAACCAGCTTCCAAGAATAGAAAAGCAGACACCTTATCTCGGGCGTTTGTGGCGTCCTCTGATACTGAGGATAGTCCTAATCATCCCATATTGGATCCCAAATGTGTGACTCTGGCCACTTCTTCCACCAAGGTGCTATCATTTGGGAGAACCCTCGTGCCTCCATCTCTACGTAAGAAAATATTGTCGTGGTATCATTCTTCCCGTTTTTGTGGCCGCGTGTGAGGTTTGTTCCCAGTTTAAACCCCCCCCCCCCCGCAGAACACTGGTGGGATTACTTCAATCACTACTTATTCCTTCCAAACTATGGACCCATATTAGTATGGACTTTGTCACCGATCTTCCTCCTAGCAAAAGTTGCAATACCATCTGGGTAGTGGTGGATAGATTTTTAAAAAATGGCACATTTTGTTCCTTTGACCGGATTACCTTCCTCATCTACTCTGGCTGACCATTTTATCAAGGAGATCTTTCGGATTCATGGATGTCCATCTGAGATTGTTTCGGATAGAGGAGTGCAGTTCGTCTCCAGATTCTGGCGAGCCCTTTGCAAGACCTTGGGTATCCGATTGTCACTATCATCCTCCTACCATCCTCAATCAAATGGACAGACCGAGAGAGTCAATCAAGATCATGAGACATTCATAAGGCTGTTCTCTTCAGCCAACCAAGACAATTGGGTAGATTTGCTTCCATGGGCTGAATTCGCCCATATCAATATGTATCACGAGTCATCTTCAAAATCTCCATTCTTTGTGGTATACGGTCACCATCCGTCTCTCCCAGAATTTTCTGCCCTCCCTCCCACCCAAGTTCCTGCAGTGGAGAGTTTATGTCAGAGTTTCAAAACTATCTGGTCTCAGGTTAAATCCACCCTGAAGAAGACATCTGCCAGATACAAGTGTTTTGCTGATAAAAAGAGGCGAGCTATTCCACCACTTAAAGTTGGAGACCGCGTATGGCTTTCTACCAAAAATATTCGCCTGAAGGTTCTGTCCATGAAGTTCGCTCCCTGTTTCATTGGTCCATATAAAATCACTCAGGTGATAAATCCGGTGTGCTTCAAACTACTATTACCTAAGAACCTTCGTATCTCCAACGCCTTCCATGTGTCATTACTCAAGCCTCTTATCATCAACCGTTACTCTGTTCCTCCTTCAGCACCTCGGTCAGTACAAGTTCATCAAGAGGAGGAGTTTGAAATTACTCATATTCTGGATGCCAAAATTTTGCGAGGAGTTCTTCGCTTACTAGTGCATTGGAAGGGCTTTGGTCCAGAGGAGCGTTCTTGGATCCGCGCAGATGATCTCAACGCTCCAGCTCTTCTGAAAAAATTATACGCCAAGTTTCCGGGCAAACCCGGCTCCAAGTGTTCTGTGCCCACCTTTAAAAGGGGGGGTACTGTCACTCACCGGACCGTGAGTGCCTCTGCGCTGGTGCGTGGTTCTCTATACTTCCTGCCGGCGCCTGTCCTGAGCCGCGGCCGGCGCCTGTCCTGAGCCGCGGCCGGTCGCCATCTTGATGGACTGCGCATGAGCAGCATCCATGAACTCTTATGACCTTGCTTTTAACCTAATTGGTGGATCAATCACCTCTCCCTATTTAAGGCACCTGTGGCCATTGTATCGTTGCCTGATCTTGAGCCTCATTCCCTGTGAGTCTCATTCCCGGTGAGTCTCATTCCCTGTGAGTCTCATTCCCTGTGAGTCTCATTCCCTGTGAGTCTCATTCCCTGTGAGTCTCATTCCCTGTGAGTCTCATTCCCTGTGAGTCTCTGAAGGTGTCTCCTGTGTCCTGCTCGTATCTTCAGTTTCCTGCTGGATTTGCTGCTCTGCTCATCGGCGGTTCCCATACCCTCTACTGACTCCTGTGTCCTGCTCGTGTCTTCAGCTGTCTGCTGGATTACCTGCTCTGCTCACCCGCGGTTCCCATACCCCCTACAGTCTCTCAGCTCTCCTGCTGTGCATGCATATCCTCGTTGGACAAGCTTCTCTACTCAGCAGCGGTATGCATACTTGCTATTGACTATCAGCTGTTATCCTGCATATCCGCTCTGGACAAGCCTCTCTACTCAGCAGCGGTATCCATACCCGCTATAGACTATTAGCTGTGACGCTGCATATCTGTTTGGGACTAGCTCCTCTACTCTCCAATTGTATTTATACAGTCATAGACTCTTATCACTCCTCCACTTATCCGCACCTGGACAAGTCCTCACCTCATCATAACAGTGGTACAACTTGCTGTACGCAGACCACTGACTCTCCCGCTACCTACCTACACCTGGACAAGTCTTCCCTTCACAACAGTGGTACAACTTGCTATACGCAGACCACTGACTCTCCTGCTACCTACCTGCACATGGACAAGTCTTCCCTTCACAGCAGTGGTACAACTTGCTGTACGCAGACCACTGACTCTCCTGCTACCTACCTGCACCTGGACAAGTCTTCTCATCACAGCAGTGGTACAACTTGCTGTACGCAGACCACTGACTCTCCCATTCCCTTCCTTCACCTGTTCACGTCCACTCTACTCTCCTACCAGTACATCTGCAAATCTCTGACTCTTCTACCAGTATAGCTGCAAGTCACTGACTCTCATCTATTCCATTGGCATTCTCTCTCCATCTGCTGTTATATACGTTCCTGCTATTCACCCTACTGCCCAGAGGTCCGCTGTGTAAACTCCGCCCTTCTGGTAAGCATTATCAACTGGTGAATCTTGGGCAGAACTCCTAGTGCCCGTGACATATACTGGATGTTAGGAGGAGGAATGCTGGACTGGACGCCGTACTGAAATAGATGACTGGAATCTGCACCTGATGGACTGGAACCTGGGCTAGGGAACAGGGAGGACCTGAACCCATGACCAGAGACTCAGCACCTCCAAGAACTCAGAAACTCAGACAAATATAGTACCACAACTGTACCTGGGAAGACACAGAACTCAGGCAAAGAATATACAGGGGTGGCAACCTCCTGAACTGAATAAGCCTGGAACTGGCCCTGGACAACTCAGGACCTGGGTTAGGCCTGGAATTAGAAGTCGGTACCCCGAGACCCAGAGATGGCTCCAGAAAATGGATGACTCAGAACAACAACCTACTATCTCAGATAGCCAGTTGGGGAGACAGGAATAGAATCTGTACACAAGCTTACAGATCTAGTGGTTAGCACTTCTGCCTCACAGCACTGGGGTCATGAGTTCAATTCCCAACCATGGCCTTATCTGTGTGGAGTTTGTATGTTCTCCCTGTGTTTTTGCGTGGGTTTCCTCCCACACTCCAAAAACATACTGGTAGGTTAATTGGCTGCTATCAAAATTGCCCCTAGTCTCTCTCTCTCTTTGTCTGTGTGTGTGTGTGTGTGTGTGTGTGTGTGTGTGTGTGTATGTATGTTAGGGAATTTAGACTGTAAGCTCCAATGGGGCGGGGACTGATGTAATATGAGTTCTCTGTACATTGCTGCGGAATTAGTGGCGCTATATAAATAGCTGATGATGATGAATTCACACAAAGGGTTAATGGTATAAGTCCATATAACAAAAAGAATGAATCTGAACTCACTCAGAGGGTTAATGGTAGAAGTCCATATAATAGCAAACAGGATGATCTGAACTCACTCAGAGGGTTAATGGTAGAAGTCCATTTAACAGCAAACAGGATGAAGCTGAATTCACACGAATGGTTGATGGTTGAAATCTGTATACAGCAGGCAGACTGGAGCAGCAAACAAACAGCAACTGTGGTCATTTGGAACTAGGAAAGTGTTGCACTGGCAATTTGTTGAGTGTAGGAGGAGCCTCTTATAGTCTGCAGAGGAAGCTAATTGGTGGATGAGATCAGGTGTTCATCCTTAGCAGGATGTTTAGCAAATGTCTCACCCAAGATGGCAGCCTCCAGTGCTGCAGACAGAAGTCACGCTTGTCCCAGGATAGAATGTTGCATTTGACCAAAAGGGAAATATACAGGATATGGTACCGCAGAGTGGTGTAAACAGGACTAAGACTGATTAAGATTCATTATGCAAACATGCCTTTATTATACTTGGCTGACGCGTGCCCGTCCTTTCCCTCCCTCAATCTACCTCCCAAAGCATAAAGAGTCGTAAGTGTAAGTGCGGCCTAATCTGCATATGCATTTTATTTTCCAAATGCGCAGTGTGGAAATGACTATTCAAGAAAAAAAGTACTTACACCCAACTCTACATGAGACACCTAGGGTTCAATCATGTCACAGCATTCTAGACGGTTATCTTACTGGAGAATTTCAAAAATGGTTCATTTATTTAAGTTGCATTTATTTATAAAGTGTCAACAAACAACTGAAGTACAAAGTACTAGAAAAATTCAAGATACTTACAGTTAATAGAAGCAGAAAAATAGGAAATGGTGACCTATCTCCATCGTCATAAATCTTTTCTTCCTGAATATGACCCTGTTGAAAATACATTTAACTTTAGTTAAGCGTAGAGCAAAAGAAACATGTCCCTTCATTTACAGTTATGTGATGGACATATCCCAGGCAGGACTATACCTTCATCTAAAGCTCTGTGTAGGGCAACGACTAGGCAGGACTTAAAGGCTACGCCTTAATCCACATCTACTTATAAGACATCTCCCGGGCAGGTCTACACCTTCATTTACAGCTATGTGATTGACATCTACCCAGCAGGACTATACCTTCATCTACAGGTCTGTGTAGGACAAATACTAGACTGGACTTACAGTCTATGGACTAGATTTACTAAGCTGCGGGTTTGAAAAAGTGGGGATGTTGCCTATAGCAACCAATCAGATTCTAGCTTTCATTTATTTAGTACCTTCTACAAAAGGACAGCTAGAATCTGATTGGTTGCTATAGGCAACATCCCCACTTTTTCAAACCCGCAGCTTAGTAAATCTAGCCCCATGCCTTAATCCACATTAGTTGTAAGACATCTCCCAGGCAGGTCTACCCCTTCATTTACAGTTATGTGATGGACATCTCCCAGGCAGATCTACCCCTTCATTTACAGCTAGGATATGGAGCAAAACACTAAAAGTAAACCCCAACACATTATGTTTTATACTATCAAGAGTGATTTGATAGATAGCCTTGGTCCTATCATGTATATGACGCTGAAATGATTAAAATAAACAGCTATTACTGTGTTTTTGCATTTAAACTTTCAAAGTATTTGAATTTGCAACATAACTGTGATCTGGTCACATAAAAGCTTACACATAGACTGAAAACATCACTTACAATCATATATAACAATTCAATGAAAGCGCTGGGTGGGAAAATGAATGTGCAGAGTATTGATCCTGCGGTAGAGAAAATTTTCACAAAATTCACTCTGAACATGAATAGTAAAGTTGGCTGTAAGAAGAGAAAACACAAGTTGTAAAGAAAAATGAACGCAACAAGGATGCATTACAACTCAGCACAATCTATCAGTAACAGTGTGCTAAGAATATAGAATATCATCTTCATAATTACATGCCAAGTCCTGTGTCTCCAGACTAAGAAGTCATCAATATTTGGTTTTGACATTCTATTAGATCCTTACACTTTGTTTCTTTTCATTTGTCTCTTTATCAATATCTTCTATTGACATCACTTACATTTGTTTAAAGACATTGCTTCTCGTAGCTCCCTGATTAACTTTATTTATAAATAACAGTGCAAAGCTGCCTACTTGACCATTGTTTGCACACATAGGTGTATGCCCATATTTTGCTTTTGAAGTGTCTCTTTGCAAGTGCTGTGTAGTGAGCATTTGAGAGCTTGGGATACATGTACCAGTAAAAGTAAAATAGTTACTGGTAAAGTCCTGTCTATTATCCCTTTAGGATCCCTAATCTTCTTGCCAGTCTGTATGTACAAATTAAATAGACCATAGAGCGTAGAACGTAGAGCATAATTCCCACTTTAAAAGCGTGCCACAGTAGTTCAGACCACGTTTGCATTAAAAACAGCATCTGTTATGTCTGTATTTCAACTATTAGGCAGCAAGAAAAACAACTTAATAAAAAAGTGGCCGGCGTACTAGACATTATTTATGAACGCTTCCAAGATTATATAGACCTATCATTTGTGTCTCTGCTGGGAATTACCGTATTTCCCCATGTATAAGACGCACCTTTTTCCCAAAAATTTTGAGTCTAAAAACTGGGTGTGTCTTATACAGGGGTAGAAGCACTTACCCTGTCAGATGATTCCTCTGTCCGCTAAAGTCTTCTTTCTTCTGTCCATCTGATCCTGATGCTGGAAAGCCGCTTAAGGTCCTCTTGGCGATGACCGGATGTGGTGCGTGTACCGCAGTTGGAACGCACACTTCCGGTTTCTGCATTTGGTGTTTTTCCAATCAGGACCTTGTCAAGGTCCTGAAAGGACACCCGGTCATCGCGAAAAGGACCTTAAGCGGCTTTCCAGCATCAGGATCAGAATGGACAGAAGACAGAAGACTTTACCAGACAGAGGAAGCATCTGACAGGGTAAGGCAGAATTGACTATAGCGTTGTCTCTCCTCTGTATATGCTGCACAATTACTCTGTGAAAAAATTGAGGATAATGTTTATCCTCAATTTTTTCACATGATTTATATAGGTGCGTCTTATACAGTGGAGCGTCATATACATGGGGAAATACGGTAATTAGGTTGCATTTGTCAGAGTGTCTGTTCAGTTAAAGATTTGTAAAGAGTGTATCCATACCAAGCTCCATAAAAAACATATCTTTCCAATTGTTGATGGTAATATTGTGTGTCTACATAATGTGTACATATTTGTAAAATATTGTGTACATTTGCTATTTCCGTTGACATTGTTTTCTGTTCCGGCCGTAACGTGCTATATACCAATGTTGTAATAAAACTTTTATATTTTACATTAATTAGCGCCCAGAACCTGCTTTTATCTAGTTCTCTCTTTGGGAGGGTAGGGATTCCCTCCCACACATCTTCAGGTTCATTTTTTTGGCTGCATAATACATCTAAAGGAAGCGCGACCTATCCTGATCTCCTGTGTCTATTACTGTTTACAATCACCTACAACAAACCACTTAACCCCAATTTACATTCACAGACATGTTGTCGGAGGTGTGTGACTCTAGCAAACTATATGTTGAGGTAGTCTACTAGAGAGAATTTGTGGTGGAGTTACTATGACAGACCATCCGGTGGAGGTAACTGGATCTGGTAAACTATTTAGAGTGGACCTCGAAGACCTGTTGGTGGAGACAGGTTACCTAGGTACAGTAGCTGGTGGAGGTATCTAACCTTAGTAGATATTCACAGGTAGTGTTAATTGACATGACCCTTTTATATCTGTGAGTGGATTTATGGGACCCTTATAATAATGCCTGTGGCACATAACATTATTATAGACCTATTGGTGGAGGTAGGGCAGCAGGAAGGTTACTGAATGTCTTATTGTCGGCAATAGCAATGGACATCACATAACTTACCAAAATAAATAAGAAAGACCACCGATCATGGTGACCTTTTCCATTTCTGAAAATAAAGGCGATGCAATAGACATATAGGACAATGACTGCACCATACCCAAGGATATTAAAGACCTACGAGGAAAGATTGTATTTAGAACATACATATGTACCATCACCAAAGTAAAAATATATCAGAAACCCAATTTAAGGTCTAATTGGTACCACAACACATATTGATGTCTGTTGTACAGGTTAATTACATGGCAAGTGTTAACTTCTTAATGTAAACAAATAATTTATCTTAAGTATACCAATTTAGAATTAGGAGATGTATGTATGTGAACAAAAAGATGTAAATATATATATATATATATGTGTGTGTGTGTGTGAAATTGTAGCATTGACCTTTATTTTACAGACAATTTATTCTCATAATACATAATCGTAATGGTTGAGCTTGCTAATTTTATGATGTACTGTGCACGAGTTGTACTAAATATGTCAATGTTGTCTTAATGGTGTATAGTTTATTAATATTTGAGCTGTCAGATTGCTCTATAGTTAATTAATTTATTCTTTAATTCTAAAGAAAGGAATTTCCAATTATTCAACAGTCTAAGTGACTCTCATTTTAAATGACAGTATTCATAATAAAAAATTGTGCAATGCAAGTTAGGGATAAACACAGGATTTCTAGAGGGGAATTTCAACGTCACCACTTCAGAGTTTGCATAACCAGCATGAAAGGGGCATGGGTATCATTTTAGACAGTTCTGGCTGCTCTCCTAACTCTTCCCATACCCAGGGCCGTCTTTCCCATTGGGCACGATGGGCAGGTGCCCGGGGGCCCAGGGGGAAAGGGGGCCCTGGCAGGTCTGCTGCTGTAAAAAAGCCTGTAAAGAAGAAAAAAAAAAGAAAAAAGAAACTTACTTTTTGCGGTCATCTGACCGTTCAGGTCAGGTGACGATCCGGCTCACTCCCTGGACCTCTCTTCCGTGATGCACTCGCAGTGAATGTCGGGCGTGATGACGTCATCACGCCAGACATTCACTGCGAGCACAGCATGGAGGAGCACAGCGAAGAGGATTCAACTTATCGTGATTGAAAGGTAAGTTTTGGTTTTTTTTAACTTATATATTTATATATAGGGGCCCCGGTGCACTGCTATGCCCGGGGGCCCATACTGTTGTTAAGGTGGCCCTGCCCATACCCTTCAAATACACAGTCAATGCTGTGTGCACTATTGCTAGGTGCACACAGATTAATTTGATTAATAATAGATTGATGAGCAAAATATATACCTATCTATCTATCTATCTATCTATCTATATATATACACATACACTGTAGGTGTTCACTGACCCCTGTGTTTTGGCTTTGGATCTGTATTAGCTGCATGTTTTGCTTTTGGTTTTGGCAAAACCGTCCTTGCGAGTTTTGGTTTTACTTTTGGATCTGTATTTTTCTTAACAATTGCTAAAATATGCTAAAATCATGTAATTTTGACTCTTTTTTTGTACCTATATTATTATTAACTTTAATAACATTAATTTCCAGTTATTTTCAGTAAATTTTGAATACCTCACAGGTCACAATATTATTTCCATCCACTTTTGGTCAAAGACTGCAGCTTCCTGGCTGGTTACTAATCGCTGGAGCAACGCCACAAGCACACCGCAGTTCATAGCACATTTAGGAAACATTGTCACACAGCAGTGGCAGAAAAGAAAAATGGTGCAAGATGGAGTTGTCCTTGGGCCCTCCCACCCACCATTATGTTAGATATTTAAAAGGACATGTAAAGTTTAACAAACCAAGCACTCCAGCAACAAGGAGTGCCGGTTTTGTAGCTGAAGTGCTTGGTTTGTTTGGGCCCCCACAAAACAAGCTAACAATGGGTGTAAGGCACCTAAGCTAACAGTGCTGTCAATGAACTCTACAGTGGCAAGATGTTGTTGTCATCATCCTCACCCTCATCAGTGTGTACATCATCTTCACACAATATTAATTCATCCCCGCTGGAATCCACCATTGCAGAAGTCCCTGTACTTTGATGTAATTGGCGGTAAAGGCCTTCCTCATGGAATTTGTAGTTCATTTTGATTTTGATGAACATCACATTTTTAGGAAGTAGCTTCTTACGACGATCGCTGGCAAGGTTCCCGGCTGTGCTGAAAACTCTTTTCGAGTACACACTGGAGAGTGGGCAGCTCAGGTAATGCAAAACGAGTTTGTACATTGGTCTCCAAATTGCCTTTTTTTCCTCCTAGTATGTAAAGGGACTGTCTGCTGTGTCTATTTCTACGGTGTCATTAAGCTAATCCTCCACCATCCTTTGCACATAATGACGCGCCTGTGTACGCTGACAGTAATGTTAGTACAGTTAAGGGGGACATTATGGAATTGCTTAACGCTACATTATGTAAGCCTTACTAATAAACATTGAACACACTGCGCCGCTTTTAACTTCCCCCTTAACTGTACTAATATTACTGTCGGCGTACACAGGTGCGTCATTATGGGCTTCCGGGCTGTTTAATCAATGGACTTTACTACAACATTTGTAATTAATACTTTGTAGTTGACATAAACATTCAGAGTACAGATGTCGCTGTAACTGTTGTCAGGAGTTACAGCATCGGTAATGTCAGTACCACCGGCAATGACATCCATTCGTTTTTGTTACAGAATGTCAACTGTATGCCTCCTAGAGAAGCCGGTGATCAACACAGTAGCTTGCCTTTGAAAAATGTGACGTAGTTGGGTACATGCTGCTGGTGAAGGCGAATTACCAACCCAGTGGGCTGTCACAGTCATATAACCTTTAGTTTGCCCAGTTCTGCTTGTCCACTTATCTGTGGTTAAGTGTACAGTGGGTAGAATGGCATTTTGTAGCCCAATAATTACATTTTTTAGAACCTTCTTGTACTGGTGAGTAATAGCTTTTCTAGTAAAATGGTGTTGTGATGGAATTTGGTAACAGGGACACAATACCTCAATTAACTGTCTAAAACCAGCTGCATTAAAAGTGGATTTTGAATGCAGGTCTAATACTAGCATAGTAGCCATGGCGTCTGGGATACGCTTTGCGACTGGGTGACAGCTTTCATACTTGCTTTCTCTTGCAAAGGTTTGTTTAACAGTCAATTGTCGTAAACTACTAGCAGTCTTCTTCTTGTTCTGCTTCTGGGATGAAGATCCACCCCAGCAGCAGCAGCAGAAGCAGCATGGGGACGAACGCTCGAAAATTCTTCTGAGGAACCTAGGATAGTGGATGAGTCATCTAGTCTTAGATACTTGGATGCAGAACTAACTCCGATCACTACTGAGGATATTGATGAGGAAGGTGTTGTGAGTGTAGATTGCAGGTGCCAGAATCTAGCTGAGAGAAGGGACCTAGCTAATGCCGGACTGCTTGTTGTTATTTTTTTAGCATAAGTTTCTGATTTTTCCAAAAGCTTCCCATGAACTCTCTTCAAATGGCGTAACATGGATGAGGTTCCTAGATGGTTAAGGTCCCTACCTCTACTGACTGTGACTTTACAAACGCTATAAATGACTAGACAACTGTTGTCAGGATTTGGGTAAAAATAATTTCACAAATAAGAGGTGGATTTTTTGGTCTTATGCCCAGGCATAACAATGGCCTTCTTCTTATCACTGGCAAGAACTGCTTCCACTGGTGCAGAACTTACACAAACAACATCATCGTCATCAACATCCTCATTAGCGCCGTCATCAGCTACACAAATATCCCCCTCATCCTGTTGCAATTCCAAAGTGGTGTCCTCAATTTGTGTATCACCGGCTACACTTGGGCTGCTCATCCACACATCTGCAGAAATGCTGAAAGGAGGCTTCTTTATGAGAACAGTATCATAATGGTCAGTCTTACACCTAGGGCTTGTGGATAGACTCTCCTCAGGGATTTGTGTCATTTCTGAAACTGAACACACAGTTTCTTCTAAAGCCTTGCTATCTTTGGCTTTTACACTTATTTGGGCACCATTTTTTGAGTCAGAATGACAAGGTCTTGCATCATAATGACTGACCTTACAAGAAGATGCATCAACGACAGTTGCACTACTAACACTCATAGAGAAAGGTGAAGGCCTCATTCTTTCCTTGCCACTGCGTGTGTAGAATGGCTTGTTGGCAAAACTTTAATTTTTTCTGCAGTTAACTTTGCCTTGATTACAGGTGTTTTTTTCTTTACCTAGGTAAAAGCTGTTTTTTTTACATTTTTGTTTCCCTGACTTAAAAACACTATGCACTTTAACATAGGCTTTAGCAGATGAAGTAGAGGGATTACTATCATCGTAACTGGTGCCAGCAGCTGCTTGGTGCTCCTGGTCTTCTGTGGACTGATGTGAAACCATATCGAGGGCACAGAGCAATGTGACTGCAGACTTTTAAGAACACTGCCAGCCCTATTATTTCTGTTTCAGCACTGACAATGAACAATGGCACGTACACTGTAGACTGGCAAGAACACTGCCACCTCTCCTGTTTCTGTGTGAGCTATGCCACAGGGCAATGTGTCTGGAGACTTTTAAACATCACTTGCTTCATAGACCTGCTTGGAAACTTCTCTATCCTGTGACCTACAGATTGGACCCAACTCTAATCTGTTCCCAGCTGTGCTGAGGTTTAGACCCAGCACACAGTACCACCGCTCTGCCCGCTACCCAGCAGCTCTGGCCAGTGTGATAGGCCAGGGGGGATCCATCTACAGCAACCCTGATCTATAGGATGAGGTCAGGGGTACCAGCCCAGATACACCAGTTACAGGGTACTCTAGCAGCGTCAGTCACCCCGAAGAAACCCGGTTCTGGATGCCGGTAAGGAGTCCAGTGGTGGCAGCACTTGTAAGCCCCTCCTACTGCGGCAAGAGGGCACATTTGGGATAACGAAAAGGACCGGTGGCAAAGTAAGCCCAACCGATTCATAGCAACAGCAGACAGGGTGGCATAGGCGGTCCATCCTGTCACAGGCGTCCTTTGAAAATCTGACACTCGTTTAAACACAGCACAGTGGAGTCCACCTTATAGCATATGATATATATATATATAAATATATATATATATATATAAAATAAACCGTTACATTTTGTCTTGGTTCACAAGTAATAGCACAGAGATGAATAATTTGCAATCCCATTTTGGGTCCCAGAATCTTCTTCTTGGGTCCCCTGATTGTCAGTTTTGAAACACATTCTATTGAGAACCATCTCTTTTAGAATCTCAAAACAGTGGCACACTTGGGGGTTTAGCTTAAAAAAACCCCAAAAAAACCAGCGTCACTGCATTAGAAGACAACACTATGTGAGACGTGACCAACCGCCTCCTGGTATTACTGACACAATAAATACTGTACCTACAGTTACTGTGCCCTCTTTTCTCACTCACCAGCAGAAAAGCCACCCAGAAGTCCAGGATGATTTTATGACTGAATATAAACAGTATGGCAATCATTATAAAGAGCAGAAGCCAGTAGAGAGGTATGTCCACCAGGCCCTGCCCAAGCCAGTAGGCGGAAGGGAAGAGGCCAGAAATCCGCAGCTGGGAATGAGCTTTGATCTAGAGATGAAAAGTTGAGAGACATTATGAAAGAGCTAGTAATTAATAGGCAACATCATTAAGCTATATGTTGCTATAATAGCAGATGTCATAGAGATAGAGACTACTAATACAAAAGTCACCAGAACTGGAGATTCTGATGTTGTGTTCAAACACACACACAAGTTGGATAAAGAGTTTTAGAGGGAGGGTACAGTGAAATATAGGGCAGGATACAGATAGGCGAATCAATTTCTCTGGAATTTGTCCAAATTTAGACATTCGTTGGTGTTAAATTAATAATCATGTTGATTCACCCAAAACTCTGTCAATAAGTAACACCCACTGAAGAATCAGGCAACCCCATCCACATTTACAGAGCAGTGGTGACTAGCAATGGTCTGTTGGTGTAACACCACTGCTGTACTAACATTTTACACTAGGGCTTGTTCCACTGGGAGACTGGGGACAGTCCCCTTCCTAATACTTGTCCTGGCTTCACAGAATTAGCATTTGTTTTCCATGCTATAGGCTGGTATCTCTATAGTGAAAGGGTGAATGCTATTTTTTTTGCAAATTACGCAAAATGATCAACGTTGAGATTCCCCTGGGACTCCCCCTCACTGCTTGCAAGCAGCCGGCCTTACATTATGTTATTTTTTTAAAACTTCAAATAGCACCAACCTTGTGAATTTAGAACTGTCAGTAATTTTCCCTTTTTTTTTTTTATCCGAGCAAAAATTGAGGTTAGTTGAGGGGAGGGAAAGTTGGGAGTGAATTTCTTCAAGGCAGATATAACATAACTGAACTGGGTTGTGGCCATTCAAAGCTGTTGTGATGTTACGGCTATTTCAACAGTTTCACTCACCCTGGTGTCCTCGATGCTGCTCATTGCGAAATGAGGTGCCATGCCCGTGGCAAATGCCATGTAAAACATGCTTACTAAAAATATGGTTAAATGGACATCTTGTTCAAGGCTCTAATAACACAAAATAAAATGCAATCGGTACAAGTATATATCTAGTGGGTCATAAAAACTCACAGATCCCAGCACTACATTGTCTTTAAAGGGTAGCTCAGGTCTGGTCCAGGTGGTCCAGGTGTTGTGAAACTACAAGTCCCAGAATACCTTGCCAGTTATCGTCTGGCTATCTATGGGCAAAGCATGCTGGGGCTTGTAGTTTCACAACACCTGGAGAGCCGTAGGTTGGCCAGGGCTGGTGTAGATGAAAGATGTAGATGTAACCTCTAACCTGATCTTAAGTTTGCACCTCTACTTGCATTAGTGCAAAAGAGGCATCTTTTATTACCATCAATATCAATTGCTTTAGAGTTGAACACTTCTTATAATTCTTTATCAGAAAACGAGAAAAGCAGTAATATCTACATGTATTTTAATAAGCAATTATTTAGATCACTTGACTAATCTTATAATTTTGCACCTACAGGACTTAAATCTCAAACTCAGAAAACTCAAAATTCTATTAAAATCCATAAATTTGCTTATATGGCTGCTATTATTGAGTAAAACAGTTTATAATCTTTATTGCCTTTTTCTTCATTCATCTTAAATAATAAAGCACAATCACATTAAACAAACATTAGCGCAGCTTACTCATACTCACAGGAAGCACAGGGTTACTCCATATTTGGATGCGTTCCTTGGAGTTAAAGGTCTTCAAGAAGGCATTACTAATGATGTTTACAAGCACTGGTAGTCCATTCTGAGCTTGGGGGTTTCCTACAATGGTGTAAGTGTAACCCTACAGGGGTAAGAACAGATACTTATATATGAATATAAACAGCAGATGTGTCATCAGAACACTTGGAGAAGTAATTGAACAGGCTGGATGAAGATGTTGGAAAAGTAGAAGATAGCATTGGAAAGGCTGGAGGAGGCACTGGAAAAGCTGGGGGAGGTGTTAGAATGGTTAGAAGAAGTATCGGGAAGGTATTAAGGAATCCTCCACTTTCCCTGTTTTCTAACCAAATTCTTGTCTGGACACAAACCTTCACACACCCTCACAATCTACTTATGAAAAAGATTCCTGCACAGAAACTCAGTCCACTGAGGCACCTTAACAAAAGCAGAATTAGATGTGTTAGATAATGGTGAGGTTGATGTGAT
This sequence comes from Mixophyes fleayi, assembly GCF_038048845.1. NCBI lineage: Eukaryota > Metazoa > Chordata > Amphibia > Anura > Limnodynastidae > Mixophyes > Mixophyes fleayi. The sequence continues at coordinate 203,085,888 of NC_134407.1, read as the reverse complement.
GCATGGATTTTCGGGAGCAGTGTGATGTGATTACTGGGAGAAGTATTTGAACACTGACAAGGATAGGAATCATTGAGAACAATTGTAAATGGCAGCAATGCAGCAGTGATTTTTATCTGAGCAGTGTAATAAAGGTATATTTTTATATTGTAATGGTAGAAGATTGTTCATTCTGAGGTGGATGTGATGTATGGGGATTATTGGACAGTGATGATTGGAATAGTGATTGATATTAATGTGAGATATGGATAACTGGAACAGCAGTGTAATATGGATGCATTTGGAAACATTATGCTATGGATGCTTTTGGGAATATAATTAAGTTGTACTATGCAAAGTTTATACTTGAAACAACAGGCTTTGTACTGTGCATATTAGAGAGGTTGCATGGTGCATAGAAGATAGGATGAGGGTGTGTAGCAGAGAGGTTGAGCAGTGCATAGCAGATAATTTGTGGTGTGTATAGCAGAAATGTTGTACTGTGCATAGCAGAGAGATATTGTGGTGCATAGCAGAGAGCTATTGTGGTGCATAGCAGAGACGTATTGTGGTGCATAGCAGAGAGGTATTGTGGTGCACAGCAGAGAGGTATTGTGGTGCATAGCAGAGAGGTATTGTGGTGCATAGCAGAGAGGTATTGTAGTGTGTAGTAGAGAGGTTATGCACTAGATAGCAGAGGCGATTAATTGCTGTGCCTAGCAGAGAGGTTGTCTTGCATGTACCAGAGAAGTTGTGCTGTGTATAGTTATGTAAGGGAACAGTGGTTTTATGCAGGAATGGTGGGTTTTGTGACAATTAGGAAGCAGTGGTGGTGTTTGTAACTACTAAGAAGCAGTGGTGGTATTTGCAACTACAAGCTGAGCTAGTGCTGTTAACGCGGGAATTGTAATGCAATTTGGGATACACACACGTATTATAATATCATATACTGGGTTGACAGACCCATAAAGCACTAATATTCGATAGAATTGTTACCCGGAACTCCCCGCAGATGGTTCCTCACCTCATTAACTCCTCGAGTGACTTCTATTGCTCCTCTGTATGCTGTAGTGTTTGTGTTGTATGGACCATTAATGACATCGATCATAATGTCTTGAGCCTTCACTGCGTCAATGAAATCCTCTATAGGTGAACCTGCCTCAGAAACAACAGAGACAATGTTTCCAGGGATATATATGGAGGTGAAATAAAGAATGCTGCAAAAGGACAACAGTACTGTTTCTACTAGGCACTGTTGGCCCGGTTATTAAACCTTGTGTGTTAATACAGAGACTGTTACTTACTAGAGATGGGTGAAGCGAGTTGGCAAAATTCAAGTTTCTACGAATATCTGTGTTTCAAGGTTGACAAAAAATTTCCCTGCTATAGGCCAAAACAAAGTTTCATAAATGTGAAGGTGTAACAGGTAAGTAAGGGGCATGTTAGAGGTTGATGGGCATGTAAGGTAATCTGATGGCATTTGGGGAGATTTGTTGGAATGTGGGGAGGTTGATTGGCATGTATGGGGCATGTGTGGAAGTCTGACGGCATGTGCGAACAATGTGGGTAGATCTAATGGCATGTGGGCAGGCTCATTGGCATGTATGGGGCATGTGGTGGAGGCTCATGGGCATGTAAGGGACATATGTGGAGGTCTCATGGCATGTATGAGGAATGTGGATGGATCTCATGGCTTGTGGGCAAGTCTGATGGCGTGTAATGAACATGTGGGGAGATGTGATGGCAGGTGGAGAGGTCTGATGGGCATTTGAAGAGGACTGATGGGTATGTGGGGATATCTGATGAGCATTTCTGAGGCATGTGGGTAAATTTTATGGCATGTGAAGAGGTCTTATGACATGTGGGGGGTGTCAGGATCTGCCTGCAGCCCTCTGCATTGCATGCTGCTTATTGGCAGCTAATGCCTCCAGGACCTTGGACTTAGTTTATTGTATTATCTGCAGTACCTCTATTCACCAGAGGTGCTGCTATTGTGCATTCCTTTTCTTCACTAGGGGTTAACCTGTTGCAGCAATTTTCTCCTGCACCTGGGTGTTCCCTATTTATTTATGCCTCTCTCCCTCTCCTGTGCTGGTCATTTTTGTTTTGTTGCCTTCCCCTACGGTTTGACTCCTTGTTCTCCTGTGCTCTCGGACTTCACATCACTACTCCAGATCTCTCTTCATCTAACCATTCCTCCTTCGTCTGCAGTATTCATTGCAACCAGTATCCAGTCATCTCAGATATTCCTGTGCAGTTTCAGTATTATTTGGTTCGTACTATTTATCTGTCTTTTTGATCAATAAACACCTATATTCTTTATCACATCCCGGGCTTCATAGCTGTGACTTACTTTGAAGCGTGACAGGGAGGCTGATGTGTATGTAAGGGGCATATAAAGAGGTCAGATGAGAATGTGAAGGGGTTAGATGGGCATGTCAAACGGTCCAAGGGGCTTGTTGGCCATATATGACTTTTTTTTATCCTTACTTCAACAGTTCCCTTTACAGCAATTGTGAATACAGAAGCAGCGTGTGCTACTGTGGAGAGACTGTAAGTACCCTTTGAACCCTTCTCCACTGGACAGATCAGTGAGGTAAGAGCTGAGTTAATAATTATTCTGAATATTTTTGCAATGTTGGATGTTGAATCTTCTTTTTCACTTATATATTGTTTATTATGTTATATTTCAATGTATGTGTCTATGGTATGTATGCGCTGCTTTATACTGGGTATATGTATATGCACACATATTTAAAAAAGGTAAAGTTGGTCGTTTCTATAGATATTTTTTGGCTCTTAGGCTCCAACGGTTTGGCCACCCCTGATTTAGATCCTTAAGCTAGGTACGCACCTATGCAATCTTACTTCAGATGCAATTTCTGTAACGATTTCCCCAACTATTGAAAGTCCCGATGAGCATGCCAATTCATGCGTACACACCTACACAATTATGGGATCTTTATATCTTATAACCATCTGCTGAAAAGATAGTGACTCTGTATGTTCTCTACAGATATACCCTGCTGGTCCTGAGTGTGTACATCATCTTCAACACCATTTATTTATTTATATAGTGCCAATGATTCGAACTCATTCACATCAGTCCCTGCCCTATTGGAGCTTACAGTCTAAATTCCCTAACACACACACACAGACAGACAGAGAGAGAGAAAGAGAGATAGGGTCAATTTTAATAGCAGCCAATAAACCTACTAGTATGTTTTTTTGGAGTGTGAGGGGAAACCGGAGCACCCGGAGGAAACCCACGCAAGCACACGGAGAACATACTAACTCCACACAGATAAGGCCATGGTCAGGAATTGAACTCATGACCCCAGCGCTGTGAGGCAGAAGTGCTAACTACTAAGCCACCGTGCTGCCATAACACACTTCTATAGTTGCTGACATTGTTCCATGGCAGAACGTATTTTTTAGGAAGTTTAGAAAACCAAATCAACAGTTGCGATGTGTTTTGGTACGATAAAACATGATTGTGGGAACGTACACACTCTCGCAATATCTGACCAAATGGTCGTGAATCGTGTGATCTGCACGACAATTGCATAGATGTGTACCCAGCTTTAGAATAGTATTAAGTAAATGTATCCAAAACATTTCCCTTTGACTTTTTTAATGCTGTTGTCCCCTCTTTTGTTAAGGACAACATGTTCTATCCATTTAAATTATATAAATTTCTTATCTGAATTGTGTACCTCAAATGTTGTAGATGGTTTTACCTGTGTTGTTGTTGATCAGAAGTCTGGAGTAGTATTTGTGGGACTTATCTCCTGATCTCAGGAAATAAAGGTCTGGCTTCAGTTCCCACGTGTGGATTGTTTTAGTATTATATAATATTGCAGAGAGAATAATTGTAGGGATAATGAACAGGAAGAGCAGGAGCAATCTGAAAAAGAGACTTATTAAATCTTTTTGCCAAAAATGTCATTTACCACCAATCCAACAAGGGTCAGTTAAAGATAAAAATCAATATACTTTTCAGGCATCATTTACAGAGGAGAGAGAGAGTAACAACATAGGTGTACAGACCTATGGAGGAGCCAGTGCAGAGTGGAGGAAAGGTGAAGGCTAGGCAGGGTGGAGGTACAGTGGAGTGAAGGTGGAGGCTAAGCCGACAAAGGGTGAAGATGAAGGGGGTAGAACTTGTTCTCCACATTCTGTATATTTCAAATATGATGTATATCTGGATCAATTACTGAAGCTGAAGACATTTATGCAACAAATTAACTGCTGTGTGAAATGCAGATTGTATGTCCATAGAAATGAGAGGCATGGCTGCTCGTTTATATTAGCCAGGGCAGCCTTTCTTCACTACTGTGATGGTATATGTGTGCTTTTGCACCACTTGTGATACATTTTAGCGAGCTGCACATGGATTTGGGCAGAGAGATAGAGCTTATTTGGTTAAGTGTATGGTAGTCAGGTGTAGGGGGGGCTCAAAAGCAAAGCTCTGCTGTTGCATCTATTGAGATATTTTGGACCAGTGGTGGGTGTTTACGTACTTGGGTAGGTTTCCTTGTACCCTGCTATAGTCCACCTGTTTCCTTTCAGTAAGGAGGATGGGGAGGGCATAGTGTTGAGATGGAAGGGAAGATGCCAGCCAAGTACTATAGACACACTACCCCAACATTCACTGTGTCCAGACCAGTTGTCAGGATTCCTGAACTTCATGGAGAGTCATAGTGTTTGGAACAAAGTGTCTTTATTATAGGCAGAGATTAGACAGGTAATAAGGTGCAGTCAATGGTTAACAGCATGTGTAAGACATCAGGATAGGAGTCTACGGCTGGAGTCTCCCCCAGAGAATGGAACTGGAATCCACTGTAGCAACATTCTGGAACTGTTTTTGGGAACTCAACCCCGGCACCTGTAACCAGGCACATGGAACTGGAACCCACTATTGGAACTCGGAAATTGCAACACATGAAAACTCAGAATAGAATGAGCTGGAACTGGAAACAGAATTAGCTGGAACTGGAGACAAGGATTCAGAACTAAGACTAGGAATGGAAAACTCAGAATTGTGAGTCAGCCACAGGCCTGGACCCATACACAGATACACAGAACTGGAAATGAGCCCTAGAGACTCAGAACCAGCCCCAGAACTGGTGATACCGGTAAAACCTGAAGCACAGTAGAATAAGCATTAGATAATGCAAAGTTCTTGCTGAGGTATGAGCACTCTGATAAAGGCACAATTCTTACAGAAAGATGAGCAATTTGGAAATGCAGGATATTTGCAGAGAGATGATCACTTGGCAATGTAGGGTACTTGCAGGAGCAAGGTCAAACAAAGCCAGAGTCTGGGTCACAAGAAGAGGTACAAAATGTAGGAACAAGCAGGAGTGAAATACCAGGGAGTAAGTCAGGATCTGCTGACAAGAGTTTCACAGAGCAGCAGCAAATTCAATTGATGAACGGGTACCAATTTGCAGGAAAGGGAGCCTTTTAAAGTCCAAAAAAGAGGTGTCCAGAATCCTGATGTAATGATGGAACTAGGCAAAACAGCATCCACAGAGAAGCTGCTGTACAGCAGCCTTTAGGTAAGAAATGCAGAACTGCAGCCAGAGGCAGATCGTGACACCAGTGTCCCGAAGCTGCATACAAGGGCTGAGAAAATTAGTTAATTTAATGAGGCCTCCGGTCTACAGTCTTTTGCCCTGGTCACCTGTCATTTCGATTATCTTGAGCTTATCACTCATGTTTAAGATAATTGAATCCTCCCTAGAATGACTGGCGGGTGGAATAAAGTATAATTGAAAAATACCTTTATTTCTATTGTATTATTGGGTGCCGCTGAGCTTATAACCATGTTTAAGGACCCAATTTTAACTCTCAGAGGCGAACATAATCCAATATATTCAAAGTCAGAATATTAAAAAATGACACTTGAGATAAAGGCAGCCGCTGGGTCCCCTTGTACTCCATGGTTGTTATAGATAACAAGCAGCACATCACAATTAGGAGAAGGGAAAAGTTGAAATTGGTGGGAGGGGAGAGGTCATGCTCTGAACTGGAATTTTTCAATTCATACAGGAGTCACAAATACAAATGTGTGGTGATCACACAAAGGGGTGTATTTACTAAACTGTGGGTTTGAAAAAGTGGAGATGTTGCCTATAGCAACCAATCAGATTCTATCTGTCATTTTGTAGAATGCACTAAATAAATAAAAGCTAGAATTTGATTGGTTGCTATAGGCAATATCTCCACTTTTCCAAATCCGCAGTTTAGTAAATCTAGCCCTAAGAGTCTACACAGATGGGCCATACATCTGCTTATAATTACTCTTTGGGGGTGAACCTATTTATAGGCTGAGCCATATTTTACTTTAAGTCTGCTGTTGTTGATTTTTGTTTTTGTTTTTTTATGCAGACCGTTAGGTCCACAGATCATCCCGATCAGACAAAGTAAAACAGACCACATATTTCTGTAGATGAAACAGAAGCCACTCACAGAGCTCGGAATCCTTTCATATCGTGCTTTAACTTCAGGAAGCGGATCCTGGCCACAGCCAATACCTGCTGTCTCCACAGCGCCATCCCACTGACAGTGGCGTTACCGGAATCTGACATCAGCTGGATGGACTCCTCCGTCTCTGAGTTCAGAAATTCCCTGTCCTCCTCGCTGGTCATCTCCTGGTTGAATACAGCATAATCTGCAGCAGAAACCATTGTAAAACTGTGTAAGTGCAACGGTCACACACCTTCCTGTCCACGCCTCCCAAATGTCCCGATTTTGGTGGGATATCCCGATTCACGATCTGCAAAAGGAGTGGGGCTTCACCAAAAGTGGGTGGAGTTTTACACACATTTGTGCACTGGTGGGCGGAGCTTGGGACTGTTTCATAGCTATTTTGTCCCTATTTCGCTATTCTAAATGTTCGGAGGTATCTGTACTATATAGTCTTTGCTTTTCTGACATAACAGTAAAAACAATGAGGGCGATTCTTAAAGGTAGTGGAAGGGGTTTGATTGTGGTATCATCCCATTTCAATTAAATATTTGTAAACAGATTAATACAATGTTCTTACATTTTACAGAATATAACAGTAAATAAAATACAATTTTATCTCTGACACAATTTGTTGTGTTTCTTAACATTTTTCTCTGGACTAAAAAAACCACTGTATATAACATTTGAAAATAAAGTATAAATATGACATTTTACATTTTCATTGAGGTTAAAAGTACATTAATTAATGTTCTGCCACTTTTGAGAATATCCCACATTGATTTACAGATTGAACAATCCCCCCCAAGAATGTGGCTGCTTGTGACCCCTCATAGTTCAGTCTTTCCAGACCTTGACATAGATTCTACCTCCACTTTCAATCTCTGCGTCTCCTTCCAGCTTCAGGAAAACGTCGTTCAGCGTGGTCATAGACACTCCGTAACTCACAATGTTTTGTCCCACATATCGGTCCAGATGGGAAAACAGATCTGCATGTTGTTAAGAGATAATCTGTAAGGATTTAATGATCAGTTTTGCACACCATGAAATATCTTTTAAAATGATGAAGTGGACGAGGGCTGATTACATACTAATTAAAGTGGCCAAATTATCAAAGGGTGAAAATGGGTGTTTTCGCCAGCCACAGGGCATTTTAGCTTCTCCCTCCATATAAAGGCGGTTACCCTTCTGTCCTGAATTATCGTCAGCTGTTGTTGGCAAAGGCATCTCCAAGGTTTGGTATAGGGGCCTGGGGCCTGATTCATTAGTGATCTTATCTGCCATTTTTTGCTTATCTTAAGCAAATCCACTCTGTGCATGCTCAGGAAAGGGAGATAAGAAGCAAAATCCACTGCGCAAGTGAAGAATTGCTTAAGTTAAGATGAAAATCCATCTTAACTTCACTCTTATCTCCCTGTTTCTTCTTAAAAATAAGCATCTTAGCTTTTGCACAATATAAGATCACTAATGAATCAGGCCCCTATTTATTAAGTTTAGTGTTGGTACTGATTAAAATATTTTTTCCAGCTCAGGTCCATTTGAAATGACTGGGGGTTTTGTTCCACCATCCAGAAAATCGGGCATTTCACACTTTTAAACATACATTTTTTGGGGGTGCAGTATATAACTGGTTTATTTCTGCCGCTATATTTTTTATATATATATATACACACATTTTAAAAACAAAAAAACATTGATTTAGTTTTAATGGCAGTGGAACTGGAAGTTCAAAGCGGTCTTCCCGTTCCACGCATATCCCTGGTCCCCTGAGGGCTATGGGGGCCTCCAGAATGATGATTGCAATAAAAACATGTTAAATTGGGGCAATATGCTGAAATAGAATAATTACACTTAGTGCTGTGCTAAGGGTAATGTTAATAATTAGGCCCCATAAATGCATAGGCAGAGTATAAACATATAGTTGTAAATAAATTGTACCCAGATTATAATGCCACATAAGTCGTTTTATTGTACATCAGTTTCATCCTACACCCGTATAACCATGACAAGTACACCTGATTCCAGTAAAGAACAGTCATTGACAGTCGTTTTACTATGACCTATATGAGATATTAGCTATTAAAGTAGACCTGCCGTGTACACACTCTGTGACATCACTACAACATCTGGGCTAATAGATTCAAAATGGATGCCTGCCCTCTGATGTCACTATGATGTCACTGGTTCCTAGTGAGTGGATTCATATAACAGCTGCCAGCCTGTTATATGGATCATACGTCACATGATTGAACACAAGAGGGTGTGTTTACCATTCATGCATGAAACATATTTTCCCTGCACGGTGATTTATTTCAGTTTTTAACTCTCTATATATTTATCATATATTGGATGTGTATATTACCTGGAAAGACGTCCATGTTCTGGAAGGGCAGGGTGAATGTCAACTCTTCTTTAGTCTTGGTGGAGAGTTTAGCGCTGGAGATATGTTGTTGTACTAGTGGTGTAATGACTTCCGGGTCACAAGCTGGAGAAACCTGCACCCTGCTCATAGACATGTGATATTTAAGCATGTTGTAGAATTTATGTCCATAAAACAATAATGCAGATGTCTTATTTAAACACAGAATTAATAATTTACTTCTAATAGCAGCGGTTTTCTGTAACCCATTGCGACCAATCAGTCCAGCACAAGTTGTACTAATGTAAGCCATACTTGCCAACTGTCCCTGAACGTCAGGGAGACTCCCTGAAATAGGGGTGATCTCCCTCACTCCCTGAAGAGTCTGGCATTCTCCCTGATGCTGAGCCAGTACAAGACGTGTTTGGTATCGCCATCTGTGGCATGATGACACAGTTCAGAAATTGTGTCCTATGTCCATGTATTGATGCCTATGGAGGTAGCCATTTTCATGGAGACCAAGATTTAATCAAAGAGTGACAGGTAAGACAACATGATTTCAGTAATGGAGACAGAAATGTAAAAGACACTTCAGTCTCTAGAGATCCATTAGCTGCTTTTCTTTAACGCATAGTTGCCTACTCTCCCAGAATGTCCGGGAGACTCCCGCATTTCTGGGAGACCTCCCGGGAGAGCAGGGCAATCTCACAGTTCTCGCCCCCGCAATAGATAAGTGGCGGGGCTTAATGATGCAAATATCATGCCATCTTAGCCCCTACCCCTGCTGTAATTGGTCAAAATTGTGACAACCGTTTAGGGGGTGGGGCCAAAATGATGCTATTCGTCAAGCCCTGCACCCACACGCCCACCTCACCTGGGATCTCCCTGAAGAAAATGAGGAAAAGTTGTCAAGTATGATGTAAGCACATTTCTGATTGATTGCTATGGGATTACAGCAGCTGTGTCCTGTGCATCTTTTTCATACATTTCCCCAAATATATTTAGCAAAATTTGCAGGAAGGCGTATACAGTCCAATACATTAGAGTCACCTGACGGCAAAAGCCTCCCATTAAATAAACCTTTCCATTTGTATTTTTTGTTTCGCTAGGAAAGTGACAGATACGTCGCCTCAATCTCTCATTTTTACCTTTGACATCAGCAAAAACTCTTTTTTCTAATGTTGGACAAAGGTAGGTATGTCCTGGTATTCCATGTTCTTACCTCAAGTGATACCCGATTCCCCACTTCCTCTTCAGAAACAGAGATGTGCCCACACACTTTAGCCTTCCACTAGAGATCACAGCCTTCCGATCTAGAGACAAGAGAAGGTTTGCACATTACTACATGTGTCTTATTCAGTTTCAATTCATGTGTAGGGAAGGCTGGTATTTGTAGTCCCACAACAGATTTATCCTTACAGGTTTCTTATCTCTGCCATAAAAAAAATATCAGGGTTGTGGAGCCAACCAAAACCACCGGGCACACTCGGCTGAGCCAGTGGGAGACTGGGATCTCCTCTGGGAATAATCCGAGAGGTGTGGAGGGCAGAGGACTGTGCTTACTCATTCTGTTGGCTCTCTTTCCATACCTTGTACAGACTATAACCATAAACACATGCATATGAGTGATGTACACAAATATGGAAATGATTAAGCTTTATTAGATCGACCAACAAGGAAAAGTTATATCCTGGGCAGAACATAGTAAAATAATAGTACTTATCTGTGGTTTCCCCCACTGTTAGTTCAAACACCACCTTTCAGCACTCCTGATGACTGTGTTCTCTATACCCCTTGCTGTTATTTTTTCACTTTGTGAGGAGAAACCCTTTAATGACTGTAACGACTGGGTCTTAATATACTCTGAGGTTCCCACCTGAAAGAATGTCCGCCTCATCCATAAACTGAGTGCTGAGAAGCGTGACCCGATCTGCCTTCCTCTCTTTTAGAATGGCCCATACCTGATGTCTGGAACACGGGTCAAGACCAGCAGTCGGCTCATCGAGGAGCAGAACCTGGAGGAAGGACGGACATTACCGGAAAGTAGTCTCTGGAGGTGATTTACAAAGGGCAAAATGTTGGCTTTGCAGTGCAAACACAGCTTGGGACCTGTCCTGCGCCTCGATTCGCTCAAGCACACCATGTGGCACACAGGTTTCTGGAGCCAAATGGCCGAGCAGAAGTTTGCACAGACAGAAGTGAAGAGTTGGCTGCAATACCTGCCATGTGGCCTAACTAGGTATTGATCAAGGTGGAGGAATATTATTACATTATGTTATTATTTTTTTCTTAATTGTTATTGCTTTATGATTTAATATTATCTTTATATTTTAAGGGGACACATTGAAAATGAATGTGCTATTCACAAATGAAAATTTCCATTCCAAAAAATGATATATATATATTCCTAGCTATAAAAAAGGAATGGTGACTGATTACATAGCTCCAACATATCATGCATAAGGTTTAATGACTTACATTGGCCCGTTACACAGTAGTATTAAGAGACCCATATGAACATGAAGAAACCTATATAGACACAGGAATAACATGTAAACCCCACACAGATAGGGCCCTGGTTGAAATTAAACCTATGGCCCCAGCACTGTGACACAGCAGTGCTAACCACTGTGCCACCCTATATAGTGAAATGTTTTAAAGAAACATTCTCTTTGTTGGCTGTGTAATAGCCATTTGTGTGTAAATCTTTCCAACAAACTAATGTCTTTCTTATCAATATACAAAATGACTGCATTTACCTGTGGATCTCCCAGAAGTGCAATTCCAAGCGTTAACTTTCTCCTCTGTCCCCCACTTAGTTTATTAGCTTCAAGATTCTCAACATCCGTCAGCTGCAGATCAGATATGACCTTATGGACCTTATGAACAGAGGGTTCAATGCTGCACATATCACTTACTTCATGTTGTGTACATTCAAAGTGACAAAACTTTAACTATTATTGGTGAAGGTGTTATTGATATGTTAAATATTTGATACCTCGTGATCCACGTTGCGGGGAGGGATTCCTTTGATTTTAGCAAACACTTTTAAATTTTCTTTCACTGTCAAAGGATCGAACTTCACGTCAAACTGTGGACAAAACCCAACTCTCTTGTGTATGTGCTCCAGATGGCTCATATTGGAGAGGTCATAGTTGTAGATAGAGGCTGATCCTGAGGAATATCATGATCAAATAGTAATTTCATAGGAAAGTCTATGGATTTTGCTTATTATTTTTATATTTATTACTATGTATTTGTTATTTTTACACCATTGCATTTTGGGGGGAATCTTCCTATTTATTTCTTAATTTACTCAAGTTGACAAAATCATTGGCAACTCACTGTTATCATCATCATCATTTATTTATATAATTCTGCGGCGCTGTACAGAGAACTCATTCACATCAGTCCCTGCCCCATTGGAGCTTACAGTCTAAATTCCCTAATATAGACACACACTCACACAGACACAGACAGACAAAGAGGGAGATAGACAGAGACTAGGGTCAATTTTTGATAGCAGCCAATTAGCCTACTAGTATGTTTTTGGAGTGTGGGAGGAAACTGGAGCACCTGGAGGAAACCCACGCAAACACAGGGAGAACATACAAACTCCACACAGATAAGGCCATGGTCGGGATTCGAACTCATGACCCCAGTGCTGTGAGGCAGGAGTGCTAACCACTAGGCCACTGTGCTGCCCTCATTGTTATTCATTTTCATCTGGCTCGCAGCTACAAGTCAACATATAAACTTAATAAGCTTCATTCGCATTCTTATTGTGGTGTGCGGACATCGCGCAGCGCACATTGTTGGCAATTACAGTTGAAATCACTGCTCCTTTTTCCTCGCACCTCTATGGGGAGCGAGGAAAAACGAGCGTAGATTTTACAGAAATCTCCAGAGCAAAGTGTCTCACGGAAGTTCAAGAGTTTTTATCACAGCTGGGAAAGTGCAACTTTTGAATCTCACAGCTGACAATGAGTGTGTAGAACACAGCAGGGTCTGCCCAATATAACGTCATAATTTGAATTGGAGATTGTTTTATTAAACACTTTGGACACTTGCGGTTGTCAGTGTTTTAAGAAGCATCTGAGAGATGAATGCACTCGTGACTTCATCTCCACTTCTTTCCTAGAAAATAATATCTTCAATATGGAGTGATTACATGTGGTGCTTTAAACGTGAAGTAAACAGGCTCCCATGTGTTACCACTCTAAAAAATAACTGTCTTTGCAGAAAACTGTTACATTTGCTACAGTCATGCCCAAAGGTTTTGAGAATGACACAAATATTATTTTTCACAAAGTCTGCTGCCTCAGTTTTTATGATGGCAATTTGCATATACTCCAGAAAGTCATGAAGAGTGATCAGATGAATTGCAATTAATTTCAAAGTCCCTCTTTGCCATGACAATGAACTTTATCCTAAAAACAACATTTCCACTGCATTTCAGCTTTGCCACAAAAGGACCAGCTGACATCAGGTCAGTGATTCTCTTGTTAACACAGGTGAGAGTGTTGACAAGGACAAGGCTGGAGATCACTCTGTCATGCTGGTTGAGTCAGAATACCAGACTAGAAGCTTTAAAAGGAGGGTGGTGCTTGAAATCATTGTTCCTCTGTTAACCATGGTTATCTGCAAGGAAACAGGTGCAGTCATCATTGTTTTGCACAAAAAGGACTTCACAGACAAGGATATTGCTGATGGTAAGATTGCACCTAAATCAACCATTTATTGGATCATCAAGAACTTTAAGGAGAGAGGTTCAATGGTTGTGAAGATGGCTTCAGGGCGCCCAAGAATGTCCAGCAAGTGCCAGGACCGTCTCCTAAAGTTGATTCAGCTGTGTGATCGGGGCAAAACCAGTGCAGAGCATGCACAGGAATGGCAGCAGACAGGTGTGAGTGCATCTGCAAGCACAGTGAGGCGAAGACTTTTGGAGGATGGCCTGGTGTTAAGAAGGCCAGCAAAGAAGCCACTTCTCTCCAGGAGAAACATCAGGGACAGACTGATATTCTGCAAAAGGTACAGGGATTGGACTGATGAATCCCTTTTCAGATTGTTTGGGGTATCTGGAAAAACGCTTGTCCGGAGAAGGAAACATGAGTGTTATCATCAGTCCTGTGTCATGCCAGCAGTAAAGCATCCTGAGACTATTCATGTGTGGGGTTGCTTCTCAGCCAAGGGAATGGGTTCACTCACAATTTTGCCCAAGAACAAGAATAAAGAATGGTATCAAAACATCCTCCAAGAGCAACTTCTCCAACCATCCAAGAACAGTTTGGTGACGATCAATGCCTTTTCCAGCATGATGGAGCACCTTGTCATAAGGCAGAAATGATAACTAATTTGCTCAGGGATCGAAATTTTGGGTCCATGTCCAGGAAACTCCCCAGCAGGGCCGTCTTTACCATTGGGCACAATGGCAGGTGCTGTGCCCGGGGGCCCCTATATATACAAAAAAAAAAATAATGATTATATATATGGGCCCTGCAGCCCAGGGGGGCCCGTCGGAGGCAGCAAAAAAAAAACCTGGAAAAAAAAAAAGACAATACTTACCTTGCGGTCAGCTGGCGATCCGGCTCCCTCCCTGGTCTCCTCCTCCGTACGGAGCTTGCGGTGCATGTCGGGTGTGACGTCATCACGCCCGCCCGACATCCATTGCAGAGCGCGACGGAGGAGGAGACCAGGGAGGGAGCCGGATCGCCAGCTGACCGCAAGGTAAGTATTGTATTTTTTTTTTCCAGGTTTTTTTTTGCTGCCTCCGACGGGCCCCCCTGGGCTGCAGGGCCCATATATATAATCATTTATTTTTTTGGGTATATATAGGGGCCCCGGTGCACTGCTGTGCCCGGGGGCCCAAGATGTTCTTAAGAGGGCCCTGCTCCCCAGACCTTAATCCCATTGAGAACTTGTGGTCAATCCTCAAGGGGCGGGTGGACAAACAAAACCCCACAAATTCTGACAAACTCCAAGCATTGACTAGCCAAGAATGGGCGGCCATCAGTCAGTATGTGGCCCAGAAGTTGATTGACAGCATGCCAGGGCGAATTGCAGAGGTCTTTAAAAAGAAGGATCAACACTGCAAATACTGACTCTTTGCATAAACTTAATGTAATTGTCAATAAAAGCCTTTGACACTTATGAAATGTTTGTAACTTTATGTCAGTATACCATAGCAACATCTGACAAAAAGGTCTAAAAACACTGAAGCAGCAAACTTTGTGAAAACCAATACTTGTGTCATTCTCAAAACTTTTGGCCATGACTGTAAAGTAAAAAAAAATATTTGTTTTTGCTCTCCAAGTTCTATTGTAATGAATTATGAAGGGAGATGTATGAAAGCTCAAGCTGACTTCAAACATGTTGGTCAAAATCTACAGCAGATGTAGGTACGTGCTTAGATATCTCTTTGGGTACTATGTGCATGCGCTAGTCGGTGTCTTCCACCTAGTAGCTGCCATTTTCACCACATTAACTCCTATCACTTTACACATCTTCCTTCAGCAGATCGCAATTATCCATCTTCTTCCTAGCTTTTATATTCTTGTCCCTCAGCACCACAACATCAACAAAGACGCCGTGCATTGCATGTAACACTGCCCATAACGTCCATTTATACGACAACAAGGGATCGTCCACAGTGCTCCATGGCAAAGAACATATATGCCAAATCTACAGCACACAAGTAGATAGGTTAGAGATATCTCTAATATATGCATATTATCCACCAGAAGACAGCAGAATATTTAATGCCAATAATCTGCAAAACGTTTTGTTATCAGTGGTGGAGTTTTTTATTTGTGTGGAGTTCCCTTTCATTTATTGATGAGCAGTGGGGATAACCTTAACTATATGAGCCCCCAGCCAATGTATCCTCACTGACCATTGTTAATTGACTATCAAGTTCCCATCAATGTGAAATCTTTCTGAACCGTTGCAAAAAACATTTAATATTGAATTAACACACACAATGTTATCAGACTATTCTATCTATTGGGCAGCGACACTGAAAATGACATCATTAAACTGACCGTAAATATGTAGCTCATTAGGCAGTTTCAGGCCTTGTGGGGATATGTGAGCAGAAAATGTCTTACCAGATGTTGACATGCACATTCCACTTAATATGTTCAGTAATGTTGTTTTTCCTGCTCCGCTGTGGCCCAGTAACGCTGTAATCTGGTCCTCGTAGATGTCAAAATCAAGCTCTAAGGTAAACATACACAATGTATGCTCTATAACACAGTACATAATACCACATGGTCTAATTACACTCAGACAGCTTGTACAAATTGGAGCAGACACCACAACACATGTACTGAATTCATTAATTATATGGAATGTGGACTATATGAAGAGAGGAGTTAAGGAAATGGCTCTAACAGTCTTAAATAAAAGGCAAATGTTAAATCTTGGGTGAATGATTGATGATTTTGTCTTTAATCCTCTCTATATAACTCACCTCTTAAAGCCTCAACCTTCTTGTCTTGGCCACTGTATGTTTTCTTAACTTTACTGATCCTGGAAGATAATAGAAGGGTTAGGTAATAACAAATAATGGGAATATTCTTAGTTCAGTAAAACATCACTATCTGACTAGTATCATACTTTCCAACTTTTTGTAGTTGGCATCCGGGAGCCTCCTGGGGGAGGTGGGCGTGCGGGGGGCGGGGCTCTATTTGTCATATATTACAACACTACAAGTATAAGCCAGCTGCTAGCCTCCTAAACTAAACTTAAAATGCTGGGCTGACTTGGAGAATGAGCTGATTGATAAAAACTCATTGGCATTTATCCCTTGACTTAAAAAGTTACATGGACGAAATATAGGACCTCTCTCAAAGAAGAAACCTGGGACAAAATTTGTACTAGAGAATTCGTATATCAGAATGTTTAATGCATTGATCTCAAAACATAACAGTTTCCATAGCATTGTAATTAAGAAACAACGTATCGCTTTGTTTCATTCTCAAACACCTTTCAACACTGTTATTTTTGTTTTTAACTCTTAGCTGTAAATTTAATTTTGAACCACATCACTATTATGTTAATTCAAACTGCATATAAATAAGCTCCTGGGCCATTGTTAAAATCTCTAATTTCCTGACTTCCTGACTACAAACTACATGGACCAGGGCCCAGGACGCGCTAGCGAAAATGTAATGTATTCGGTGTTTATACTTTACTGTATTATGTTATACTTTTTTGATGCATCATCATGGCTTGCTGTAATCCTGCTATATTTTGCTAATAAATCTCTTTGTGCGTTGCAATCACAATAATCATATTGGACAATATTTATTGGTACTGATTGTCACGAAATCTGGAGAATTTAATGAGTCCTGTATTCCTGCAGATGACAGATGCTCAAACTGGGGCGCGGAGTCTAACAGTAGGTGTTTTTCACCATGAGCCTAGGAGAGGGCATGGGCTTAGACACACCTATTACTGCAGGTCGCGGTTCCCAGAACGAGTGATGCAGGGATATAGGTGGAGCCAGATATGGAAGGATTATGACAATAACAGGTGACGTTCACTGAAGACAATAACAATGAGGAAGTTAGTTGATACGTTGAGAAGAGCAATCCAATGGAAACGTTATCGATGAAGAAGCAGTAGATCCGTTCAAATGGTAACTCAGAGTAACAACAGCAGAACCACTGATACAGCGACAGTTCAATAGAAACAAATGTGATGAAGAACAAGTTGATCCGTTTAGATGGTAACTCAGAGCAACAGAAGATGAATTACTGATACAGCGACAGTTGAATAGAAGCAAATGTGATGAAGAACAAGCTGATCTGTTTAGATGGTAACTCAGAGCAACAGCAGATGAATTACTGATAGAGCGGCAGTTCAATAGAGTCAAATATGATAAAGAACAAGCTGATCCGTTTAGATGGTAACTCAGAGCATCCGCAGATGAATTACTGATACAGCGACAGTTCACTAGAAACAAA